>NW_027422618.1:1430342-1732842 GCF_048934315.1 Petromyzon marinus
CTCAGTGTCCCAGTGTCTCAATGTCTCAGTGTCTCAGTGTCCCAGTGTCTCAGTGTCTCAGTGTCTCAGTGTCTCAGTGTCCCAGTGTCTCAGTGTCTCAGTGACCCAGTGTCTCAGTGTCTCAGTGTCTCAGTGTCCCAGTGCCTCAGTGTCTCAGTGTCCCAGTGTCTCAGTGTCTCAGTGTCCCAGTGTCTCAGTGTCTCATTGTCTCAGTGTTCCAGTGTCTCAGTGTCTCAGTGTCAAAGTGTCCCAGTGTTTCAGTGTCCCTGTGTCTCAGTGTCCCAGTGTCTCAGTGTCCCAGTGTCCCAGTGTCTCAGTGTCTCAGTGTCTCAGTGTCCCAGTGTCTCAGTGCTCCAGTGTATCAGTGTCTCAGTGTCCTAGTGTCTCAATGTCTCAGTGTTTCAGTGTCTCAGTGTCTCAGTGTCCCGGTGTCTCAGTGCCCCAGTGTCTCAGTGTCTCAGTGTCCCAGTGTCTCAGTGTCTCAGTGTCCTAGTGTCTCAGTGTCTCAGTGTCCCAGTGTCTCAGTGTCTCAGTGTCCCAGTGTCTCAGTGTCCCAGTGTCCCAGTGTCTCGGTGTCCCCGTGTCTCAGTGTCTCGGTGTCCCAGTGTCTCAGTGTCCCAGTGGCCCAGTGTCTCAGTGTCTCAGTGTCCCAGTGTCTCAGTGTCTCAGTGTCCCATTGTCTCAGTGTCCCAGTGTCTCAGTGTCTCAGTGTCCCAGTGTCTCAGTGTCTCAGTGTCCCAGTGTCTCAATGTCCCAGTGTCCCAGTGTCCCAGTGTCCCAGTGTCCCAGTGTCCCAGTGTCTCAGTGTCCCAGTGTCTCATTGTCTCAGTGTCTCAGTGTCTCATTGTCTCAGTGTCTCAGTGTCTCAGAGTCTCAGTGTCTCAGTGTCCCAGTGTATCAGTGTCTCAGTGTCCCAGTGTCTCAGTGTCCCAGTGTCCCAGTGTCCCAGTGTCTCAGTGTCCCAGTGCCCCAGCGTCTCGGTGTCCCTGTGTCTCAGTGTCTCAGTGTCTCAGTGTCCTAGTGTCTCAGTGTCTCAGTGTGTCAGTGTCCCAGTGTCTCAGTGTCTCAGTGTCCCAGTGTCTCAGTGTCTCAGTGTCCCTGTGTCTCAGTGTCTCAGTGTCTCAGTGTCCCAGTGCCTCAGTGTCTCAGTGTCCCAGTGTCTCAGTGTCTCAGTGTCCCAGTGTCCCAGTGTCTCAGTGTCTCATTGTCTCAGTGTCCCAGTGTCTCAGTGTCTCAGTGTCAAAGTGTCCCAGTGTTTCAGTGTCCCTGTGTCTCAGTGTCCCAGTGTCTCAGTGTCTCAGTGTCCCAGTGTCTCAGTGTCTCAGTGTCTCAGTGTCCCAGTGTCTCAGTGTCTCAGTGTCCCAGTGTCTCAGTGTCTCAGTGTCTCAGTGTCCCAGTGTTTCAGTGTCTCAGTGTCTCAGTGTCCCGGTGTCTCAGTGCCCCAGTGTCTCAGTGTCTCAGTGTCCTAGTGTCTCAGTGTCTCAGTGTCCCAGTGTCTCAGTGTCTCAGTGTCCCAGTGTCTCAGTGTCCCGGTGTCTCAGTGCCCCAGTGTCTCAGTGTCTCAGTGTCCTAGTGTCTCAGTGTCTCAGTGTCCCAGTGTCTCAGTGTCTCAGTGTCCCAGTGTCTCAGTGTCTCAGTGTCTCAGTGTCCCTGTAGCCCAGTCTCTCAGTGTCTTATTGTCCCAGTTTCTCAGTGTCTCAGTCTCCCAGTGTCTCAGTGTCTCAATGTCTCAGTGTCCCAGTGTCTCAGTGTCTCAGTGTCCCAGTGTCCCAGTGTCTCGGTGTCCCCGTGTCTCAGTGTCTCGGTGTCCCAGGGTCTCAGTGTCCCAGTGTCCCAGTGTCTCAGTGTCTCAGTGTCCCAGTGTCTCACTGTCTCAGTGTCCCATTGTCTCAGTGTCCCAGTGTCTCAGTGTCTCAGTGTCCCAGTGTCTCAGTGTCTCAGTTTCCCAGTGTCTCAGTGTCCCAGTGTCTCAGTGTCCCATTGTCCCAGTGTCCCAGTGTCTCAGTGTCTCAGTGTCCCAGAGTCTCAGTGTATCTGAGACTCGGTGTCTCAGATTCTCAGTGTCTCTGTGTCTCGGTGTCTCATTGTCCCAGTGTCTCAGTGTCTCAGTGTCCCAGTGTCTCAGTGTCTCAGTGTCTCAGTGTCTCAGTGTCCTAGTGTCTCAGTGTCTCAGTGTGTCAGTGTCCCAGTGTCTCAGTGTCTCAGTGTCCCAGTGTCTCAGTGTCTCAGTGTCCCTGTGTCTCAGTGTCTCAGTGTCTCAGTGTCCCAGTGCCTCAGTGTCTCAGTGTCCCAGTGTCTCAGTGTCTCAGTGTCCCAGTGTCTCAGTGTCTCATTGTCTCAGTGTCCCAGTGTCTCAGTGTCTCAGTGTCAAAGTGTCCCAGTGTTTCAGTGTCCCTGTGTCTCAGTGTCCCAGTGTCTCAGTGTCTCAGTGTCCCAGTGTCTCAGTGTCTCAGTGTCTCAGTGTCCCAGTGTCTCAGTGTCTCAGTGTCCCAGTGTCTCAGTGTCTCAGTGTCTCAGTGTCCCAGTGTTTCAGTGTCTCAGTGTCTCAGTGTCCCGGTGTCTCAGTGCCCCAGTGTCTCAGTGTCTCAGTGTCCTAGTGTCTCAGTGTCTCAGTGTCTCAGTGTCCCAGTGTCTCAGTGTCTCAGTGTCCCAGTGTCTCAGTGTCCCGGTGTCTCAGTGCCCCAGTGTCTCAGTGTCTCAGTGTCCTAGTGTCTCAGTGTCTCAGTGTCCCAGTGTCTCAGTGTCTCAGTGTCCCAGTGTCTCAGTGTCTCAGTGTCTCAGTGTCCCTGTAGCCCAGTCTCTCAGTGTCTTATTGTCCCAGTTTCTCAGTGTCTCAGTCTCCCAGTGTCTCAGTGTCTCAGTGTCTCAGTGTCCCAGTGTCTCAGTGTCTCAGTGTCTCAGTGTCCCAGTGTCTCAGTGTCTCAGTGTCCCTGTGTCTCAGTGTCTCAGTGTCTCAGTGTCCCAGTGTCCCAGTGTCTCAGTGTCCCAGTGTCTCAGTGTCCCAGTGTCCCAGTGTCTCGGTGTCCCCGTGTCTCAGTGTCTCGGTGTCCCAGTGTCTCAGTGTCCCAGTGTCCCAGTGTCTCAGTGTCTCAGTGTCCCAGTGTCTCACTGTCTCAGTGTCCCATTGTCTCAGTGTCCCAGTGTCTCAGTGTCTCAGTGTCCCAGTGTCTCAGTGTCTCAGTTTCCCAGTGTCTCAGTGTCCCAGTGTCTCAGTGTCCCATTGTCCCAGTGTCCCAGTGTCTCAGTGTCTCAGTGTCCCAGAGTCTCAGTGTATCTGAGACTCGGTGTCTCAGATTCTCAGTGTCTCTGTGTCTCGGTGTCTCATTGTCCCAGTGTCTCAGTGTCTCAGTGTCCCAGTGTCTCAGTGTCTCAGTGTCTCAGTGTCTCAGTGTCCTAGTGTCTCAGTGTCTCAGTGTGTCAGTGTCCCAGTGTCTCAGTGTCTCAGTGTCCCAGTGTCTCAGTGTCTCAGTGTCCCTGTGTCTCAGTGTCTCAGTGTCTCAGTGTCCCAGTGCCTCAGTGTCTCAGTGTCCCAGTGTCTCAGTGTCTCAGTGTCCCAGTGTCTCAGTGTCTCATTGTCTCAGTGTCCCAGTGTCTCAGTGTCTCAGTGTCAAAGTGTCCCAGTGTTTCAGTGTCCCTGTGTCTCAGTGTCCCAGTGTCTCAGTGTCTCAGTGTCCCAGTGTCTCAGTGTCTCAGTGTCTCAGTGTCCCAGTGTCTCAGTGTCTCAGTGTCCCAGTGTCTCAGTGTCTCAGTGTCTCAGTGTCCCAGTGTTTCAGTGTCTCAGTGTCTCAGTGTCCCGGTGTCTCAGTGCCCCAGTGTCTCAGTGTCTCAGTGTCCTAGTGTCTCAGTGTCTCAGTGTCTCAGTGTCCCAGTGTCTCAGTGTCTCAGTGTCCCAGTGTCTCAGTGTCCCGGTGTCTCAGTGCCCCAGTGTCTCAGTGTCTCAGTGTCCTAGTGTCTCAGTGTCTCAGTGTCCCAGTGTCTCAGTGTCTCAGTGTCCCAGTGTCTCAGTGTCTCAGTGTCTCAGTGTCCCTGTAGCCCAGTCTCTCAGTGTCTTATTGTCCCAGTTTCTCAGTGTCTCAGTCTCCCAGTGTCTCAGTGTCTCAGTGTCTCAGTGTCCCAGTGTCTCAGTGTCTCAGTGTCTCAGTGTCCCAGTGTCTCAGTGTCTCAGTGTCCCTGTGTCTCAGTGTCTCAGTGTCTCAGTGTCCCAGTGTCCCAGTGTCTCAGTGTCCCAGTGTCTCAGTGTCCCAGTGTCCCAGTGTCTCGGTGTCCCCGTGTCTCAGTGTCTCGGTGTCCCAGTGTCTCAGTGTCCCAGTGTCCCAGTGTCTCAGTGTCTCAGTGTCCCAGTGTCTCACTGTCTCAGTGTCCCATTGTCTCAGTGTCCCAGTGTCTCAGTGTCTCAGTGTCTCAGTGTCCCTGTAGCCCAGTCTCTCAGTGTCTTATTGTCCCAGTTTCTCAGTGTCTCAGTCTCCCAGTGTCTCAGTGTCTCAATGTCTCAGTGTCCCAGTGTCTCAGTGTCTCAGTGTCTCAGTGTCCCAGTGTCTCAGTGTCTCAGTGTCCCTGTGTCTCAGTGTCTCAGTGTCTCAGTGTCCCAGTGTCTCAGTGTCTCAGTGTCCCAGTGTCTCAGTGTCCCAGTGTCCCAGTGTCTCGGTGTCCCCGTGTCTCAGTGTCTCGGTGTCCCAGGGTCTCAGTGTCCCAGTGTCCCAGTGTCTCAGTGTCTCAGTGTCCCAGTGTCTCACTGTCTCAGTGTCCCATTGTCTCAGTGTCCCAGTGTCTCAGTGTCTCAGTGTCCCAGTGTCTCAGTGTCTCAGTTTCCCAGTGTCTCAGTGTCCCAGTGTCTCAGTGTCCCATTGTCCCAGTGTCCCAGTGTCTCAGTGTCTCAGTGTCCCAGAGTCTCAGTGTATCTGAGACTCGGTGTCTCAGATTCTCAGTGTCTCTGTGTCTCGGTGTCTCATTGTCCCAGTGTCTCAGTGTCTCAGTGTCCCAGTGTCTCAGTGTCTCAGTGTCTCAGTGTCTCAGTGTCCTAGTGTCTCAGTGTCTCAGTGTGTCAGTGTCCCAGTGTCTCAGTGTCTCAGTGTCCCAGTGTCTCAGTGTCTCAGTGTCCCTGTGTCTCAGTGTCTCAGTGTCTCAGTGTCCCAGTGCCTCAGTGTCTCAGTGTCCCAGTGTCTCAGTGTCTCAGTGTCCCAGTGTCTCAGTGTCTCATTGTCTCAGTGTCCCAGTGTCTCAGTGTCTCAGTGTCAAAGTGTCCCAGTGTTTCAGTGTCCCTGTGTCTCAGTGTCCCAGTGTCTCAGTGTCTCAGTGTCCCAGTGTCTCAGTGTCTCAGTGTCTCAGTGTCCCAGTGTCTCAGTGTCTCAGTGTCCCAGTGTCTCAGTGTCTCAGTGTCTCAGTGTCCCAGTGTTTCAGTGTCTCAGTGTCTCAGTGTCCCGGTGTCTCAGTGCCCCAGTGTCTCAGTGTCTCAGTGTCCTAGTGTCTCAGTGTCTCAGTGTCTCAGTGTCCCAGTGTCTCAGTGTCTCAGTGTCCCAGTGTCTCAGTGTCCCGGTGTCTCAGTGCCCCAGTGTCTCAGTGTCTCAGTGTCCTAGTGTCTCAGTGTCTCAGTGTCCCAGTGTCTCAGTGTCTCAGTGTCCCAGTGTCTCAGTGTCTCAGTGTCTCAGTGTCCCTGTAGCCCAGTCTCTCAGTGTCTTATTGTCCCAGTTTCTCAGTGTCTCAGTCTCCCAGTGTCTCAGTGTCTCAGTGTCTCAGTGTCCCAGTGTCTCAGTGTCTCAGTGTCTCAGTGTCCCAGTGTCTCAGTGTCTCAGTGTCCCTGTGTCTCAGTGTCTCAGTGTCTCAGTGTCCCAGTGTCCCAGTGTCTCAGTGTCCCAGTGTCTCAGTGTCCCAGTGTCCCAGTGTCTCGGTGTCCCCGTGTCTCAGTGTCTCGGTGTCCCAGTGTCTCAGTGTCCCAGTGTCCCAGTGTCTCAGTGTCTCAGTGTCCCAGTGTCTCACTGTCTCAGTGTCCCATTGTCTCAGTGTCCCAGTGTCTCAGTGTCTCAGTGTCCCAGTGTCTCAGTGTCTCAGTTTCCCAGTGTCTCAGTGTCCCAGTGTCTCAGTGTCCCATTGTCCCAGTGTCCCAGTGTCTCAGTGTCTCAGTGTCCCAGAGTCTCAGTGTATCTGAGACTCGGTGTCTCAGATTCTCAGTGTCTCTGTGTCTCGGTGTCTCATTGTCCCAGTGTCTCAGTGTCTCAGTGTCCCAGTGTCTCAGTGTCTCAGTGTCTCAGTGTCTCAGTGTCCTAGTGTCTCAGTGTCTCAGTGTGTCAGTGTCCCAGTGTCTCAGTGTCTCAGTGTCCCAGTGTCTCAGTGTCTCAGTGTCCCTGTGTCTCAGTGTCTCAGTGTCTCAGTGTCCCAGTGCCTCAGTGTCTCAGTGTCCCAGTGTCTCAGTGTCTCAGTGTCCCAGTGTCTCAGTGTCTCATTGTCTCAGTGTCCCAGTGTCTCAGTGTCTCAGTGTCAAAGTGTCCCAGTGTTTCAGTGTCCCTGTGTCTCAGTGTCCCAGTGTCTCAGTGTCTCAGTGTCCCAGTGTCTCAGTGTCTCAGTGTCTCAGTGTCCCAGTGTCTCAGTGTCTCAGTGTCCCAGTGTCTCAGTGTCTCAGTGTCTCAGTGTCCCAGTGTTTCAGTGTCTCAGTGTCTCAGTGTCCCGGTGTCTCAGTGCCCCAGTGTCTCAGTGTCTCAGTGTCCTAGTGTCTCAGTGTCTCAGTGTCTCAGTGTCCCAGTGTCTCAGTGTCTCAGTGTCCCAGTGTCTCAGTGTCCCGGTGTCTCAGTGCCCCAGTGTCTCAGTGTCTCAGTGTCCTAGTGTCTCAGTGTCTCAGTGTCCCAGTGTCTCAGTGTCTCAGTGTCCCAGTGTCTCAGTGTCTCAGTGTCTCAGTGTCCCTGTAGCCCAGTCTCTCAGTGTCTTATTGTCCCAGTTTCTCAGTGTCTCAGTCTCCCAGTGTCTCAGTGTCTCAGTGTCTCAGTGTCCCAGTGTCTCAGTGTCTCAGTGTCTCAGTGTCCCAGTGTCTCAGTGTCTCAGTGTCCCTGTGTCTCAGTGTCTCAGTGTCTCAGTGTCCCAGTGTCCCAGTGTCTCAGTGTCTCAGTGTCCCAGTGTCTCAGTGTCCCAGTGTCCCAGTGTCTCGGTGTCCCCGTGTCTCAGTGTCTCGGTGTCCCAGTGTCTCAGTGTCCCAGTGTCCCAGTGTCTCAGTGTCTCAGTGTCCCAGTGTCTCACTGTCTCAGTGTCCCATTATCTCAGTGTCCCAGTGTCTCAGTGTCTCAGTGTCCCAGTGTCTCAGTGTCTCAGTTTCCCAGTGTCTCAGTGTCCCAGTGTCTCAGTGTCCCATTGTCCCAGTGTCCCAGTGTCTCAGTGTCTCAGTGTCCCAGAGTCTCAGTGTATCTGAGACTCGGTGTCTCAGATTCTCAGTGTCTCTGTGTCTCGGTGTCTCATTGTCCCAGTGTCTCAGTGTCTCAGTGTCCCAGTGTCTCAGTGTCTCAGTGTCTCATTGTTCCAGTGTCTCATTGTCTCATTTTCCCAGTGTCTCAGTGTCTCAGTGTCCCAGTGTCTCAATGTCTCAGTGTCTCAGTGTCCCAGTGTCTCAGTGTCCCAGTGTCTCAGTGTCTCAGTGTCTCAGTGTCCCAGTGTCTCAGTGTCTCATTGACCCAGTGTCTCAGTGTCTCAGTGTCTCAGTGTCCCAGTGCCTCAGTGTCTCAGTGTCCCAGTGTCTCAGTGTCTCAGTGTCCCAGTGTCTCAGTGTCTCATTGTCTCAGTGTCTCAGTGTCTCAGTGTCTCAGTGTCCCAGTGTCTCAGTGTCTCAGTGTCCCAGTGTCTCAGTGTCCCGGTGTCTCAGTGCCCCAGTGTCTCAGTGTCTCAGTGTCCTAGTGTCTCAGTGTCTCAGTGTCCCAGTGTCTCAGTGTCTCAGTGTCCCAGTGTCTCAGTGTCTCAGTGTCTCAGTGTCCCTGTAGCCCAGTCTCTCAGTGTCTTATTGTCCCAGTTTCTCAGTGTCTCAGTCTCCCAGTGTCTCAGTGTCTCAGTGTCTCAGTGTCCCAGTGTCTCAGTGTCTCAGTGTCTCAGTGTCCCAGTGTCTCAGTGTCTCAGTGTCCCTGTGTCTCAGTGTCTCAGTGTCTCAGTGTCCCAGTGTCTCAGTGTCTCAGTGTCCCAGTGTCTCAGTGTCCCAGTGTCCCAGTGTCTCGGTGTCCCCGTGTCTCAGTGTCTCGGTGTCCCAGTGTCTCAGTGTCCCAGTGTCCCAGTGTCTCGGTGTCCCCGTGTCTCAGTGTCTCGGTGTCCCAGTGTCTCAGTGTCCCAGTGTCCCAGTGTCTCAGTGTCTCAGTGTCCCAGTGTCTCACTGTCTCAGTGTCCCATTGTCTCAGTGTCCCAGTGTCTCAGTGTCTCAGTGTCCCAGTGTCTCAGTGTCTCAGTTTCCCAGTGTCTCAGTGTCCCAGTGTCTCAGTGTCCCATTGTCCCAGTGTCCCAGTGTCTCAGTGTCTCAGTGTCCCAGAGTCTCAGTGTATCTGAGACTCGGTGTCTCAGATTCTCAGTGTCTCTGTGTCTCGGTGTCTCATTGTCCCAGTGTCTCAGTGTCTCAGTGTCCCAGTGTCTCAGTGTCTCAGTGTCTCATTGTCCCAGTGTCTCATTGTCTCATTTTCCCAGTGTCTCAGTGTCTCAGTGTCCCAGTGTCTCAATGTCTCAGTGTCTCAGTGTCCCAGTGTCTCAGTGTCCCAGTGTCTCAGTGTCTCAGTGTCTCAGTGTCCCAGTGTCTCAGTGTCTCAGTGTCTCAGTGTCTCAGTGTCCCAGTGCCTCAGTGTCTCAGTGTCCCAGTGTCTCAGTGTCTCAGTGTCCCAGTGTCTCAGTGTCTCATTGTCTCAGTGTTCCAGTGTCTCAGTGTCTCAGTGTCAAAGTGTCCCAGTGTTTCAGTGTCCCTGTGTCTCAGTGTCCCAGTGTCTCAGTGTCCCAGTGTCCCAGTGTCTCAGTGTCTCAGTGTCTCAGTGTCCCAGTGTCTCAGTGCTCCAGTGTATCAGTGTCTCAGTGTCCTAGTGTCTCAATGTCTCAGTGTTTCAGTGTCTCAGTGTCTCAGTGTCCCGGTGTCTCAGTGCCCCAGTGTCTCAGTGTCTCAGTGTCCCAGTGTCTCAGTGTCTCAGTGTCCTAGTGTCTCAGTGTCTCAGTGTCCCAGTGTCTCAGTGTCTCAGTGTCCCAGTGTCTCAGTGTCCCAGTGTCCCAGTGTCTCGGTGTCCCCGTGTGTTAGTGTCTCGGTGTCCCAGTGTCTCAGTGTCCCAGTGTCCCAGTGTCTCAGTGTCTCAGTGTCCCAGTGTCTCAGTGTCTCAGTGTCCCATTGTCTCAGTGTCCCAGTGTCTCAGTGTCCCAGTGTCTCAGTGTCCCAGTGTCCCAGTGTCCCAGTGTCCCAGTGTCTCAGTGTCCCAGTGTCCCAGTGTCTCAGTGTCCCAGTGTCTCATTGTCTCAGTGTCTCAGTGTCTCATTGTCTCAGTGTCTCAGTGTCTCAGAGTCTCAGTGTCTCAGTGTCCCAGTGTATCAGTGTCTCAGTGTCCCAGTGTCTCAGTGTCCCAGTGTCCCAGTGTCCCAGTGTCTCAGTGTCCCAGTGCCCCAGCGTCTCGGTGTCCCTGTGTCTCAGTGTCTCAGTGTCTCAGTGTCCTAGTGTCTCAGTGTCTCAGTGTGTCAGTGTCCCAGTGTCTCAGTGTCTCAGTGTCTCAGTGTCTCAGTGTCTCAGTGTCCCTGTGTCTCAGTGTCTCAGTGTCTCAGTGTCCCAGTGCCTCAGTGTCTCAGTGTCCCAGTGTCTCAGTGTCTCAGTGTCCCAGTGTCTCAGTGTCTCATTGTCTCAGTGTCCCAGTGTCTCAGTGTCTCAGTGTCAAAGTGTCCCAGTGTTTCAGTGTCCCTGTGTCTCAGTGTCCCAGTGTCTCAGTGTCTCAGTGTCCCAGTGTCTCAGTGTCTCAGTGTCTCAGTGTCCCAGTGTCTCAGTGTCTCAGTGTCCCAGTGTCTCAGTGTCTCAGTGTCTCAGTGTCCCAGTGTTTCAGTGTCTCAGTGTCTCAGTGTCCCGGTGTCTCAGTGCCCCAGTGTCTCAGTGTCTCAGTGTCCTAGTGTCTCAGTGTCTCAGTGTCCCAGTGTCTCAGTGTCTCAGTGTCCCAGTGTCTCAGTGTCTCAGTGTCTCAGTGTCCTAGTGTCTCAGTGTCTCAGTGTCCCAGTGTCTCAGTGTCTCAGTGCCCCAGTGTCTCAGTGTCACAGTGTCCTAGTGTCTCAGTGTCTCAGTGTCCCAGTGTCTCAGTGTCTCAGTGTCCCAGTGTCTCAGTGTCTCAGTGTCCCTGTAGCCCAGTCTCTCAGTGTCTTATTGTCCCAGTTTCTCAGTGTCTCAGTCTCCCAGTGTCTCAGTGTCTCAATGTCTCAGTGTCCCAGTGTCTCAGTGTCTCAGTGTCCCAGTGTCTCAGTGTCTCAGTGTCCCTGTGTCTCAGTGTCTCAGTGTCTCAGTGTCCCAGTGTCTCAGTGTCTCAGTGTCCCAGTGTCTCAGTGTCCCAGTGTCCCAGTGTCTCGGTGTCCCCGTGTCTCAGTGTCTCGGTGTCCCAGTTTCTCAGTGTCTCAGTCTCCCAGTGTCTCAGTGTCTCAATGTCTCAGTGTCCCAGTGTCTCAGTGTCTCAGTGTCTCAGTGTCCCAGTGTCTCAGTGTCTCAGTGTCCCTGTGTCTCAGTGTCTCAGTGTCTCAGTGTCCCAGTGTCTCAGTGTCTCAGTGTCCCAGTGTCTCAGTGTCCCAGTGTCCCAGTGTCTCGGTGTCCCCGTGTCTCAGTGTCTCGGTGTCCCAGGGTCTCAGTGTCCCAGTGTCCCAGTGTCTCAGTGTCTCAGTGTCCCAGTGTCTCACTGTCTCAGTGTCCCATTGTCTCAGTGTCCCAGTGTCTCAGTGTCTCAGTGTCCCAGTGTCTCAGTGTCTCAGTTTCCCAGTGTCTCAGTGTCCCAGTGTCTCAGTGTCCCATTGTCCCAGTGTCCCAGTGTCTCAGTGTCTCAGTGTCCCAGAGTCTCAGTGTATCTGAGACTCGGTGTCTCAGATTCTCAGTGTCTCTGTGTCTCGGTGTCTCATTGTCCCAGTGTCTCAGTGTCTCAGTGTCCCAGTGTCTCAGTGTCTCAGTGTCTCAGTGTCTCAGTGTCCTAGTGTCTCAGTGTCTCAGTGTGTCAGTGTCCCAGTGTCTCAGTGTCTCAGTGTCCCAGTGTCTCAGTGTCTCAGTGTCCCTGTGTCTCAGTGTCTCAGTGTCTCAGTGTCCCAGTGCCTCAGTGTCTCAGTGTCCCAGTGTCTCAGTGTCTCAGTGTCCCAGTGTCTCAGTGTCTCATTGTCTCAGTGTCCCAGTGTCTCAGTGTCTCAGTGTCAAAGTGTCCCAGTGTTTCAGTGTCCCTGTGTCTCAGTGTCCCAGTGTCTCAGTGTCTCAGTGTCCCAGTGTCTCAGTGTCTCAGTGTCTCAGTGTCCCAGTGTCTCAGTGTCTCAGTGTCCCAGTGTCTCAGTGTCTCAGTGTCTCAGTGTCCCAGTGTTTCAGTGTCTCAGTGTCTCAGTGTCCCGGTGTCTCAGTGCCCCAGTGTCTCAGTGTCTCAGTGTCCTAGTGTCTCAGTGTCTCAGTGTCTCAGTGTCCCAGTGTCTCAGTGTCTCAGTGTCCCAGTGTCTCAGTGTCCCGGTGTCTCAGTGCCCCAGTGTCTCAGTGTCTCAGTGTCCTAGTGTCTCAGTGTCTCAGTGTCCCAGTGTCTCAGTGTCTCAGTGTCCCAGTGTCTCAGTGTCTCAGTGTCTCAGTGTCCCTGTAGCCCAGTCTCTCAGTGTCTTATTGTCCCAGTTTCTCAGTGTCTCAGTCTCCCAGTGTCTCAGTGTCTCAGTGTCTCAGTGTCCCAGTGTCTCAGTGTCTCAGTGTCTCAGTGTCCCAGTGTCTCAGTGTCTCAGTGTCCCTGTGTCTCAGTGTCTCAGTGTCTCAGTGTCCCAGTGTCCCAGTGTCTCAGTGTCTCAGTGTCCCAGTGTCTCAGTGTCCCAGTGTCCCAGTGTCTCGGTGTCCCCGTGTCTCAGTGTCTCGGTGTCCCAGTGTCTCAGTGTCCCAGTGTCCCAGTGTCTCAGTGTCTCAGTGTCCCAGTGTCTCACTGTCTCAGTGTCCCATTATCTCAGTGTCCCAGTGTCTCAGTGTCTCAGTGTCCCAGTGTCTCAGTGTCTCAGTTTCCCAGTGTCTCAGTGTCCCAGTGTCTCAGTGTCCCATTGTCCCAGTGTCCCAGTGTCTCAGTGTCTCAGTGTCCCAGAGTCTCAGTGTATCTGAGACTCGGTGTCTCAGATTCTCAGTGTCTCTGTGTCTCGGTGTCTCATTGTCCCAGTGTCTCAGTGTCTCAGTGTCCCAGTGTCTCAGTGTCTCAGTGTCTCATTGTTCCAGTGTCTCATTGTCTCATTTTCCCAGTGTCTCAGTGTCTCAGTGTCCCAGTGTCTCAATGTCTCAGTGTCTCAGTGTCCCAGTGTCTCAGTGTCCCAGTGTCTCAGTGTCTCAGTGTCTCAGTGTCCCAGTGTCTCAGTGTCTCATTGACCCAGTGTCTCAGTGTCTCAGTGTCTCAGTGTCCCAGTGCCTCAGTGTCTCAGTGTCCCAGTGTCTCAGTGTCTCAGTGTCCCAGTGTCTCAGTGTCTCATTGTCTCAGTGTCTCAGTGTCTCAGTGTCTCAGTGTCCCAGTGTCTCAGTGTCTCAGTGTCCCAGTGTCTCAGTGTCCCGGTGTCTCAGTGCCCCAGTGTCTCAGTGTCTCAGTGTCCTAGTGTCTCAGTGTCTCAGTGTCCCAGTGTCTCAGTGTCTCAGTGTCCCAGTGTCTCAGTGTCTCAGTGTCTCAGTGTCCCTGTAGCCCAGTCTCTCAGTGTCTTATTGTCCCAGTTTCTCAGTGTCTCAGTCTCCCAGTGTCTCAGTGTCTCAGTGTCTCAGTGTCCCAGTGTCTCAGTGTCTCAGTGTCTCAGTGTCCCAGTGTCTCAGTGTCTCAGTGTCCCTGTGTCTCAGTGTCTCAGTGTCTCAGTGTCCCAGTGTCTCAGTGTCTCAGTGTCCCAGTGTCTCAGTGTCCCAGTGTCCCAGTGTCTCGGTGTCCCCGTGTCTCAGTGTCTCGGTGTCCCAGTGTCTCAGTGTCCCAGTGTCCCAGTGTCTCGGTGTCCCCGTGTCTCAGTGTCTCGGTGTCCCAGTGTCTCAGTGTCCCAGTGTCCCAGTGTCTCAGTGTCTCAGTGTCCCAGTGTCTCACTGTCTCAGTGTCCCATTGTCTCAGTGTCCCAGTGTCTCAGTGTCTCAGTGTCCCAGTGTCTCAGTGTCTCAGTTTCCCAGTGTCTCAGTGTCCCAGTGTCTCAGTGTCCCATTGTCCCAGTGTCCCAGTGTCTCAGTGTCTCAGTGTCCCAGAGTCTCAGTGTATCTGAGACTCGGTGTCTCAGATTCTCAGTGTCTCTGTGTCTCGGTGTCTCATTGTCCCAGTGTCTCAGTGTCTCAGTGTCCCAGTGTCTCAGTGTCTCAGTGTCTCATTGTCCCAGTGTCTCATTGTCTCATTTTCCCAGTGTCTCAGTGTCTCAGTGTCCCAGTGTCTCAATGTCTCAGTGTCTCAGTGTCCCAGTGTCTCAGTGTCCCAGTGTCTCAGTGTCTCAGTGTCTCAGTGTCCCAGTGTCTCAGTGTCTCAGTGTCTCAGTGTCTCAGTGTCCCAGTGCCTCAGTGTCTCAGTGTCCCAGTGTCTCAGTGTCTCAGTGTCCCAGTGTCTCAGTGTCTCATTGTCTCAGTGTTCCAGTGTCTCAGTGTCTCAGTGTCAAAGTGTCCCAGTGTTTCAGTGTCCCTGTGTCTCAGTGTCCCAGTGTCTCAGTGTCCCAGTGTCCCAGTGTCTCAGTGTCTCAGTGTCTCAGTGTCCCAGTGTCTCAGTGCTCCAGTGTATCAGTGTCTCAGTGTCCTAGTGTCTCAATGTCTCAGTGTTTCAGTGTCTCAGTGTCTCAGTGTCCCGGTGTCTCAGTGCCCCAGTGTCTCAGTGTCTCAGTGTCCCAGTGTCTCAGTGTCTCAGTGTCCTAGTGTCTCAGTGTCTCAGTGTCCCAGTGTCTCAGTGTCTCAGTGTCCCAGTGTCTCAGTGTCCCAGTGTCCCAGTGTCTCGGTGTCCCCGTGTGTTAGTGTCTCGGTGTCCCAGTGTCTCAGTGTCCCAGTGTCCCAGTGTCTCAGTGTCTCAGTGTCCCAGTGTCTCAGTGTCTCAGTGTCCCATTGTCTCAGTGTCCCAGTGTCTCAGTGTCTCAGTGTCCCAGTGTCTCAGTGTCTCAGTTTCCCAGTGTCTCAGTGTCCCAGTGTCCCAGTGTCCCAGTGTCCCAGTGTCCCAGTGTCTCAGTGTCCCAGTGTCCCAGTGTCTCAGTGTCCCAGTGTCTCATTGTCTCAGTGTCTCAGTGTCTCATTGTCTCAGTGTCTCAGTGTCTCAGAGTCTCAGTGTCTCAGTGTCCCAGTGTATCAGTGTCTCAGTGTCCCAGTGTCTCAGTGTCCCAGTGTCCCAGTGTCCCAGTGTCTCAGTGTCCCAGTGCCCCAGCGTCTCGGTGTCCCTGTGTCTCAGTGTCTCAGTGTCTCAGTGTCCTAGTGTCTCAGTGTCTCAGTGTGTCAGTGTCCCAGTGTCTCAGTGTCTCAGTGTCCCAGTGTCTCAGTGTCTCAGTGTCCCTGTGTCTCAGTGTCTCAGTGTCTCAGTGTCCCAGTGCCTCAGTGTCTCAGTGTCCCAGTGTCTCAGTGTCTCAGTGTCCCAGTGTCTCAGTGTCTCATTGTCTCAGTGTCCCAGTGTCTCAGTGTCTCAGTGTCAAAGTGTCCCAGTGTTTCAGTGTCCCTGTGTCTCAGTGTCCCAGTGTCTCAGTGTCTCAGTGTCCCAGTGTCTCAGTGTCTCAGTGTCTCAGTGTCCCAGTGTCTCAGTGTCTCAGTGTCCCAGTGTCTCAGTGTCTCAGTGTCTCAGTGTCCCAGTGTTTCAGTGTCTCAGTGTCTCAGTGTCCCGGTGTCTCAGTGCCCCAGTGTCTCAGTGTCTCAGTGTCCTAGTGTCTCAGTGTCTCAGTGTCCCAGTGTCTCAGTGTCTCAGTGTCCCAGTGTCTCAGTGTCTCAGTGTCTCAGTGTCCTAGTGTCTCAGTGTCTCAGTGTCCCAGTGTCTCAGTGTCTCAGTGCCCCAGTGTCTCAGTGTCACAGTGTCCTAGTGTCTCAGTGTCTCAGTGTCCCAGTGTCTCAGTGTCTCAGTGTCCCAGTGTCTCAGTGTCTCAGTGTCCCTGTAGCCCAGTCTCTCAGTGTCTTATTGTCCCAGTTTCTCAGTGTCTCAGTCTCCCAGTGTCTCAGTGTCTCAATGTCTCAGTGTCCCAGTGTCTCAGTGTCTCAGTGTCTCAGTGTCCCAGTGTCTCAGTGTCTCAGTGTCCCTGTGTCTCAGTGTCTCAGTGTCTCAGTGTCCCAGTGTCTCAGTGTCTCAGTGTCCCAGTGTCTCAGTGTCCCAGTGTCCCAGTGTCTCGGTGTCCCCGTGTCTCAGTGTCTCGGTGTCCCAGGGTCTCAGTGTCCCAGTGTCCCAGTGTCTCAGTGTCTCAGTGTCCCAGTGTCTCACTGTCTCAGTGTCCCATTGTCTCAGTGTCCCAGTGTTTCAGTGTCCCAGTGTCTCACTGTCTCAGTGTCTCAGTGTCTCAGTGTCCCAGTGTTTCAGTGTCTCAGTGTCTCAGTGTCCCGGTGTCTCAGTGCCCCAGTGTCTCAGTGTCTCAGTGTCCTAGTGTCTCAGTGTCTCAGTGTCCCAGTGTCTCAGTGTCTCAGTGTCCCAGTGTCTCAGTGTCTCAGTGTCTCAGCGTCCCGGTGTCTCAGTGCCCCAGTGTCTCAGTGTCTCAGTGTCCTAGTGTCTCAGTGTCCCAGTGTCTCAGTGTCTCAGTGTCCCAGTGTCTCAGTGTCCCGGTGTCTCAGTGCCCCAGTGTCTCAGTGTCTCAGTGTCCTAGTGTCTCAGTGTCTCAGTGTCCCAGTGTCTCAGTGTCTCAGTGTCCCAGTGTCTCAGTGTCTCAGTGTCTCAGTGTCCCTGTAGCCCAGTCTCTCAGTGTCTTATTGTCCCAGTTTCTCAGTGTCTCAGTCTCCCAGTGTCTCAGTGTCTCAATGTCTCAGTGTCCCAGTGTCTCAGTGTCTCAGTGTCTCAGTGTCCCAGTGTCTCAGTGTCTCAGTGTCCCTGTGTCTCAGTGTCTCAGTGTCTCAGTGTCCCAGTGTCTCAGTGTCTCAGTGTCCCAGTGTCTCAGTGTCCCAGTGTCCCAGTGTCTCGGTGTCCCCGTGTCTCAGTGTCTCGGTGTCCCAGGGTCTCAGTGTCCCAGTGTCCCAGTGTCTCAGTGTCTCAGTGTCCCAGTGTCTCACTGTCTCAGTGTCCCATTGTCTCAGTGTCCCAGTGTCTCAGTGTCTCAGTGTCCCAGTGTCTCAGTGTCTCAGTTTCCCAGTGTCTCAGTGTCCCAGTGTCTCAGTGTCCCATTGTCCCAGTGTCCCAGTGTCTCAGTGTCTCAGTGTCCCAGAGTCTCAGTGTATCTGAGACTCGGTGTCTCAGATTCTCAGTGTCTCTGTGTCTCGGTGTCTCATTGTCCCAGTGTCTCAGTGTCTCAGTGTCCCAGTGTCTCAGTGTCTCAGTGTCTCAGTGTCTCAGTGTCCTAGTGTCTCAGTGTCTCAGTGTGTCAGTGTCCCAGTGTCTCAGTGTCTCAGTGTCCCAGTGTCTCAGTGTCTCAGTGTCCCTGTGTCTCAGTGTCTCAGTGTCTCAGTGTCCCAGTGCCTCAGTGTCTCAGTGTCCCAGTGTCTCAGTGTCTCAGTGTCCCAGTGTCTCAGTGTCTCATTGTCTCAGTGTCCCAGTGTCTCAGTGTCTCAGTGTCAAAGTGTCCCAGTGTTTCAGTGTCCCTGTGTCTCAGTGTCCCAGTGTCTCAGTGTCTCAGTGTCCCAGTGTCTCAGTGTCTCAGTGTCTCAGTGTCCCAGTGTCTCAGTGTCTCAGTGTCCCAGTGTCTCATTGTCTCAGTGTCTCAGTGTCCCAGTGTTTCAGTGTCTCAGTGTCTCAGTGTCCCGGTGTCTCAGTGCCCCAGTGTCTCAGTGTCTCAGTGTCCTAGTGTCTCAGTGTCTCAGTGTCTCAGTGTCCCAGTGTCTCAGTGTTTCAGTGTCCCAGTGTCTCAGTGTCCCGGTGTCTCAGTGCCCCAGTGTCTCAGTGTCTCAGTGTCCTAGTGTCTCAGTGTCTTAGTGTCCCAGTGTCTCAGTGTCTCAGTGTCCCAGTGTCTCAGTGTCTCAGTGTCTCAGTGTCCCTGTAGCCCAGTCTCTCAGTGTCTTATTGTCCCAGTTTCTCAGTGTCTCAGTCTCCCAGTGTCTCAGTGTCTCAGTGTCTCAGTGTCCCAGTGTCTCAGTGTCTCAGTGTCTCAGTGTCCCAGTGTCTCAGTGTCTCAGTGTCCCTGTGTCTCAGTGTCTCAGTGTCTCAGTGTCCCAGTGTCCCAGTGTCTCAGTGTCTCAGTGTCCCAGTGTCTCAGTGTCCCAGTGTCACAGTGTCTCGGTGTCCCCGTGTCTCAGTGTCTCGGTGTCCCAGTGTCTCAGTGTCCCAGTGTCCCAGTGTCTCAGTGTCTCAGTGTCCCAGTGTCTCACTGTCTCAGTGTCCCATTATCTCAGTGTCCCAGTGTCTCAATGTCTCAGTGTCCCAGTGTCTCAGTGTCTCAGTTTCCCAGTGTCTCAGTGTCCCAGTGTCTCAGTGTCCCATTGTCCCAGTGTCCCAGTGTCTCAGTGTCTCAGTGTCCCAGAGTCTCAGTGTATCTGAGACTCGGTGTCTCAGATTCTCAGTGTCTCTGTGTCTCGGTGTCTCATTGTCCCAGTGTCTCAGTGTCTCAGTGTCCCAGTGTCTCAGTGTCTCAGTGTCTCATTGTTCCAGTGTCTCATTGTCTCATTTTCCCAGTGTCTCAGTGTCTCAGTGTCCCAGTGTCTCAATGTCTCAGTGTCTCAGTGTCCCAGTGTCTCAGTGTCCCAGTGTCTCAGTGTCTCAGTGTCTCAGTGTCCCAGTGTCTCAGTGTCTCAGTGACCCAGTGTCTCAGTGTCTCAGTGTCTCAGTGTCCCAGTGCCTCAGTGTCTCAGTGTCCCAGTGTCTCAGTGTCCCGGTGTCTCAGTGCCCCAGTGTCTCAGTGTCTCAGTGTCCTAGTGTCTCAGTGTCTCTGTGTCCCAGTGTCTCAGTGTCTCAGTGTCCCAGTGTCTCAGTGTCTCAGTGTCTCAGTGTCCCTGTAGCCCAGTCTCTCAGTGTCTTATTGTCCCAGTTTCTCAGTGTCTCAGTCTCCCAGTGTCTCAGTGTCTCAGTGTCTCAGTGTCCCAGTGTCTCAGTGTCTCAGTGTCTCAGTGTCCCAGTGTCTCAGTGTCTCAGTGTCCCTGTGTCTCAGTGTCTCAGTGTCTCAGTGTCCCAGTGTCTCAGTGTCTCAGTGTCCCAGTGTCTCAGTGTCCCAGTGTCCCAGTGTCTCGGTGTCCCCGTTTCTCAGTGTCTCGGTGTCCCAGTGTCTCAGTGTCCCAGTGTCCCAGTGTCTCGGTGTCCCCGTGTCTCAGTGTCTCGGTGTCCCAGTGTCTCAGTGTCCCAGTGTCCCAGTGTCTCAGTGTCTCAGTGTCCCAGTGTCTCACTGTCTCAGTGTCCCATTGTCTCAGTGTCCCAGTGTCTCAGTGTCTCAGTGTCCCAGTGTCTCAGTGTCTCAGTTTCCCAGTGTCTCAGTGTCCCAGTGTCTCAGTGTCCCATTGTCCCAGTGTCCCAGTGTCTCAGTGTCTCAGTGTCCCAGAGTCTCAGTGTATCTGAGACTCGGTGTCTCAGATTCTCAGTGTCTCTGTGTCTCGGTGTCTCATTGTCCCAGTGTCTCAGTGTCTCAGTGTCCCAGTGTCTCAGTGTCTCATTGTCCCAGTGTCTCATTGTCTCATTTTCCCAGTGTCTCAGTGTCTCAGTGTCCCAGTGTCTCAATGTCTCAGTGTCTCAGTGTCCCAGTGTCTCAGTGTCCCAGTGTCTCAGTGTCTCAGTGTCTCAGTGTCCCAGTGTCTCAGTGTCTCAGTGACCCAGTGTCTCAGTGTCTCAGTGTCTCAGTGTCCCAGTGCCTCAGTGTCTCAGTGTCCAAGTGTCTCAGTGTCTCAGTGTCCCAGTGTCTCAGTGTCTCATTGTCTCAGTGTTCCAGTGTCTCAGTGTCTCAGTGTCAAAGTGTCCCAGTGTTTCAGTGTCCCTGTGTCTCAGTGTCCCAGTGTCTCAGTGTCCCAGTGTCCCAGTGTCTCAGTGTCTCAGTGTCCCAGTGTCTCAGTGCTCCAGTGTATCAGTGTCTCAGTGTCCTAGTGTCTCAATGTCTCAGTGTTTCAGTGTCTCAGTGTCTCAGTGTCCCGGTGTCTCAGTGCCCCAGTGTCTCAGTGTCTCAGTGTCCCAATGTCTCAGTGTCTCAGTGTCCTAGTGTCTCAGTGTCTCAGTGTCCCAGTGTCTCAGTGTCTCAGTGTCCCAGTGTCTCAGTGTCCCAGTGTCCCAGTGTCTCGGTGTCCCCGTGTCTCAGTGTCTCGGTGTCCCAGTGTCTCAGTGTCCCAGTGTCCCAGTGTCTCAGTGTCTCAGTGTCCCAGTGTCTCAGTGTCTCAGTGTCCCATTGTCTCAGTGTCCCAGTGTCTCAGTGTCTCAGTGTCCCAGTGTCTCAGTGTCTCAGTTTCCCAGTGTCTCAGTGTCTCAGTGTCCCAGTGTCCCAGTGTCCCAGTGTCCCAGTGTCTCAGTGTCCCAGTGTCTCAGTGTCCCAGTGTCTCATTGTCTCAGTGTCTCAGTGTCTCATTGTCTCAGTGTCTCAGTGTCTCAGAGTCTCAGTGTCTCAGTGTCCCAGTGTATCAGTGTCTCAGTGTCCCAGTGTCTCAGTGTCCCAGTGTCCCAGTGTCCCAGTGTCTCAGTGTCCCAGTGCCCCAGCGTCTCGGTGTCCCTGTGTCTCAGTGTCTCAGTGTCTCAGTGTCCTAGTGTCTCAGTGTCTCAGTGTGTCAGTGTCCCAGTGTCTCAGTGTCTCAGTGTCCCAGTGTCTCAGTGTCTCAGTGTCCCTGTGTCTCAGTGTCTCAGTGTCTCAGTGTCCCAGTGCCTCAGTGTCTCAGTGTCCCAGTGTCTCAGTGTCTCAGTGTCCCAGTGTCTCAGTGTCTCATTGTCTCAGTGTCCCAGTGTCTCAGTGTCTCAGTGTCAAAGTGTCCCAGTGTTTCAGTGTCCCTGTGTCTCAGTGTCCCAGTGTCTCAGTGTCTCAGTGTCCCAGTGTCTCAGTGTCTCAGTGTCTCAGTGTCCCAGTGTCTCAGTGTCTCAGTGTCCCAGTGTCTCAGTGTCTCAGTGTCCCAGTGTTTCAGTGTCTCAGTGTCTCAGTGTCCCGGTGTCTCAGTGCCCCAGTGTCTCAGTGTCTCAGTGTCCTAGTGTCTCAGTGTCTCAGTGTCCCAGTGTCTCAGTGTCTCAGTGTCCCAGTGTCTCAGTGTCCCGGTGTCTCAGTGCCCCAGTGTCTCAGTGTCTCAGTGTCCTAGTGTCTCAGTGTCTCAGTGTCCCAGTGTCTCAGTGTCTCAGTGTCCCAGTGTCTCAGTGTCTCAGTGTCTCAGTGTCCCTGTAGCCCAGTCTCTCAGTGTCTTATTGTCCCAGTTTCTCAGTGTCTCAGTCTCCCAGTGTCTCAGTGTCTCAATGTCTCAGTGTCCCAGTGTCTCAGTGTCTCAGTGTCTCAGTCTCCCAGTGTCTCAGTGTCTCAGTGTCCCTGTGTCTCAGTGTCTCAGTGTCTCAGTGTCCCAGTGTCTCAGTGTCTCAGTGTCCCAGTGTCTCAGTGTCCCAGTGTCCCAGTGTCTCGGTGTCCCCGTGTCTCAGTGTCTCGGTGTCCCAGGGTCTCAGTGTCCCAGTGTCCCAGTGTCTCAGTGTCTCAGTGTCCCAGTGTCTCACTGTCTCAGTGTCCCATTGTCTCAGTGTCCCAATGTCTCAGTGTCTCAGTGTCCCAGTGTCTCAGTGTCTCAGTTTCCCAGTGTCTCAGTGTCCCAGTGTCTCAGTGTCCCATTGTCCCAGTGTCCCAGTGTCTCAGTGTCTCAGTGTCCCAGAGTCTCAGTGTATCTGAGACTCGGTGTCTCAGATTCTCAGTGTCTCTGTGTCTCGGTGTCTCATTGTCCCAGTGTCTCAGTGTCTCAGTGTCCCAGTGTCTCAGTGTCTCAGTGTCTCAGTGTCTCAGTGTCTCAGTGTCCTAGTGTCTCAGTGTCTCAGTGTGTCAGTGTCCCAGTGTCTCAGTGTCCCAGTGTCTCAGTGTCTCAGTGTCCCTGTGTCTCAGTGTCTCAGTGTCTCAGTGTCCCAGTGCCTCAGTGTCTCAGTGTCCCAGTGTCTCAGTGTCTCAGTGTCCCAGTGTCTCAGTGTCTCATTGTCTCAGTGTCCCAGTGTCTCAGTGTCTCAGTGTCAAAGTGTCCCAGTGTTTCAGTGTCCCTGTGTCTCAGTGTCCCAGTGTCTCAGTGTCTCAGTGTCCCAGTGTCTCAGTGTCTCAGTGTCTCAGTGTCCCAGTGTCTCAGTGTCTCAGTGTCCCAGTGTCTCAGTGTCTCAGTGTCTCAGTGTCCCAGTGTTTCAGTGTCTCAGTGTCTCAGTGTCCCGGTGTCTCAGTGCCCCAGTGTCTCAGTGTCTCAGTGTCCTAGTGTCTCAGTGTCTCAGTGTCTCAGTGTCCCAGTGTCTCAGTGTCTCAGTGTCCCAGTGTCTCAGTGTCCCGGTGTCTCAGTGCCCCAGTGTCTCAGTGTCTCAGTGTCCTAGTGTCTCAGTGTCTCAGTGTCCCAGTGTCTCAGTGTCTCAGTGTCCCAGTGTCTCAGTGTCTCAGTGTCTCAGTGTCCCTGTAGCCCAGTCTCTCAGTGTCTTATTGTCCCAGTTTCTCAGTGTCTCAGTCTCCCAGTGTCTCAGTGTCTCAGTGTCTCAGTGTCCCAGTGTCTCAGTGTCTCAGTGTCTCAGTGTCCCAGTGTCTCAGTGTCTCAGTGTCCCTGGGTCTCAGTGTCTCAGTGTCTCAATGTCCCAGTGTCTCAGTGTCTCAGTGTCCCAGTGTCTCAGTGTCCCAGTGTCCCAGTGTCTCGGTGTCCCCGTGTCTCAGTGTCTCGGTGTCCCAGTGTCTCAGTGTCCCAGTGTCCCAGTGTCTCAGTGTCTCAGTGTCCCAGTGTCTCACTGTCTCAGTGTCCCATTATCTCAGTGTCCCAGTGTCTCAGTGTCTCAGTGTCCCAGTGTCTCAGTGTCTCAGTTTCCCAGTGTCTCAGTGTCCCAGTGTCTCAGTGTCCCATTGTCCCAGTGTCCCAGTGTCTCAGTGTCTCAGTGTCCCAGAGTCTCAGTGTATCTGAGACTCGGTGTCTCAGATTCTCAGTGTCTCTGTGTCTCGGTGTCTCATTGTCCCAGTGTCTCAGTGTCTCAGTGTCCCAGTGTCTCAGTGTCTCAGTGTCTCATTGTCCCAGTGTCTCATTGTCTCATTTTCCCAGTGTCTCAGTGTCTCAGTGTCCCAGTGTCTCAATGTCTCAGTGTCTCAGTGTCCCAGTGTCTCAGTGTCCCAGTGTCTCAGTGTCTCAGTGTCTCAGTGTCCCAGTGTCTCAGTGTCTCAGTGACCCAGTGTCTCAGTGTCTCAGTGTCTCAGTGTCCCAGTGCCTCAGTGTCTCAGTGTCCCAGTGTCTCAGTGTCTCAGTGTCCCAGTGTCTCAGTGTCTCATTGTCTCAGTGTCCCAGTGTCTCAGTGTCTCAGTGTCAAAGTGTCCCAGTGTTTCAGTGTCCCTGTGTCTCAGTGTCCCAGTGTCTCAGTGTCCCAGTGTCCCAGTGTCTCAGTGTCTCAGTGTCTCAGTGTCCCAGTGTCTCAGTGCTCCAGTGTCTCAGTGTCTCAGTGTCTCAGTGTCCCTGTAGCCCAGTCTCTCAGTGTCTTATTGTCCCAGTTTCTCAGTGTCTCAGTCTCCCAGTGTCTCAGTGTCTCAATGTCTCAGTGTCCCAGTGTCTCAGTGTCTCAGTGTCTCAGTCTCCCAGTGTCTCAGTGTCTCAGTGTCCCTGTGTCTCAGTGTCTCAGTGTCTCAGTGTCCCAGTGTCTCAGTGTCTCAGTGTCCCAGTGTCTCAGTGTCCCAGTGTCCCAGTGTCTCGGTGTCCCCGTGTCTCAGTGTCTCGGTGTCCCAGGGTCTCAGTGTCCCAGTGTCCCAGTGTCTCAGTGTCTCAGTGTCCCAGTGTCTCACTGTCTCAGTGTCCCATTGTCTCAGTGTCCCAGTGTCTCAGTGTCTCAGTGTCCCAGTGTCTCAGTGTCTCAGTTTCCCAGTGTCTCAGTGTCCCAGTGTCTCAGTGTCCCATTGTCCCAGTGTCCCAGTGTCTCAGTGTCTCAGTGTCCCAGAGTCTCAGTGTATCTGAGACTCGGTGTCTCAGATTCTCAGTGTCTCTGTGTCTCGGTGTCTCATTGTCCCAGTGTCTCAGTGTCTCAGTGTCCCAGTGTCTCAGTGTCTCAGTGTCTCAGTGTCTCAGTGTCTCAGTGTCCTAGTGTCTCAGTGTCTCAGTGTGTCAGTGTCCCAGTGTCTCAGTGTCCCAGTGTCTCAGTGTCTCAGTGTCCCTGTGTCTCAGTGTCTCAGTGTCTCAGTGTCCCAGTGCCTCAGTGTCTCAGTGTTCCAGTGTCTCAGTGTCTCAGTGTCCCAGTGTCTCAGTGTCTCATTGTCTCAGTGTCCCAGTGTCTCAGTGTCTCAGTGTCAAAGTGTCCCAGTGTTTCAGTGTCCCTGTGTCTCAGTGTCCCAGTGTCTCAGTGTCTCAGTGTCCCAGTGTCTCAGTGTCTCAGTGTCTCAGTGTCCCAGTGTCTCAGTGTCTCAGTGTCCCAGTGTCTCAGTGTCTCAGTGTCTCAGTGTCCCAGTGTTTCAGTGTCTCAGTGTCTCAGTGTCCCGGTGTCTCAGTGCCCCAGTGTCTCAGTGTCTCAGTGTCCTAGTGTCTCAGTGTCTCAGTGTCTCAGTGTCCCAGTGTCTCAGTGTCTCAGTGTCCCAGTGTCTCAGTGTCTCAGTGTCCCTGTAGCCCAGTCTCTCAGTGTCTTATTGTCCCAGTTTCTCAGTGTCTCAGTCTCCCAGTGTCTCAGTGTCTCAATGTCTCAGTGTCCCAGTGTCTCAGTGTCTCAGTGTCTCAGTGTCCCAGTGTCTCAGTGTCTCAGTGTCCCTGTGTCTCAGTGTCTCAGTGTCTCAGTGTCCCAGTGTCTCAGTGTCTCAGTGTCCCAGTGTCTCAGTGTCCCAGTGTCCCAGTGTCTCGGTGTCCCCGTGTCTCAGTGTCTCGGTGTCCCAGGGTCTCAGTGTCCCAGTGTCCCAGTGTCTCAGTGTCTCAGTGTCCCAGTGTCTCACTGTCTCAGTGTCCCATTGTCTCAGTGTCCCAGTGTCTCAGTGTCTCAGTGTCCCAGTGTCTCAGTGTCTCAGTTTCCCAGTGTCTCAGTGTCCCAGTGTCTCAGTGTCCCATTGTCCCAGTGTCCCAGTGTCTCAGTGTCTCAGTGTCCCAGAGTCTCAGTGTATCTGAGACTCGGTGTCTCAGATTCTCAGTGTCTCTGTGTCTCGGTGTCTCATTGTCCCAGTGTCTCAGTGTCTCAGTGTCCCAGTGTCTCAGTGTCTCAGTGTCTCAGTGTCTCAGTGTCCTAGTGTCTCAGTGTCTCAGTGTGTCAGTGTCCCAGTGTCTCAGTGTCTCAGTGTCCCAGTGTCTCAGTGTCTCAGTGTCCCTGTGTCTCAGTGTCTCAGTGTCTCAGTGTCCCAGTGCCTCAGTGTCTAAGTGTCCCAGTGTCTCAGTGTCTCAGTGTCCCAGTGTCTCAGTGTCTCATTGTCTCAGTGTCCCAGTGTCTCAGTGTCTCAGTGTCAAAGTGTCCCAGTGTTTCAGTGTCCCTGTGTCTCAGTGTCCCAGTGTCTCAGTGTCTCAGTGTCCCAGTGTCTCAGTGTCTCAGTGTCTCAGTGTCCCAGTGTCTCAGTGTCTCAGTGTCCCAGTGTCTCATTGTCTCAGTGTCTCAGTGTCCCAGTGTTTCAGTGTCTCAGTGTCTCAGTGTCCCGGTGTCTCAGTGCCCCAGTGTCTCAGTGTCTCAGTGTCCTAGTGTCTCAGTGTCTCAGTGTCTCAGTGTCCCAGTGTCTCAGTGTTTCAGTGTCCCAGTGTCTCAGTGTCCCGGTGTCTCAGTGCCCCAGTGTCTCAGTGTCTCAGTGTCCTAGTGTCTCAGTGTCTTAGTGTCCCAGTGTCTCAGTGTCTCAGTGTCCCAGTGTCTCAGTGTCTCAGTGTCTCAGTGTCCCTGTAGCCCAGTCTCTCAGTGTCTTATTGTCCCAGTTTCTCAGTGTCTCAGTCTCCCAGTGTCTCAGTGTCTCAGTGTCTCAGTGTCCCAGTGTCTCAGTGTCTCAGTGTCTCAGTGTCCCAGTGTCTCAGTGTCTCAGTGTCCCTGTGTCTCAGTGTCTCAGTGTCTCAGTGTCCCAGTGTCCCAGTGTCTCAGTGTCTCAGTGTCCCAGTGTCTCAGTGTCCCAGTGTCACAGTGTCTCGGTGTCCCCGTGTCTCAGTGTCTCGGTGTCCCAGTGTCTCAGTGTCCCAGTGTCCCAGTGTCTCAGTGTCTCAGTGTCCCAGTGTCTCACTGTCTCAGTGTCCCATTATCTCAGTGTCCCAGTGTCTCAATGTCTCAGTGTCCCAGTGTCTCAGTGTCTCAGTTTCCCAGTGTCTCAGTGTCCCAGTGTCTCAGTGTCCCATTGTCCCAGTGTCCCAGTGTCTCAGTGTCTCAGTGTCCCAGAGTCTCAGTGTATCTGAGACTCGGTGTCTCAGATTCTCAGTGTCTCTGTGTCTCGGTGTCTCATTGTCCCAGTGTCTCAGTGTCTCAGTGTCCCAGTGTCTCAGTGTCTCAGTGTCTCATTGTTCCAGTGTCTCATTGTCTCATTTTCCCAGTGTCTCAGTGTCTCAGTGTCCCAGTGTCTCAATGTCTCAGTGTCTCAGTGTCCCAGTGTCTCAGTGTCCCAGTGTCTCAGTGTCTCAGTGTCTCAGTGTCCCAGTGTCTCAGTGTCTCAGTGACCCAGTGTCTCAGTGTCTCAGTGTCTCAGTGTCCCAGTGCCTCAGTGTCTCAGTGTCCCAGTGTCTCAGTGTCTCAGTGTCCCAGTGTCTCAGTGTCTCATTGTCTCAGTGTCTCAGTGTCTCAGTGTCTCAGTGTCCCAGTGTCTCAGTGTCTCAGTGTCCCAGTGTCTCAGTGTCCCGGTGTCTCAGTGCCCCAGTGTCTCAGTGTCTCAGTGTCCTAGTGTCTCAGTGTCTCTGTGTCCCAGTGTCTCAGTGTCTCAGTGTCCCAGTGTCTCAGTGTCTCAGTGTCTCAGTGTCCCTGTAGCCCAGTCTCTCAGTGTCTTATTGTCCCAGTTTCTCAGTGTCTCAGTCTCCCAGTGTCTCAGTGTCTCAGTGTCTCAGTGTCCCAGTGTCTCAGTGTCTCAGTGTCTCAGTGTCCCAGTGTCTCAGTGTCTCAGTGTCCCTGTGTCTCAGTGTCTCAGTGTCTCAGTGTCCCAGTGTCTCAGTGTCTCAGTGTCCCAGTGTCTCAGTGTCCCAGTGTCCCAGTGTCTCGGTGTCCCCGTTTCTCAGTGTCTCGGTGTCCCAGTGTCTCAGTGTCCCAGTGTCCCAGTGTCTCGGTGTCCCCGTGTCTCAGTGTCTCGGTGTCCCAGTGTCTCAGTGTCCCAGTGTCCCAGTGTCTCAGTGTCTCAGTGTCCCAGTGTCTCACTGTCTCAGTGTCCCATTGTCTCAGTGTCCCAGTGTCTCAGTGTCTCAGTGTCCCAGTGTCTCAGTGTCTCAGTTTCCCAGTGTCTCAGTGTCCCAGTGTCTCAGTGTCCCATTGTCCCAGTGTCCCAGTGTCTCAGTGTCTCAGTGTCCCAGAGTCTCAGTGTATCTGAGACTCGGTGTCTCAGATTCTCAGTGTCTCTGTGTCTCGGTGTCTCATTGTCCCAGTGTCTCAGTGTCTCAGTGTCCCAGTGTCTCAGTGTCTCATTGTCCCAGTGTCTCATTGTCTCATTTTCCCAGTGTCTCAGTGTCTCAGTGTCCCAGTGTCTCAATGTCTCAGTGTCTCAGTGTCCCAGTGTCTCAGTGTCCCAGTGTCTCAGTGTCTCAGTGTCTCAGTGTCCCAGTGTCTCAGTGTCTCAGTGACCCAGTGTCTCAGTGTCTCAGTGTCTCAGTGTCCCAGTGCCTCAGTGTCTCAGTGTCCAAGTGTCTCAGTGTCTCAGTGTCCCAGTGTCTCAGTGTCTCATTGTCTCAGTGTTCCAGTGTCTCAGTGTCTCAGTGTCAAAGTGTCCCAGTGTTTCAGTGTCCCTGTGTCTCAGTGTCCCAGTGTCTCAGTGTCCCAGTGTCCCAGTGTCTCAGTGTCTCAGTGTCCCAGTGTCTCAGTGCTCCAGTGTATCAGTGTCTCAGTGTCCTAGTGTCTCAATGTCTCAGTGTTTCAGTGTCTCAGTGTCTCAGTGTCCCGGTGTCTCAGTGCCCCAGTGTCTCAGTGTCTCAGTGTCCCAATGTCTCAGTGTCTCAGTGTCCTAGTGTCTCAGTGTCTCAGTGTCCCAGTGTCTCAGTGTCTCAGTGTCCCAGTGTCTCAGTGTCCCAGTGTCCCAGTGTCTCGGTGTCCCCGTGTCTCAGTGTCTCGGTGTCCCAGTGTCTCAGTGTCCCAGTGTCCCAGTGTCTCAGTGTCTCAGTGTCCCAGTGTCTCAGTGTCTCAGTGTCCCATTGTCTCAGTGTCCCAGTGTCTCAGTGTCTCAGTGTCCCAGTGTCTCAGTGTCTCAGTTTCCCAGTGTCTCAGTGTCCCAGTGTCTCAGTGTCCCAGTGTCCCAGTGTCCCAGTGTCCCAGTGTCTCAGTGTCCCAGTGTCTCAGTGTCCCAGTGTCTCATTGTCTCAGTGTCTCAGTGTCTCATTGTCTCAGTGTCTCAGTGTCTCAGAGTCTCAGTGTCTCAGTGTCCCAGTGTATCAGTGTCTCAGTGTCCCAGTGTCTCAGTGTCCCAGTGTCCCAGTGTCCCAGTGTCTCAGTGTCCCAGTGCCCCAGCGTCTCGGTGTCCCTGTGTCTCAGTGTCTCAGTGTCTCAGTGTCCTAGTGTCTCAGTGTCTCAGTGTGTCAGTGTCCCAGTGTCTCAGTGTCTCAGTGTCCCAGTGTCTCAGTGTCTCAGTGTCCCTGTGTCTCAGTGTCTCAGTGTCTCAGTGTCCCAGTGCCTCAGTGTCTCAGTGTCCCAGTGTCTCAGTGTCTCAGTGTCCCAGTGTCTCAGTGTCTCATTGTCTCAGTGTCCCAGTGTCTCAGTGTCTCAGTGTCAAAGTGTCCCAGTGTTTCAGTGTCCCTGTGTCTCAGTGTCCCAGTGTCTCAGTGTCTCAGTGTCCCAGTGTCTCAGTGTCTCAGTGTCTCAGTGTCCCAGTGTCTCAGTGTCTCAGTGTCCCAGTGTCTCAGTGTCTCAGTGTCCCAGTGTTTCAGTGTCTCAGTGTCTCAGTGTCCCGGTGTCTCAGTGCCCCAGTGTCTCAGTGTCTCAGTGTCCTAGTGTCTCAGTGTCTCAGTGTCCCAGTGTCTCAGTGTCTCAGTGTCCCAGTGTCTCAGTGTCCCGGTGTCTCAGTGCCCCAGTGTCTCAGTGTCTCAGTGTCCTAGTGTCTCAGTGTCTCAGTGTCCCAGTGTCTCAGTGTCTCAGTGTCCCAGTGTCTCAGTGTCTCAGTGTCTCAGTGTCCCTGTAGCCCAGTCTCTCAGTGTCTTATTGTCCCAGTTTCTCAGTGTCTCAGTCTCCCAGTGTCTCAGTGTCTCAATGTCTCAGTGTCCCAGTGTCTCAGTGTCTCAGTGTCTCAGTCTCCCAGTGTCTCAGTGTCTCAGTGTCCCTGTGTCTCAGTGTCTCAGTGTCTCAGTGTCCCAGTGTCTCAGTGTCTCAGTGTCCCAGTGTCTCAGTGTCCCAGTGTCCCAGTGTCTCGGTGTCCCCGTGTCTCAGTGTCTCGGTGTCCCAGGGTCTCAGTGTCCCAGTGTCCCAGTGTCTCAGTGTCTCAGTGTCCCAGTGTCTCACTGTCTCAGTGTCCCATTGTCTCAGTGTCCCAATGTCTCAGTGTCTCAGTGTCCCAGTGTCTCAGTGTCTCAGTTTCCCAGTGTCTCAGTGTCCCAGTGTCTCAGTGTCCCATTGTCCCAGTGTCCCAGTGTCTCAGTGTCTCAGTGTCCCAGAGTCTCAGTGTATCTGAGACTCGGTGTCTCAGATTCTCAGTGTCTCTGTGTCTCGGTGTCTCATTGTCCCAGTGTCTCAGTGTCTCAGTGTCCCAGTGTCTCAGTGTCTCAGTGTCTCAGTGTCTCAGTGTCTCAGTGTCCTAGTGTCTCAGTGTCTCAGTGTGTCAGTGTCCCAGTGTCTCAGTGTCCCAGTGTCTCAGTGTCTCAGTGTCCCTGTGTCTCAGTGTCTCAGTGTCTCAGTGTCCCAGTGCCTCAGTGTCTCAGTGTCCCAGTGTCTCAGTGTCTCAGTGTCCCAGT
Source organism: Petromyzon marinus (assembly GCF_048934315.1). NCBI lineage: Eukaryota > Metazoa > Chordata > Hyperoartia > Petromyzontiformes > Petromyzontidae > Petromyzon > Petromyzon marinus. The sequence continues at coordinate 1,459,669 of NW_027422618.1, forward strand.
GTCTCAGTGTCTCATTGTCTCAGTGTCCCAGTGTCTCAGTGTCTCAGTGTCAAAGTGTCCCAGTGTTTCAGTGTCCCTGTGTCTCAGTGTCCCAGTGTCTCAGTGTCTCAGTGTCCCAGTGTCTCAGTGTCTCAGTGTCTCAGTGTCCCAGTGTCTCAGTGTCTCAGTGTCCCAGTGTCTCAGTGTCTCAGTGTCTCAGTGTCCCAGTGTTTCAGTGTCTCAGTGTCTCAGTGTCCCGGTGTCTCAGTGCCCCAGTGTCTCAGTGTCTCAGTGTCCTAGTGTCTCAGTGTCTCAGTGTCTCAGTGTCCCAGTGTCTCAGTGTCTCAGTGTCCCAGTGTCTCAGTGTCCCGGTGTCTCAGTGCCCCAGTGTCTCAGTGTCTCAGTGTCCTAGTGTCTCAGTGTCTCAGTGTCCCAGTGTCTCAGTGTCTCAGTGTCCCAGTGTCTCAGTGTCTCAGTGTCTCAGTGTCCCTGTAGCCCAGTCTCTCAGTGTCTTATTGTCCCAGTTTCTCAGTGTCTCAGTCTCCCAGTGTCTCAGTGTCTCAGTGTCTCAGTGTCCCAGTGTCTCAGTGTCTCAGTGTCTCAGTGTCCCAGTGTCTCAGTGTCTCAGTGTCCCTGGGTCTCAGTGTCTCAGTGTCTCAGTGTCCCAGTGTCTCAGTGTCTCAGTGTCCCAGTGTCTCAGTGTCCCAGTGTCCCAGTGTCTCGGTGTCCCCGTGTCTCAGTGTCTCGGTGTCCCAGTGTCTCAGTGTCCCAGTGTCCCAGTGTCTCAGTGTCTCAGTGTCCCAGTGTCTCACTGTCTCAGTGTCCCATTATCTCAGTGTCCCAGTGTCTCAGTGTCTCAGTGTCCCAGTGTCTCAGTGTCTCAGTTTCCCAGTGTCTCAGTGTCCCAGTGTCTCAGTGTCCCATTGTCCCAGTGTCCCAGTGTCTCAGTGTCTCAGTGTCCCAGAGTCTCAGTGTATCTGAGACTCGGTGTCTCAGATTCTCAGTGTCTCTGTGTCTCGGTGTCTCATTGTCCCAGTGTCTCAGTGTCTCAGTGTCCCAGTGTCTCAGTGTCTCAGTGTCTCATTGTCCCAGTGTCTCATTGTCTCATTTTCCCAGTGTCTCAGTGTCTCAGTGTCCCAGTGTCTCAATGTCTCAGTGTCTCAGTGTCCCAGTGTCTCAGTGTCCCAGTGTCTCAGTGTCTCAGTGTCTCAGTGTCCCAGTGTCTCAGTGTCTCAGTGACCCAGTGTCTCAGTGTCTCAGTGTCTCAGTGTCCCAGTGCCTCAGTGTCTCAGTGTCCCAGTGTCTCAGTGTCTCAGTGTCCCAGTGTCTCAGTGTCTCATTGTCTCAGTGTCCCAGTGTCTCAGTGTCTCAGTGTCAAAGTGTCCCAGTGTTTCAGTGTCCCTGTGTCTCAGTGTCCCAGTGTCTCAGTGTCCCAGTGTCCCAGTGTCTCAGTGTCTCAGTGTCTCAGTGTCCCAGTGTCTCAGTGCTCCAGTGTCTCAGTGTCTCAGTGTCTCAGTGTCCCTGTAGCCCAGTCTCTCAGTGTCTTATTGTCCCAGTTTCTCAGTGTCTCAGTCTCCCAGTGTCTCAGTGTCTCAATGTCTCAGTGTCCCAGTGTCTCAGTGTCTCAGTGTCTCAGTCTCCCAGTGTCTCAGTGTCTCAGTGTCCCTGTGTCTCAGTGTCTCAGTGTCTCAGTGTCCCAGTGTCTCAGTGTCTCAGTGTCCCAGTGTCTCAGTGTCCCAGTGTCCCAGTGTCTCGGTGTCCCCGTGTCTCAGTGTCTCGGTGTCCCAGGGTCTCAGTGTCCCAGTGTCCCAGTGTCTCAGTGTCTCAGTGTCCCAGTGTCTCACTGTCTCAGTGTCCCATTGTCTCAGTGTCCCAGTGTCTCAGTGTCTCAGTGTCCCAGTGTCTCAGTGTCTCAGTTTCCCAGTGTCTCAGTGTCCCAGTGTCTCAGTGTCCCATTGTCCCAGTGTCCCAGTGTCTCAGTGTCTCAGTGTCCCAGAGTCTCAGTGTATCTGAGACTCGGTGTCTCAGATTCTCAGTGTCTCTGTGTCTCGGTGTCTCATTGTCCCAGTGTCTCAGTGTCTCAGTGTCCCAGTGTCTCAGTGTCTCAGTGTCTCAGTGTCTCAGTGTCTCAGTGTCCTAGTGTCTCAGTGTCTCAGTGTGTCAGTGTCCCAGTGTCTCAGTGTCCCAGTGTCTCAGTGTCTCAGTGTCCCTGTGTCTCAGTGTCTCAGTGTCTCAGTGTCCCAGTGCCTCAGTGTCTCAGTGTCCCAGTGTCTCAGTGTCTCAGTGTCCCAGTGTCTCAGTGTCTCATTGTCTCAGTGTCCCAGTGTCTCAGTGTCTCAGTGTCAAAGTGTCCCAGTGTTTCAGTGTCCCTGTGTCTCAGTGTCCCAGTGTCTCAGTGTCTCAGTGTCCCAGTGTCTCAGTGTCTCAGTGTCTCAGTGTCCCAGTGTCTCAGTGTCTCAGTGTCCCAGTGTCTCAGTGTCTCAGTGTCTCAGTGTCCCAGTGTTTCAGTGTCTCAGTGTCTCAGTGTCCCGGTGTCTCAGTGCCCCAGTGTCTCAGTGTCTCAGTGTCCTAGTGTCTCAGTGTCTCAGTGTCTCAGTGTCCCAGTGTCTCAGTGTCTCAGTGTCCCAGTGTCTCAGTGTCCCGGTGTCTCAGTGCCCCAGTGTCTCAGTGTCTCAGTGTCCTAGTGTCTCAGTGTCTCAGTGTCCCAGTGTCTCAGTGTCTCAGTGTCCCAGTGTCTCAGTGTCTCAGTGTCTCAGTGTCCCTGTAGCCCAGTCTCTCAGTGTCTTATTGTCCCAGTTTCTCAGTGTCTCAGTCTCCCAGTGTCTCAGTGTCTCAGTGTCTCAGTGTCCCAGTGTCTCAGTGACTCAGTGTCCCAGTGTCTCACTGTCTCAGTGTCCCATTGTCTCAGTGTCCCAGTGTCTCAGTGTCTCAGTGTCCCAGTGTCTCAGTGTCTCAGTTTCCCAGTGTCTCAGTGTCCCAGTGTCTCAGTGTCCCATTGTCCCAGTGTCCCAGTGTCTCAGTGTCTCAGTGTCCCAGAGTCTCAGTGTATCTGAGACTCGGTGGCTCAGATTCTCAGTGTCTCTGTGTCTCGGTGTCTCATTGTCCCAGTGTCTCAGTGTCTCAGTGTCCCAGTGTCTCAGTGTCTCAGTGTCTCAGTGTCTCAGTGTCCTAGTGTCTCAGTGTCTCAGTGTGTCAGTGTCCCAGTGTCTCAGTGTCCCAGTGTCTCAGTGTCTCAGTGTCCCTGTGTCTCAGTGTCTCAGTGTCTCAGTGTCCCAGTGCCTCAGTGTCTCAGTGTCCCAGTGTCTCAGTGTCTCAGTGTCCCAGTGTCTCAGTGTCTCATTGTCTCAGTGTCCCAGTGTCTCAGTGTCTCAGTGTCAAAGTGTCCCAGTGTTTCAGTGTCCCTGTGTCTCAGTGTCCCAGTGTCTCAGTGTCTCAGTGTCCCAGTGTCTCAGTGTCTCAGTGTCTCAGTGTCCCAGTGTCTCAGTGTCTCAGTGTCCCAGTGTCTCAGTGTCTCAGTGTCTCAGTGTCCCAGTGTTTCAGTGTCTCAGTGTCTCAGTGTCCCGGTGTCTCAGTGCCCCAGTGTCTCAGTGTCTCAGTGTCCTAGTGTCTCAGTGTCTCAGTGTCTCAGTGTCCCAGTGTCTCAGTGTCTCAGTGTCCCAGTGTCTCAGTGTCCCGGTGTCTCAGTGCCCCAGTGTCTCAGTGTCTCAGTGTCCTAGTGTCTCAGTGTCTCAGTGTCCCAGTGTCTCAGTGTCTCAGTGTCCCAGTGTCTCAGTGTCTCAGTGTCTCAGTGTCCCTGTAGCCCAGTCTCTCAGTGTCTTATTGTCCCAGTTTCTCAGTGTCTCAGTCTCCCAGTGTCTCAGTGTCTCAGTGTCTCAGTGTCCCAGTGTCTCAGTGTCTCAGTGTCTCAGTGTCCCAGTGTCTCAGTGTCTCAGTGTCCCTGGGTCTCAGTGTCTCAGTGTCTCAGTGTCCCAGTGTCTCAGTGTCTCAGTGTCCCAGTGTCTCAGTGTCCCAGTGTCCCAGTGTCTCGGTGTCCCCGTGTCTCAGTGTCTCGGTGTCCCAGTGTCTCAGTGTCCCAGTGTCCCAGTGTCTCAGTGTCTCAGTGTCCCAGTGTCTCACTGTCTCAGTGTCCCATTATCTCAGTGTCCCAGTGTCTCAGTGTCTCAGTGTCCCAGTGTCTCAGTGTCTCAGTTTCCCAGTGTCTCAGTGTCCCAGTGTCTCAGTGTCCCATTGTCCCAGTGTCCCAGTGTCTCAGTGTCTCAGTGTCCCAGAGTCTCAGTGTATCTGAGACTCGGTGTCTCAGATTCTCAGTGTCTCTGTGTCTCGGTGTCTCATTGTCCCAGTGTCTCAGTGTCTCAGTGTCCCAGTGTCTCAGTGTCTCAGTGTCTCATTGTCCCAGTGTCTCATTGTCTCATTTTCCCAGTGTCTCAGTGTCTCAGTGTCCCAGTGTCTCAATGTCTCAGTGTCTCAGTGTCCCAGTGTCTCAGTGTCCCAGTGTCTCAGTGTCTCAGTGTCTCAGTGTCCCAGTGTCTCAGTGTCTCAGTGACCCAGTGTCTCAGTGTCTCAGTGTCTCAGTGTCCCAGTGCCTCAGTGTCTCAGTGTCCCAGTGTCTCAGTGTCTCAGTGTCCCAGTGTCTCAGTGTCTCATTGTCTCAGTGTCCCAGTGTCTCAGTGTCTCAGTGTCAAAGTGTCCCAGTGTTTCAGTGTCCCTGTGTCTCAGTGTCCCAGTGTCTCAGTGTCCCAGTGTCCCAGTGTCTCAGTGTCTCAGTGTCTCAGTGTCCCAGTGTCTCAGTGCTCCAGTGTATCAGTGTCTCAGTGTCCTAGTGTCTCAATGTCTCAGTGTTTCAGTGTCTCAGTGTCTCAGTGTCCCGGTGTCTCAGTGCCCCAGTGTCTCAGTGTCTCAGTGTCCCAGTGTCTCAGTGTCTCAGTGTCCTAGTGTCTCAGTGTCTCAGTGTCCCAGTGTCTCAGTGTCTCAGTGTCCCAGTGTCTCAGTGTCCCAGTGTCCCGGTGTCTCGGTGTCCCCGTGTCTCAGTGTCTCGGTGTCCCAGTGTCTCAGTGTCCCAGTGTCCCAGTGTCTCAGTGTCTCAGTGTCCCAGTGTCTCAGTGTCTCAGTGTCCCATTGTCTCAGTGTCTCAGTGTCCCAGTGTCTCAGTGTCTCAGTGTCCCAGTGTCTCAGTGTCTCAGTTTCCCAGTGTCTCAGTGTCCCAGTGTCTCAGTGTCCCAGTGTCCCAGTGTCCCAGTGTCCCAGTGTCTCAGTGTCCCAGTGTCCCAGTGTCTCAGTGTCCCAGTGTCTCATTGTCTCAGTGTCTCAGTGTCTCAGTGTCTCATTGTCTCAGTGTCCCAGTGTCTCAGTGTCTCAGTGTCTCAGTCTCCCAGTGTCTCAGTGTCTCAGTGTCCCTGTGTCTCAGTGTCTCAGTGTCTCAGTGTCCCAGTGTCTCAGTGTCTCAGTGTCCCAGTGTCTCAGTGTCCCAGTGTCCCAGTGTCTCGGTGTCCCCGTGTCTCAGTGTCTCGGTGTCCCAGGGTCTCAGTGTCCCAGTGTCCCAGTGTCTCAGTGTCTCAGTGTCCCAGTGTCTCACTGTCTCAGTGTCCCATTGTCTCAGTGTCCCAGTGTCTCAGTGTCTCAGTGTCCCAGTGTCTCAGTGTCTCAGTTTCCCAGTGTCTCAGTGTCCCAGTGTCTCAGTGTCCCATTGTCCCAGTGTCCCAGTGTCTCAGTGTCTCAGTGTCCCAGAGTCTCAGTGTATCTGAGACTCGGTGTCTCAGATTCTCAGTGTCTCTGTGTCTCGGTGTCTCATTGTCCCAGTGTCTCAGTGTCTCAGTGTCCCAGTGTCTCAGTGTCTCAGTGTCTCAGTGTCTCAGTGTCCTAGTGTCTCAGTGTCTCAGTGTGTCAGTGTCCCAGTGTCTCAGTGTCCCAGTGTCTCAGTGTCTCAGTGTCCCTGTGTCTCAGTGTCTCAGTGTCTCAGTGTCCCAGTGCCTCAGTGTCTCAGTGTCCCAGTGTCTCAGTGTCTCAGTGTCCCAGTGTCTCAGTGTCTCATTGTCTCAGTGTCCCAGTGTCTCAGTGTCTCAGTGTCAAAGTGTCCCAGTGTTTCAGTGTCCCTGTGTCTCAGTGTCCCAGTGTCTCAGTGTCTCAGTGTCCCAGTGTCTCAGTGTCTCAGTGTCTCAGTGTCCCAGTGTCTCAGTGTCTCAGTGTCCCAGTGTCTCAGTGTCTCAGTGTCTCAGTGTCCCAGTGTTTCAGTGTCTCAGTGTCTCAGTGTCCCGGTGTCTCAGTGCCCCAGTGTCTCAGTGTCTCAGTGTCCTAGTGTCTCAGTGTCTCAGTGTCTCAGTGTCCCAGTGTCTCAGTGTCTCAGTGTCCCAGTGTCTCAGTGTCCCGGTGTCTCAGTGCCCCAGTGTCTCAGTGTCTCAGTGTCCTAGTGTCTCAGTGTCTCAGTGTCCCAGTGTCTCAGTGTCTCAGTGTCCCAGTGTCTCAGTGTCTCAGTGTCTCAGTGTCCCTGTAGCCCAGTCTCTCAGTGTCTTATTGTCCCAGTTTCTCAGTGTCTCAGTCTCCCAGTGTCTCAGTGTCTCAGTGTCTCAGTGTCCCAGTGTCTCAGTGTCTCAGTGTCTCAGTGTCCCAGTGTCTCAGTGTCTCAGTGTCCCTGGGTCTCAGTGTCTCAGTGTCTCAGTGTCCCAGTGTCTCAGTGTCTCAGTGTCCCAGTGTCTCAGTGTCCCAGTGTCCCAGTGTCTCGGTGTCCCCGTGTCTCAGTGTCTCGGTGTCCCAGTGTCTCAGTGTCCCAGTGTCCCAGTGTCTCAGTGTCTCAGTGTCCCAGTGTCTCACTGTCTCAGTGTCCCATTATCTCAGTGTCCCAGTGTCTCAGTGTCTCAGTGTCCCAGTGTCTCAGTGTCTCAGTTTCCCAGTGTCTCAGTGTCCCAGTGTCTCAGTGTCCCATTGTCCCAGTGTCCCAGTGTCTCAGTGTCTCAGTGTCCCAGAGTCTCAGTGTATCTGAGACTCGGTGTCTCAGATTCTCAGTGTCTCTGTGTCTCGGTGTCTCATTGTCCCAGTGTCTCAGTGTCTCAGTGTCCCAGTGTCTCAGTGTCTCAGTGTCTCATTGTCCCAGTGTCTCATTGTCTCATTTTCCCAGTGTCTCAGTGTCTCAGTGTCCCAGTGTCTCAATGTCTCAGTGTCTCAGTGTCCCAGTGTCTCAGTGTCCCAGTGTCTCAGTGTTTCAGTGTCTCAGTGTCCCAGTGTCTCAGTGTCTCAGTGACCCAGTGTCTCAGTGTCTCAGTGTCTCAGTGTCCCAGTGCCTCAGTGTCTCAGTGTCCCAGTGTCTCAGTGTCTCAGTGTCCCAGTGTCTCAGTGTCTCATTGTCTCAGTGTCCCAGTGTCTCAGTGTCTCAGTGTCAAAGTGTCCCAGTGTTTCAGTGTCCCTGTGTCTCAGTGTCCCAGTGTCTCAGTGTCCCAGTGTCTCAGTGCTCCAGTGTATCAGTGTCCCAGTGTCTCAGTGTCCCAGTGTCTCAGTGTTTCAGTGTCTCAGTGTCCCAGTGTCTCAGTGTCTCAGTGACCCAGTGTCTCAGTGTCTCAGTGTCTCAGTGTCCCAGTGCCTCAGTGTCTCAGTGTCCCAGTGTCTCAGTGTCTCAGTGTCCCAGTGTCTCAGTGTCTCATTGTCTCAGTGTCCCAGTGTCTCAGTGTCTCAGTGCCAAAGTGTCCCAGTGTTTCAGTGTCCCAGTGTCTCAGTGTCTCAGTGTCTCAGTGTCCCAGTGTCTCAGTGCTCCAGTGTATCAGTGTCTCAGTGTCCTAGTGTCTCAATGTCTCAGTGTTTCAGTGTCTCAGTGTCTCAGTGTCCCGGTGTCTCAGTGCCCCAGTGTCTCAGTGTCTCAGTGTCCCAGTGTCTCAGTGTCTCAGTGTCCTAGTGTCTCAGTGTCTCAGTGTCCCAGTGTCTCAGTGTCTCAGTGTCCCAGTGTCTCAGTGTCCCAGTGTCCCGGTGTCTCGGTGTCCCCGTGTCTCAGTGTCTCGGTGTCCCAGTGTCTCAGTGTCCCAGTGTCCCAGTGTCTCAGTGTCTCAGTGTCCCAGTGTCTCAGTGTCTCAGTGTCCCATTGTCTCAGTGTCCCAGTGTCTCAGTGTCTCAGTGTCCCAGTGTCTCAGTGTCTCAGTTTCCCAGTGTCTCAGTGTCCCAGTGTCTCAGTGTCCCAGTGTCCCAGTGTCCCAGTGTCCCAGTGTCTCAGTGTCCCAGTGTCCCAGTGTCTCAGTGTCCCAGTGTCTCATTGTCTCAGTGTCTCAGTGTCTCAGTGTCTCATTGTCTCAGTGTCTCAGTGTCTCAGAGTCTCAGTGTCTCAGTGTCCCAGTGTATCAGTGTCTCAGTGTCCCAGTGTCTCAGTGTCCCAGTGTCCCAGTGTCCTAGTGTCTCAGTGTCCCAGTGTCCCAGCGTCTCGGTTTCCCTGTGTCTCAGTGTCTCAGTGTCTCAGTGTCCTAGTGTCTCAGTGTCTCAGTGTGTCAGTGTCCCAGTGTCTCAGTGTCTCAGTGTCCCAGTGTCTCAGTGTCTCAGTGTCCCTGTGTCTCAGTGTCTCAGTGTCTCAGTGTCCCAGTGTCTCAGTGTCTCAGTGTCCCAGTGTCTCAGTGTCCCAGTGTCTCGGTGTCCCCGTGTCTCAGTGTCTCGGTGTCCCAGTGTCTCAGTGTCCCAGTGTCCCAGTGTCTCACTGTCTCAGTGTCCCATTGTCTCAGTGTCCCAGTGTCTCAGTGTCTCAGTATCCCAGTGTCTCAGTGTCTCAGTTTCCCAGTGTCTCAGTGTCCCAGTGTCTCAGTGTACCATTGTCCCAGTGTCCCAGTGTCTCAGTGTCTCAGTGTCTCAGTGTCCCAGAGTCTCAGTGTATCTGAGACTCGGTGTCTCAGATTCTCAGTGTCTCTGTGTCTCGGTGTCTCATTGTCCCAGTGTCTCAGTGTCTCAGTGTCCCAGTGTCTCAGTGTCTCAGTGTCTCATTGTCCCAGTGTCTCATTGTCTCATTTTCCCAGTGTCTCAGTGTCTCAGTGTCCCAGTGTCTCAATGTCTCAGTGTCTCAGTGTCCCAGTGTCTCAGTGTCCCAGTGTCTCAGTGTCTCAGTGTCTCAGTGTCCCAGTGTCTCAGTGTCTCAGTGACCCAGTGTCTCAGTGTCTCAGTGTCTCAGTGTCCCAGTGCCTCAGTGTCTCAGTGTCCCAGTGTCTCAGTGTCTCAGTGTCCCAGTGTCTCAGTGTCTCATTGTCTCAGTGTCCCAGTGTCTCAGTGTCTCAGTGTCAAAGTGTCCCAGTGTTTCAGTGTCCCTGTGTCTCAGTGTCCCAGTGTCTCAGTGTCCCAGTGTCCCAGTGTCTCAGTGTCTCAGTGTCTCAGTGTCCCAGTGTCTCAGTGTCTCAGTGTCTCAGTGTCCCAGTGTCTCAGTGTCTCAGTGTCTCAGTGTCCCAGTGTTTCAGTGTCTCAGTGTCTCAGTGTCCCGGTGTCTCAGTGCCCCAGTGTCTCAGTGTCTCAGTGTCCTAGTGTCTCAGTGTCTCAGTGTCTCAGTGTCCCAGTGTCTCAGTGTCTCAGTGTCCCAGTGTCTCAGTGTCCCGGTGTCTCAGTGCCCCAGTGTCTCAGTGTCTCAGTGTCCTAGTGTCTCAGTGTCTCAGTGTCCCAGTGTCTCAGTGTCTCAGTGTCCCAGTGTCTCAGTGTCTCAGTGTCTCAGTGTCCCTGTAGCCCAGTCTCTCAGTGTCTTAGTGTCCCAGTTTCTCAGTGTCTCAGTCTCCCAGTGTCTCAGTGTCTCAGTGTCCCAGTGTCTCAGTGTCTCAGTGTCTCAGTGTCCCAGTGTCTCAGTGTCCCAGTGTCCCAGTGTCTCAGTGTCTCAGTGTCCCAGTGTCTCAGTGTCTCAGTGTCCCAGTGTCTCAGTGTCTCAGTGTCCCAGTGTCTCATTGTCTCAGAGTTCCAGTGTCTCAGTGTTTCTGAGACTCGGTGTCTCATATTCTCAGTGTCTCTGTGTCTCGGTGTCTCAGTGTCCCAGTGTCTCACTGTCCCAGTGTCCCAATGTCTTAGTGTCCCAGTGTCTCAGTGTTTCAGTGTCCCAGGGTCTCAGTGTCTCAGTGTCACGTGTCCCAGTGTCCCAGTGTCTCAGTGTCTCAGTGTCCCAGTGTCTCAGTGTCTCAGTGTCCCAGTGTCTCAGTGTCTCAGTGTCCCAGTGTCTCAGTGTCTCAGTGTCCCAGCGTCTCAGTGTCCCAGTGTCTCAGTGTCTCAGTGTCCCAGTGTCTCAGTGTCCCAGTGTCTCAGTGTCTCAGTGTCTCAGTGTCCCAGTGTCTCAGTGTCTCAGTGTCCCATTGTCTCAGTGTCCCAGTGTTCCAGTGTCCCAGTGTCCCAGTGTACCAGTGTCTCAGTGTTCCAGTGTCTCAGTGTCTCAGTGTCTCAGTGTCCCAGTGTCTCATTGTCTCAGTGTCCCAGTGTCTCAGTGTCTCAGTGTCTCAGAGTCTCAGTGTCTCAGTGTCCCAGTGTCTCAGTGTCTCATTGTCTCAGTGTCCCAGTGTCTCAGTGTCCCAGTGTCCCAGTGTCCCAGTGTCTCAGTGTCCCAGTGTCCCAGTGTCCCAGTGTCTCAGTGTCCCAGTGTCCCAGTGTCTCAGTGTCCCAGTGTCCCAGTGTTTCAGTGTCTCAGTGTCTCATTGTCTCAGTGTCTCAGTGTCTCAGAGTCTCAGTGTCTCAGTTTCCCAGTGTATCAGTGTCTCAGTGTCCCAGTGTCCCAGTGTCCCAGTGTCTCAGTGTCCCAGTGTCCCAGTGTCTCCGTGTCTCAGTGTCCCAGTGTCCCAGTGTCCCAGTGTCTCAGTGTCTCAGTGTCCTAGTGTCTCAGTGTCTCAGTGTCCCAGTGTCTCAGTGTCTCAGTGTCCCAGTGTCTCAGTGTCTCAGTGTCTCAGTGTCCCTGTAGCCCAGTCTCTCAGTGTCTTAGTGTCCCAGTTTCTCAGTGTCTCAGTCTCCCAGTGTCTCAGTGTCTCAGTGTCCCAGTGTCTCAGTGTCTCAGTGTCTCAGTGTCCCAGTGTCTCAGTGTCCCAGTGTCCCAGTGTCTCAGTGTCTCAGTGTCCCAGTGTCTCAGTGTCTCAGTGTCCCAGTGTCTCAGTGTCTCAGTGTCCCAGTGTCTCATTGTCTCAGAGTTCCAGTGTCTCAGTGTTTCTGAGACTCGGTGTCTCATATTCTCAGTGTCTCTGTGTCTCGGTGTCTCAGTGTCCCAGTGTCTCACTGTCCCAGTGTCCCAATGTCTTAGTGTCCCAGTGTCTCAGTGTTTCAGTGTCCCAGGGTCTCAGTGTCTCAGTGTCACGTGTCCCAGTGTCCCAGTGTCTCAGTGTCTCAGTGTCCCAGTGTCTCAGTGTCTCAGTGTCCCAGTGTCTCAGTGTCTCAGTGTCCCAGTGTCTCAGTGTCTCAGTGTCCCAGCGTCTCAGTGTCCCAGTGTCTCAGTGTCTCAGTGTCCCAGTGTCTCAGTGTCCCAGTGTCTCAGTGTCTCAGTGTCTCAGTGTCCCAGTGTCTCAGTGTCTCAGTGTCCCATTGTCTCAGTGTCCCAGTGTTCCAGTGTCCCAGTGTCCCAGTGTACCAGTGTCTCAGTGTTCCAGTGTCTCAGTGTCTCAGTGTCTCAGTGTCCCAGTGTCTCATTGTCTCAGTGTCCCAGTGTCTCAGTGTCTCAGTGTCTCAGAGTCTCAGTGTCTCAGTGTCCCAGTGTCTCAGTGTCTCATTGTCTCAGTGTCCCAGTGTCTCAGTGTCCCAGTGTCCCAGTGTCCCAGTGTCTCAGTGTCCCAGTGTCCCAGTGTCCCAGTGTCTCAGTGTCCCAGTGTCCCAGTGTCTCAGTGTCCCAGTGTCCCAGTGTTTCAGTGTCTCAGTGTCTCATTGTCTCAGTGTCTCAGTGTCTCAGAGTCTCAGTGTCTCAGTTTCCCAGTGTATCAGTGTCTCAGTGTCCCAGTGTCCCAGTGTCCCAGTGTCTCAGTGTCCCAGTGTCCCAGTGTCTCCGTGTCTCAGTGTCCCAGTGTCCCAGTGTCCCAGTGTCTCAGTGTCCCAGTGTCCCAGTGTCCCAGTGTCTCAGTGTCCCAGTGTCCCAGTGTCTCAGTGTCTCAGTGTCCCTGTGTCTCAGTGTCTCAGTGTCTCAGTGTCCCAGTGCCTCAGTGTCTCAGTGTCCCAGTGTCTCAGTGTCTCAGTGTCCCAGTGTCTCAGTGTCTCATTGTCTCAGTGTCCCAGTGTCTCAGTGTCTCAGTGTCAAAGTGTCCCAGTGTTTCAGTGTCCCTGTGTCTCAGTGTCCCAGTGTCTCAGTGTCTCAGTGTCCCAGTGTCTCAGTGTCTCAGTGTCTCAGTGTCCCAGTGTCTCAGTGTCTCAGTGTCCCAGTGTCTCAGTGTCTCAGTGTCCCAGTGTTTCAGTGTCTCAGTGTCTCAGTGTCCCGGTGTCTCAGTGCCCCAGTGTCTCAGTGTCTCAGTGTCCTAGTGTCTCAGTGTCTCAGTGTCCCAGTGTCTCAGTGTCTCAGTGTCCCAGTGTCTCAGTGTCCCGGTGTCTCAGTGCCCCAGTGTCTCAGTGTCTCAGTGTCCTAGTGTCTCAGTGTCTCAGTGTCCCAGTGTCTCAGTGTCTCAGTGTCCCAGTGTCTCAGTGTCTCAGTGTCTCAGTGTCCCTGTAGCCCAGTCTCTCAGTGTCTTATTGTCCCAGTTTCTCAGTGTCTCAGTCTCCCAGTGTCTCAGTGTCTCAATGTCTCAGTGTCCCAGTGTCTCAGTGTCTCAGTGTCTCAGTCTCCCAGTGTCTCAGTGTCTCAGTGTCCCTGTGTCTCAGTGTCTCAGTGTCTCAGTGTCCCAGTGTCTCAGTGTCTCAGTGTCCCAGTGTCTCAGTGTCCCAGTGTCCCAGTGTCTCGGTGTCCCCGTGTCTCAGTGTCTCGGTGTCCCAGGGTCTCAGTGTCCCAGTGTCCCAGTGTCTCAGTGTCTCAGTGTCCCAGTGTCTCACTGTCTCAGTGTCCCATTGTCTCAGTGTCCCAATGTCTCAGTGTCTCAGTGTCCCAGTGTCTCAGTGTCTCAGTTTCCCAGTGTCTCAGTGTCCCAGTGTCTCAGTGTCCCATTGTCCCAGTGTCCCAGTGTCTCAGTGTCTCAGTGTCCCAGAGTCTCAGTGTATCTGAGACTCGGTGTCTCAGATTCTCAGTGTCTCTGTGTCTCGGTGTCTCATTGTCCCAGTGTCTCAGTGTCTCAGTGTCCCAGTGTCTCAGTGTCTCAGTGTCTCAGTGTCTCAGTGTCTCAGTGTCCTAGTGTCTCAGTGTCTCAGTGTGTCAGTGTCCCAGTGTCTCAGTGTCCCAGTGTCTCAGTGTCTCAGTGTCCCTGTGTCTCAGTGTCTCAGTGTCTCAGTGTCCCAGTGCCTCAGTGTCTCAGTGTCCCAGTGTCTCAGTGTCTCAGTGTCCCAGTGTCTCAGTGTCTCATTGTCTCAGTGTCCCAGTGTCTCAGTGTCTCAGTGTCAAAGTGTCCCAGTGTTTCAGTGTCCCTGTGTCTCAGTGTCCCAGTGTCTCAGTGTCTCAGTGTCCCAGTGTCTCAGTGTCTCAGTGTCTCAGTGTCCCAGTGTCTCAGTGTCTCAGTGTCCCAGTGTCTCAGTGTCTCAGTGTCTCAGTGTCCCAGTGTTTCAGTGTCTCAGTGTCTCAGTGTCCCGGTGTCTCAGTGCCCCAGTGTCTCAGTGTCTCAGTGTCCTAGTGTCTCAGTGTCTCAGTGTCTCAGTGTCCCAGTGTCTCAGTGTCTCAGTGTCCCAGTGTCTCAGTGTCCCGGTGTCTCAGTGCCCCAGTGTCTCAGTGTCTCAGTGTCCTAGTGTCTCAGTGTCTCAGTGTCCCAGTGTCTCAGTGTCTCAGTGTCCCAGTGTCTCAGTGTCTCAGTGTCTCAGTGTCCCTGTAGCCCAGTCTCTCAGTGTCTTATTGTCCCAGTTTCTCAGTGTCTCAGTCTCCCAGTGTCTCAGTGTCTCAGTGTCTCAGTGTCCCAGTGTCTCAGTGTCTCAGTGTCTCAGTGTCCCAGTGTCTCAGTGTCTCAGTGTCCCTGGGTCTCAGTGTCTCAGTGTCTCAGTGTCCCAGTGTCTCAGTGTCTCAGTGTCCCAGTGTCTCAGTGTCCCAGTGTCCCAGTGTCTCGGTGTCCCCGTGTCTCAGTGTCTCGGTGTCCCAGTGTCTCAGTGTCCCAGTGTCCCAGTGTCTCAGTGTCTCAGTGTCCCAGTGTCTCACTGTCTCAGTGTCCCATTATCTCAGTGTCCCAGTGTCTCAGTGTCTCAGTGTCCCAGTGTCTCAGTGTCTCAGTTTCCCAGTGTCTCAGTGTCCCAGTGTCTCAGTGTCCCATTGTCCCAGTGTCCCAGTGTCTCAGTGTCTCAGTGTCCCAGAGTCTCAGTGTATCTGAGACTCGGTGTCTCAGATTCTCAGTGTCTCTGTGTCTCGGTGTCTCATTGTCCCAGTGTCTCAGTGTCTCAGTGTCCCAGTGTCTCAGTGTCTCAGTGTCTCATTGTCCCAGTGTCTCATTGTCTCATTTTCCCAGTGTCTCAGTGTCTCAGTGTCCCAGTGTCTCAATGTCTCAGTGTCTCAGTGTCCCAGTGTCTCAGTGTCCCAGTGTCTCAGTGTCTCAGTGTCTCAGTGTCCCAGTGTCTCAGTGTCTCAGTGACCCAGTGTCTCAGTGTCTCAGTGTCTCAGTGTCCCAGTGCCTCAGTGTCTCAGTGTCCCAGTGTCTCAGTGTCTCAGTGTCCCAGTGTCTCAGTGTCTCATTGTCTCAGTGTCCCAGTGTCTCAGTGTCTCAGTGTCAAAGTGTCCCAGTGTTTCAGTGTCCCTGTGTCTCAGTGTCCCAGTGTCTCAGTGTCCCAGTGTCCCAGTGTCTCAGTGTCTCAGTGTCTCAGTGTCCCAGTGTCTCAGTGCTCCAGTGTCTCAGTGTCTCAGTGTCTCAGTGTCCCTGTAGCCCAGTCTCTCAGTGTCTTATTGTCCCAGTTTCTCAGTGTCTCAGTCTCCCAGTGTCTCAGTGTCTCAATGTCTCAGTGTCCCAGTGTCTCAGTGTCTCAGTGTCTCAGTCTCCCAGTGTCTCAGTGTCTCAGTGTCCCTGTGTCTCAGTGTCTCAGTGTCTCAGTGTCCCAGTGTCTCAGTGTCTCAGTGTCCCAGTGTCTCAGTGTCCCAGTGTCCCAGTGTCTCGGTGTCCCCGTGTCTCAGTGTCTCGGTGTCCCAGGGTCTCAGTGTCCCAGTGTCCCAGTGTCTCAGTGTCTCAGTGTCCCAGTGTCTCACTGTCTCAGTGTCCCATTGTCTCAGTGTCCCAGTGTCTCAGTGTCTCAGTGTCCCAGTGTCTCAGTGTCTCAGTTTCCCAGTGTCTCAGTGTCCCAGTGTCTCAGTGTCCCATTGTCCCAGTGTCCCAGTGTCTCAGTGTCTCAGTGTCCCAGAGTCTCAGTGTATCTGAGACTCGGTGTCTCAGATTCTCAGTGTCTCTGTGTCTCGGTGTCTCATTGTCCCAGTGTCTCAGTGTCTCAGTGTCCCAGTGTCTCAGTGTCTCAGTGTCTCAGTGTCTCAGTGTCTCAGTGTCCTAGTGTCTCAGTGTCTCAGTGTGTCAGTGTCCCAGTGTCTCAGTGTCCCAGTGTCTCAGTGTCTCAGTGTCCCTGTGTCTCAGTGTCTCAGTGTCTCAGTGTCCCAGTGCCTCAGTGTCTCAGTGTCCCAGTGTCTCAGTGTCTCAGTGTCCCAGTGTCTCAGTGTCTCATTGTCTCAGTGTCCCAGTGTCTCAGTGTCTCAGTGTCAAAGTGTCCCAGTGTTTCAGTGTCCCTGTGTCTCAGTGTCCCAGTGTCTCAGTGTCTCAGTGTCCCAGTGTCTCAGTGTCTCAGTGTCTCAGTGTCCCAGTGTCTCAGTGTCTCAGTGTCCCAGTGTCTCAGTGTCTCAGTGTCTCAGTGTCCCAGTGTTTCAGTGTCTCAGTGTCTCAGTGTCCCGGTGTCTCAGTGCCCCAGTGTCTCAGTGTCTCAGTGTCCTAGTGTCTCAGTGTCTCAGTGTCTCAGTGTCCCAGTGTCTCAGTGTCTCAGTGTCCCAGTGTCTCAGTGTCCCGGTGTCTCAGTGCCCCAGTGTCTCAGTGTCTCAGTGTCCTAGTGTCTCAGTGTCTCAGTGTCCCAGTGTCTCAGTGTCTCAGTGTCCCAGTGTCTCAGTGTCTCAGTGTCTCAGTGTCCCTGTAGCCCAGTCTCTCAGTGTCTTATTGTCCCAGTTTCTCAGTGTCTCAGTCTCCCAGTGTCTCAGTGTCTCAGTGTCTCAGTGTCCCAGTGTCTCAGTGACTCAGTGTCCCAGTGTCTCACTGTCTCAGTGTCCCATTGTCTCAGTGTCCCAGTGTCTCAGTGTCTCAGTGTCCCAGTGTCTCAGTGTCTCAGTTTCCCAGTGTCTCAGTGTCCCAGTGTCTCAGTGTCCCATTGTCCCAGTGTCCCAGTGTCTCAGTGTCTCAGTGTCCCAGAGTCTCAGTGTATCTGAGACTCGGTGGCTCAGATTCTCAGTGTCTCTGTGTCTCGGTGTCTCATTGTCCCAGTGTCTCAGTGTCTCAGTGTCCCAGTGTCTCAGTGTCTCAGTGTCTCAGTGTCTCAGTGTCCTAGTGTCTCAGTGTCTCAGTGTGTCAGTGTCCCAGTGTCTCAGTGTCCCAGTGTCTCAGTGTCTCAGTGTCCCTGTGTCTCAGTGTCTCAGTGTCTCAGTGTCCCAGTGCCTCAGTGTCTCAGTGTCCCAGTGTCTCAGTGTCTCAGTGTCCCAGTGTCTCAGTGTCTCATTGTCTCAGTGTCCCAGTGTCTCAGTGTCTCAGTGTCAAAGTGTCCCAGTGTTTCAGTGTCCCTGTGTCTCAGTGTCCCAGTGTCTCAGTGTCTCAGTGTCCCAGTGTCTCAGTGTCTCAGTGTCTCAGTGTCCCAGTGTCTCAGTGTCTCAGTGTCCCAGTGTCTCAGTGTCTCAGTGTCTCAGTGTCCCAGTGTTTCAGTGTCTCAGTGTCTCAGTGTCCCGGTGTCTCAGTGCCCCAGTGTCTCAGTGTCTCAGTGTCCTAGTGTCTCAGTGTCTCAGTGTCTCAGTGTCCCAGTGTCTCAGTGTCTCAGTGTCCCAGTGTCTCAGTGTCCCGGTGTCTCAGTGCCCCAGTGTCTCAGTGTCTCAGTGTCCTAGTGTCTCAGTGTCTCAGTGTCCCAGTGTCTCAGTGTCTCAGTGTCCCAGTGTCTCAGTGTCTCAGTGTCTCAGTGTCCCTGTAGCCCAGTCTCTCAGTGTCTTATTGTCCCAGTTTCTCAGTGTCTCAGTCTCCCAGTGTCTCAGTGTCTCAGTGTCTCAGTGTCCCAGTGTCTCAGTGTCTCAGTGTCTCAGTGTCCCAGTGTCTCAGTGTCTCAGTGTCCCTGGGTCTCAGTGTCTCAGTGTCTCAGTGTCCCAGTGTCTCAGTGTCTCAGTGTCCCAGTGTCTCAGTGTCCCAGTGTCCCAGTGTCTCGGTGTCCCCGTGTCTCAGTGTCTCGGTGTCCCAGTGTCTCAGTGTCCCAGTGTCCCAGTGTCTCAGTGTCTCAGTGTCCCAGTGTCTCACTGTCTCAGTGTCCCATTATCTCAGTGTCCCAGTGTCTCAGTGTCTCAGTGTCCCAGTGTCTCAGTGTCTCAGTTTCCCAGTGTCTCAGTGTCCCAGTGTCTCAGTGTCCCATTGTCCCAGTGTCCCAGTGTCTCAGTGTCTCAGTGTCCCAGAGTCTCAGTGTATCTGAGACTCGGTGTCTCAGATTCTCAGTGTCTCTGTGTCTCGGTGTCTCATTGTCCCAGTGTCTCAGTGTCTCAGTGTCCCAGTGTCTCAGTGTCTCAGTGTCTCATTGTCCCAGTGTCTCATTGTCTCATTTTCCCAGTGTCTCAGTGTCTCAGTGTCCCAGTGTCTCAATGTCTCAGTGTCTCAGTGTCCCAGTGTCTCAGTGTCCCAGTGTCTCAGTGTCTCAGTGTCTCAGTGTCCCAGTGTCTCAGTGTCTCAGTGACCCAGTGTCTCAGTGTCTCAGTGTCTCAGTGTCCCAGTGCCTCAGTGTCTCAGTGTCCCAGTGTCTCAGTGTCTCAGTGTCCCAGTGTCTCAGTGTCTCATTGTCTCAGTGTCCCAGTGTCTCAGTGTCTCAGTGTCAAAGTGTCCCAGTGTTTCAGTGTCCCTGTGTCTCAGTGTCCCAGTGTCTCAGTGTCCCAGTGTCCCAGTGTCTCAGTGTCTCAGTGTCTCAGTGTCCCAGTGTCTCAGTGCTCCAGTGTATCAGTGTCTCAGTGTCCTAGTGTCTCAATGTCTCAGTGTTTCAGTGTCTCAGTGTCTCAGTGTCCCGGTGTCTCAGTGCCCCAGTGTCTCAGTGTCTCAGTGTCCCAGTGTCTCAGTGTCTCAGTGTCCTAGTGTCTCAGTGTCTCAGTGTCCCAGTGTCTCAGTGTCTCAGTGTCCCAGTGTCTCAGTGTCCCAGTGTCCCGGTGTCTCGGTGTCCCCGTGTCTCAGTGTCTCGGTGTCCCAGTGTCTCAGTGTCCCAGTGTCCCAGTGTCTCAGTGTCTCAGTGTCCCAGTGTCTCAGTGTCTCAGTGTCCCATTGTCTCAGTGTCTCAGTGTCCCAGTGTCTCAGTGTCTCAGTGTCCCAGTGTCTCAGTGTCTCAGTTTCCCAGTGTCTCAGTGTCCCAGTGTCTCAGTGTCCCAGTGTCCCAGTGTCCCAGTGTCCCAGTGTCTCAGTGTCCCAGTGTCCCAGTGTCTCAGTGTCCCAGTGTCTCATTGTCTCAGTGTCTCAGTGTCTCAGTGTCTCATTGTCTCAGTGTCCCAGTGTCTCAGTGTCTCAGTGTCTCAGTCTCCCAGTGTCTCAGTGTCTCAGTGTCCCTGTGTCTCAGTGTCTCAGTGTCTCAGTGTCCCAGTGTCTCAGTGTCTCAGTGTCCCAGTGTCTCAGTGTCCCAGTGTCCCAGTGTCTCGGTGTCCCCGTGTCTCAGTGTCTCGGTGTCCCAGGGTCTCAGTGTCCCAGTGTCCCAGTGTCTCAGTGTCTCAGTGTCCCAGTGTCTCACTGTCTCAGTGTCCCATTGTCTCAGTGTCCCAGTGTCTCAGTGTCTCAGTGTCCCAGTGTCTCAGTGTCTCAGTTTCCCAGTGTCTCAGTGTCCCAGTGTCTCAGTGTCCCATTGTCCCAGTGTCCCAGTGTCTCAGTGTCTCAGTGTCCCAGAGTCTCAGTGTATCTGAGACTCGGTGTCTCAGATTCTCAGTGTCTCTGTGTCTCGGTGTCTCATTGTCCCAGTGTCTCAGTGTCTCAGTGTCCCAGTGTCTCAGTGTCTCAGTGTCTCAGTGTCTCAGTGTCCTAGTGTCTCAGTGTCTCAGTGTGTCAGTGTCCCAGTGTCTCAGTGTCCCAGTGTCTCAGTGTCTCAGTGTCCCTGTGTCTCAGTGTCTCAGTGTCTCAGTGTCCCAGTGCCTCAGTGTCTCAGTGTCCCAGTGTCTCAGTGTCTCAGTGTCCCAGTGTCTCAGTGTCTCATTGTCTCAGTGTCCCAGTGTCTCAGTGTCTCAGTGTCAAAGTGTCCCAGTGTTTCAGTGTCCCTGTGTCTCAGTGTCCCAGTGTCTCAGTGTCTCAGTGTCCCAGTGTCTCAGTGTCTCAGTGTCTCAGTGTCCCAGTGTCTCAGTGTCTCAGTGTCCCAGTGTCTCAGTGTCTCAGTGTCTCAGTGTCCCAGTGTTTCAGTGTCTCAGTGTCTCAGTGTCCCGGTGTCTCAGTGCCCCAGTGTCTCAGTGTCTCAGTGTCCTAGTGTCTCAGTGTCTCAGTGTCTCAGTGTCCCAGTGTCTCAGTGTCTCAGTGTCCCAGTGTCTCAGTGTCCCGGTGTCTCAGTGCCCCAGTGTCTCAGTGTCTCAGTGTCCTAGTGTCTCAGTGTCTCAGTGTCCCAGTGTCTCAGTGTCTCAGTGTCCCAGTGTCTCAGTGTCTCAGTGTCTCAGTGTCCCTGTAGCCCAGTCTCTCAGTGTCTTATTGTCCCAGTTTCTCAGTGTCTCAGTCTCCCAGTGTCTCAGTGTCTCAGTGTCTCAGTGTCCCAGTGTCTCAGTGTCTCAGTGTCTCAGTGTCCCAGTGTCTCAGTGTCTCAGTGTCCCTGGGTCTCAGTGTCTCAGTGTCTCAGTGTCCCAGTGTCTCAGTGTCTCAGTGTCCCAGTGTCTCAGTGTCCCAGTGTCCCAGTGTCTCGGTGTCCCCGTGTCTCAGTGTCTCGGTGTCCCAGTGTCTCAGTGTCCCAGTGTCCCAGTGTCTCAGTGTCTCAGTGTCCCAGTGTCTCACTGTCTCAGTGTCCCATTATCTCAGTGTCCCAGTGTCTCAGTGTCTCAGTGTCCCAGTGTCTCAGTGTCTCAGTTTCCCAGTGTCTCAGTGTCCCAGTGTCTCAGTGTCCCATTGTCCCAGTGTCCCAGTGTCTCAGTGTCTCAGTGTCCCAGAGTCTCAGTGTATCTGAGACTCGGTGTCTCAGATTCTCAGTGTCTCTGTGTCTCGGTGTCTCATTGTCCCAGTGTCTCAGTGTCTCAGTGTCCCAGTGTCTCAGTGTCTCAGTGTCTCATTGTCCCAGTGTCTCATTGTCTCATTTTCCCAGTGTCTCAGTGTCTCAGTGTCCCAGTGTCTCAATGTCTCAGTGTCTCAGTGTCCCAGTGTCTCAGTGTCCCAGTGTCTCAGTGTTTCAGTGTCTCAGTGTCCCAGTGTCTCAGTGTCTCAGTGACCCAGTGTCTCAGTGTCTCAGTGTCTCAGTGTCCCAGTGCCTCAGTGTCTCAGTGTCCCAGTGTCTCAGTGTCTCAGTGTCCCAGTGTCTCAGTGTCTCATTGTCTCAGTGTCCCAGTGTCTCAGTGTCTCAGTGTCAAAGTGTCCCAGTGTTTCAGTGTCCCTGTGTCTCAGTGTCCCAGTGTCTCAGTGTCCCAGTGTCTCAGTGCTCCAGTGTATCAGTGTCCCAGTGTCTCAGTGTCCCAGTGTCTCAGTGTTTCAGTGTCTCAGTGTCCCAGTGTCTCAGTGTCTCAGTGACCCAGTGTCTCAGTGTCTCAGTGTCTCAGTGTCCCAGTGCCTCAGTGTCTCAGTGTCCCAGTGTCTCAGTGTCTCAGTGTCCCAGTGTCTCAGTGTCTCATTGTCTCAGTGTCCCAGTGTCTCAGTGTCTCAGTGTCAAAGTGTCCCAGTGTTTCAGTGTCCCAGTGTCTCAGTGTCTCAGTGTCTCAGTGTCCCAGTGTCTCAGTGCTCCAGTGTATCAGTGTCTCAGTGTCCTAGTGTCTCAATGTCTCAGTGTTTCAGTGTCTCAGTGTCTCAGTGTCCCGGTGTCTCAGTGCCCCAGTGTCTCAGTGTCTCAGTGTCCCAGTGTCTCAGTGTCTCAGTGTCCTAGTGTCTCAGTGTCTCAGTGTCCCAGTGTCTCAGTGTCTCAGTGTCCCAGTGTCTCAGTGTCCCAGTGTCCCGGTGTCTCGGTGTCCCCGTGTCTCAGTGTCTCGGTGTCCCAGTGTCTCAGTGTCCCAGTGTCCCAGTGTCTCAGTGTCTCAGTGTCCCAGTGTCTCAGTGTCTCAGTGTCCCATTGTCTCAGTGTCCCAGTGTCTCAGTGTCTCAGTGTCCCAGTGTCTCAGTGTCTCAGTTTCCCAGTGTCTCAGTGTCCCAGTGTCTCAGTGTCCCAGTGTCCCAGTGTCCCAGTGTCCCAGTGTCTCAGTGTCCCAGTGTCCCAGTGTCTCAGTGTCCCAGTGTCTCATTGTCTCAGTGTCTCAGTGTCTCAGTGTCTCATTGTCTCAGTGTCTCAGTGTCTCAGAGTCTCAGTGTCTCAGTGTCCCAGTGTATCAGTGTCTCAGTGTCCCAGTGTCTCAGTGTCCCAGTGTCCCAGTGTCCTAGTGTCTCAGTGTCCCAGTGTCCCAGCGTCTCGGTTTCCCTGTGTCTCAGTGTCTCAGTGTCTCAGTGTCCTAGTGTCTCAGTGTCTCAGTGTGTCAGTGTCCCAGTGTCTCAGTGTCTCAGTGTCCCAGTGTCTCAGTGTCTCAGTGTCCCTGTGTCTCAGTGTCTCAGTGTCTCAGTGTCCCAGTGTCTCAGTGTCTCAGTGTCCCAGTGTCTCAGTGTCCCAGTGTCTCGGTGTCCCCGTGTCTCAGTGTCTCGGTGTCCCAGTGTCTCAGTGTCCCAGTGTCCCAGTGTCTCACTGTCTCAGTGTCCCATTGTCTCAGTGTCCCAGTGTCTCAGTGTCTCAGTATCCCAGTGTCTCAGTGTCTCAGTTTCCCAGTGTCTCAGTGTCCCAGTGTCTCAGTGTACCATTGTCCCAGTGTCCCAGTGTCTCAGTGTCTCAGTGTCTCAGTGTCCCAGAGTCTCAGTGTATCTGAGACTCGGTGTCTCAGATTCTCAGTGTCTCTGTGTCTCGGTGTCTCATTGTCCCAGTGTCTCAGTGTCTCAGTGTCCCAGTGTCTCAGTGTCTCAGTGTCTCATTGTCCCAGTGTCTCATTGTCTCATTTTCCCAGTGTCTCAGTGTCTCAGTGTCCCAGTGTCTCAATGTCTCAGTGTCTCAGTGTCCCAGTGTCTCAGTGTCCCAGTGTCTCAGTGTCTCAGTGTCTCAGTGTCCCAGTGTCTCAGTGTCTCAGTGACCCAGTGTCTCAGTGTCTCAGTGTCTCAGTGTCCCAGTGCCTCAGTGTCTCAGTGTCCCAGTGTCTCAGTGTCTCAGTGTCCCAGTGTCTCAGTGTCTCATTGTCTCAGTGTCCCAGTGTCTCAGTGTCTCAGTGTCAAAGTGTCCCAGTGTTTCAGTGTCCCTGTGTCTCAGTGTCCCAGTGTCTCAGTGTCCCAGTGTCCCAGTGTCTCAGTGTCTCAGTGTCTCAGTGTCCCAGTGTCTCAGTGTCTCAGTGTCTCAGTGTCCCAGTGTCTCAGTGTCTCAGTGTCTCAGTGTCCCAGTGTTTCAGTGTCTCAGTGTCTCAGTGTCCCGGTGTCTCAGTGCCCCAGTGTCTCAGTGTCTCAGTGTCCTAGTGTCTCAGTGTCTCAGTGTCTCAGTGTCCCAGTGTCTCAGTGTCTCAGTGTCCCAGTGTCTCAGTGTCCCGGTGTCTCAGTGCCCCAGTGTCTCAGTGTCTCAGTGTCCTAGTGTCTCAGTGTCTCAGTGTCCCAGTGTCTCAGTGTCTCAGTGTCCCAGTGTCTCAGTGTCTCAGTGTCTCAGTGTCCCTGTAGCCCAGTCTCTCAGTGTCTTAGTGTCCCAGTTTCTCAGTGTCTCAGTCTCCCAGTGTCTCAGTGTCTCAGTGTCCCAGTGTCTCAGTGTCTCAGTGTCTCAGTGTCCCAGTGTCTCAGTGTCCCAGTGTCCCAGTGTCTCAGTGTCTCAGTGTCCCAGTGTCTCAGTGTCTCAGTGTCCCAGTGTCTCAGTGTCTCAGTGTCCCAGTGTCTCATTGTCTCAGAGTTCCAGTGTCTCAGTGTTTCTGAGACTCGGTGTCTCATATTCTCAGTGTCTCTGTGTCTCGGTGTCTCAGTGTCCCAGTGTCTCACTGTCCCAGTGTCCCAATGTCTTAGTGTCCCAGTGTCTCAGTGTTTCAGTGTCCCAGGGTCTCAGTGTCTCAGTGTCACGTGTCCCAGTGTCCCAGTGTCTCAGTGTCTCAGTGTCCCAGTGTCTCAGTGTCTCAGTGTCCCAGTGTCTCAGTGTCTCAGTGTCCCAGTGTCTCAGTGTCTCAGTGTCCCAGCGTCTCAGTGTCCCAGTGTCTCAGTGTCTCAGTGTCCCAGTGTCTCAGTGTCCCAGTGTCTCAGTGTCTCAGTGTCTCAGTGTCCCAGTGTCTCAGTGTCTCAGTGTCCCATTGTCTCAGTGTCCCAGTGTTCCAGTGTCCCAGTGTCCCAGTGTACCAGTGTCTCAGTGTTCCAGTGTCTCAGTGTCTCAGTGTCTCAGTGTCCCAGTGTCTCATTGTCTCAGTGTCCCAGTGTCTCAGTGTCTCAGTGTCTCAGAGTCTCAGTGTCTCAGTGTCCCAGTGTCTCAGTGTCTCATTGTCTCAGTGTCCCAGTGTCTCAGTGTCCCAGTGTCCCAGTGTCCCAGTGTCTCAGTGTCCCAGTGTCCCAGTGTCCCAGTGTCTCAGTGTCCCAGTGTCCCAGTGTCTCAGTGTCCCAGTGTCCCAGTGTTTCAGTGTCTCAGTGTCTCATTGTCTCAGTGTCTCAGTGTCTCAGAGTCTCAGTGTCTCAGTTTCCCAGTGTATCAGTGTCTCAGTGTCCCAGTGTCCCAGTGTCCCAGTGTCTCAGTGTCCCAGTGTCCCAGTGTCTCCGTGTCTCAGTGTCCCAGTGTCCCAGTGTCCCAGTGTCTCAGTGTCTCAGTGTCCTAGTGTCTCAGTGTCTCAGTGTCCCAGTGTCTCAGTGTCTCAGTGTCCCAGTGTCTCAGTGTCTCAGTGTCTCAGTGTCCCTGTAGCCCAGTCTCTCAGTGTCTTAGTGTCCCAGTTTCTCAGTGTCTCAGTCTCCCAGTGTCTCAGTGTCTCAGTGTCCCAGTGTCTCAGTGTCTCAGTGTCTCAGTGTCCCAGTGTCTCAGTGTCCCAGTGTCCCAGTGTCTCAGTGTCTCAGTGTCCCAGTGTCTCAGTGTCTCAGTGTCCCAGTGTCTCAGTGTCTCAGTGTCCCAGTGTCTCATTGTCTCAGAGTTCCAGTGTCTCAGTGTTTCTGAGACTCG
This sequence comes from Petromyzon marinus, assembly GCF_048934315.1. NCBI lineage: Eukaryota > Metazoa > Chordata > Hyperoartia > Petromyzontiformes > Petromyzontidae > Petromyzon > Petromyzon marinus. The sequence goes on from NW_027422618.1 coordinate 1,484,104, forward strand.
GTGTCTCATATTCTCAGTGTCTCTGTGTCTCGGTGTCTCAGTGTCCCAGTGTCTCACTGTCCCAGTGTCCCAATGTCTTAGTGTCCCAGTGTCTCAGTGTTTCAGTGTCCCAGGGTCTCAGTGTCTCAGTGTCACGTGTCCCAGTGTCCCAGTGTCTCAGTGTCTCAGTGTCCCAGTGTCTCAGTGTCTCAGTGTCCCAGTGTCTCAGTGTCTCAGTGTCCCAGTGTCTCAGTGTCTCAGTGTCCCAGCGTCTCAGTGTCCCAGTGTCTCAGTGTCTCAGTGTCCCAGTGTCTCAGTGTCCCAGTGTCTCAGTGTCTCAGTGTCTCAGTGTCCCAGTGTCTCAGTGTCTCAGTGTCCCATTGTCTCAGTGTCCCAGTGTTCCAGTGTCCCAGTGTCCCAGTGTACCAGTGTCTCAGTGTTCCAGTGTCTCAGTGTCTCAGTGTCTCAGTGTCCCAGTGTCTCATTGTCTCAGTGTCCCAGTGTCTCAGTGTCTCAGTGTCTCAGAGTCTCAGTGTCTCAGTGTCCCAGTGTCTCAGTGTCTCATTGTCTCAGTGTCCCAGTGTCTCAGTGTCCCAGTGTCCCAGTGTCCCAGTGTCTCAGTGTCCCAGTGTCCCAGTGTCCCAGTGTCTCAGTGTCCCAGTGTCCCAGTGTCTCAGTGTCCCAGTGTCCCAGTGTTTCAGTGTCTCAGTGTCTCATTGTCTCAGTGTCTCAGTGTCTCAGAGTCTCAGTGTCTCAGTTTCCCAGTGTATCAGTGTCTCAGTGTCCCAGTGTCCCAGTGTCCCAGTGTCTCAGTGTCCCAGTGTCCCAGTGTCTCCGTGTCTCAGTGTCCCAGTGTCCCAGTGTCCCAGTGTCTCAGTGTCCCAGTGTCCCAGTGTCCCAGTGTCTCAGTGTCCCAGTGTCCCAGTGTCCAAATGTCCCAGTGTCTCAGTGTCTCAGTGTCTCAGTGTCTCATTGTCTCAGTGTCTCAGTATCTCAGTGTCTCAGTGTCCCAGTGTCTCAGTGTCCCAGTGTCCCAGTGTCCCAGTGTCTCAGTGTCCCAGTGTCCCAGTGTCTCCGTGTCTCAGTGTCCCAGTGTCTCAGTGTCCCAGTGTCTCAGTGTCCCAGTGTCCCAGTGTCCCAGTGTCTCAGTGTCCCAGTGTCCCAGTGTCCAAATGTCCCAGTGTCTCAGTGTCTCAGTGTCTCAGTGTCTCATTGTCTCAGTGTCCCAGTGTCTCAGTGTCCCAGTGTATCAGTGTCTCAGAGTCCCAGTGTCTCAGTGTCCCAGTGTCCCAGTGTCCCAGTGCCCCAGTGTCTCGGTGTCTCAGTTTCTCAGTGTCCCGGTGTCTCAGTGCTCCAGTGTATCAGTGTCTCAGTGTCCTAGTGTCTCAATGTCTCAGTGTGTCAGTGTCCCAGTGTCCCAGTGTCTCAGTGTCCCAGTGTATCAGTGTCTCAGAGTCCCAGTGTCTCAGTGTCCCAGTGTCCCAGTGTCCCAGTGCCCCAGTGTCTCGGTGTCTCAGTTTCTCAGTGTCCCGGTGTCTCAGTGCTCCAGTGTATCAGTGTCTCAGTGTCCTAGTGTCTCAATGTCTCAGTGTGTCAGTGTCCCAGTGTCTCAGTGTCTCAGTGTCCCAGTGTCTCAGTGTCTCAGTGTCCTTGTGTCTCAGTGTCTCAGTGTCTCAGTGTGCTAGTGTCTCAGTGTCTCAGTGTCCCAGTGTCTCAGTGTCTCAGTGTCCCAGTGTCTCAGTGTCCCAGTGTCCCAGTGTCTCGGTGTCCCCGTGTCTCAGTGTCTCGGTGTCCCAGTGTCTCAGTGTCCCAGTGTCCCAGTGTCTCAGTGTCTCAGTGTCCCAGTGTCTCAGTGTCTCAGTGTCCCATTGTCTCAGTGTCCCAGTGTCTCAGTGTCTCAGTGTCCCAGTGTCTCAGTGTCTCAGTTTCCCAGTGTCTCAGTGTCCCAGTGTCTCAGTGTCCCAGTGTCCCAGTGTCCCAGTGTCTCAGTGTCCCAGTGTCCCAGTGTCTCAGTGTCCCAGTGTCTCATTGTCTCAGTGTCTCAGTGTCTCATTGTCTCAGTGTCTCAGTGTCTCAAAGTCTCAGTGTCTCAGTGTCCCAGTGTATCAGTGTCTCAGTGTCCCAGTGTCTCAGTGTCCCAGTGTCCCAGTGTCCCAGTGTCTCAGTGTCCCAGTGCCCCAGCGTCTCGGTGTCCCTGTGTCTCAGTGTCCCAGTGTCTCAGTGTCCCAGTGTCTCAGTGTCCCAGTGTCCCAGTGTCCCAGTGTCTCAGTGTCCCAGTGTCCCAGTGTCCAAATGTCCCAGTGTCTCAGTGTCTCAGTGTCTCAGTGTCTCATTGTCTCAGTGTCTCAGTATCTCAGTGTCTCAGTGTCCCAGTGTCTCAGTGTCCCAGTGTCCCAGTGTCCCAGTGTCTCAGTGTCCCAGTGTCCCAGTGTCTCCGTGTCTCAGTGTCTCAGTGTCTCAGTGTCCCAGTGTCTCAGTGTCCCAGTGTCCCAGTGTCCCAGTGTCTCAGTGTCCCAGTGTCCCAGTGTCCAAATGTCCCAGTGTCTCAGTGTCTCAGTGTCTCAGTGTCTCATTGTCTCAGTGTCCCAGTGTCTCAGTGTCCCAGTGTATCAGTGTCTCAGAGTCCCAGTGTCTCAGTGTCCCAGTGTCCCAGTGTCCCAGTGCCCCAGTGTCTCGGTGTCTCAGTTTCTCAGTGTCCCGGTGTCTCAGTGCTCCAGTGTATCAGTGTCTCAGTGTCCTAGTGTCTCAATGTCTCAGTGTGTCAGTGTCCCAGTGTCTCAGTGTCTCAGTGTCCCAGTGTCTCAGTGTCTCAGTGTCCTTGTGTCTCAGTGTCTCAGTGTCTCAGTGTGCTAGTGTCTCAGTGTCTCAGTGTCCCAGTGTCTCAGTGTCTCAGTGTCCCAGTGTCTCAGTGTCCCAGTGTCCCAGTGTCTCGGTGTCCCCGTGTCTCAGTGTCTCGGTGTCCCAGTGTCTCAGTGTCCCAGTGTCCCAGTGTCTCAGTGTCTCAGTGTCCCAGTGTCTCAGTGTCTCAGTGTCCCATTGTCTCAGTGTCCCAGTGTCTCAGTGTCTCAGTGTCCCAGTGTCTCAGTGTCTCAGTTTCCCAGTGTCTCAGTGTCCCAGTGTCTCAGTGTCCCAGTGTCCCAGTGTCCCAGTGTCTCAGTGTCCCAGTGTCCCAGTGTCTCAGTGTCCCAGTGTCTCATTGTCTCAGTGTCTCAGTGTCTCATTGTCTCAGTGTCTCAGTGTCTCAAAGTCTCAGTGTCTCAGTGTCCCAGTGTATCAGTGTCTCAGTGTCCCAGTGTCTCAGTGTCCCAGTGTCCCAGTGTCCCAGTGTCTCAGTGTCCCAGTGCCCCAGCGTCTCGGTGTCCCTGTGTCTCAGTGTCTCAGTGTCTCAGTGTCCTAGTGTCTCAGTGTCTCAGTGTGTCAGTGTCCCAGTGTCTCAGTGTCTTAGTGTCCCAGTGTCTCAGTGTCTCAGTGTCCCTGTGTCTCAGTGTCTCAGTGTCTCAGTGTCCCAGTGTCTCAGTGTCTCAGTGTCCCAGTGTCTCAGTGTCCCAGTGTCCCAGTGTCTCGGTGTCCCCGTGTCTCAGTGTCTCGGTGTCCCAGTGTCTCAGTGTCCCAGTGTCCCAGTGTCTCAGTGTCTCAGTGTCCCAGTGTCTCACTGTCTCAGTGTCCCATTGTCTCAGTGTCCCAGTGTCTCAGTGTCTCAGTGTCCCAGTGTCTCAGTGTCTCAGTTTCCCAGTGTCTCAGTGTCCCAGTGTCTCAGTGTCCCATTGTCCCAGTGTCCCAGTGTCTCAGTGTCTCAGTGTCCCAGAGTCTCAGTGTATCTGATACTCGGTGTCTCAGATTCTCAGTGTCTCTGTGTCTCGGTGTCTCATTGTCCCAGTGTCTCAGTGTCTCAGTGTCCCAGTGTCTCAGTGTCTCAGTGTCTTATTGTCCCAGTGTCTCATTGTCTCATTTTCCCAGTGTCTCAGTGTCTCAGTGTCCCAGTGTCTCAATGTCTCAGTGTCTCAGTGTCCCAGTGTCTCAGTGTCCCAGTGTCTCAGTGTCTCAGTGTCTCAGTGTCCCAGTGTCTCAGTGTCTCAGTGACCCAGTGTCTCAGTGTCTCAGTGTCTCAGTGTCCCAGTGCCTCAGTGTCTCAGTGTCCCAGTGTCTCAGTGTCTCAGTGTCCCAGTGTCTCAGTGTCTCATTGTCTCAGTGTCCCAGTGTCTCAGTGTCTCAATGTCAAAGTGTCCCAGTGTTTCAGTGTCCCTGTGTCTCAGTGTCCCAGTGTCTCAGTGTCTCAGTGTCCCAGTGTCTCAGTGTCTCAGTGTCTCAGTGTCCCAGTGTCTCAGTGTCTCAGTGTCCCAGTGTCTCAGTGTCTCAGTGTCTCAGTGTCCCAGTGTTTCAGTGTCTCAGTGTCTCAGTGTCCCGGTGTCTCAGTGCCCCAGTGTCTCAGTGTCTCAGTGTCCTAGTGTCTCAGTGTCTCAGTGTCTCAGTGTCCCAGTGTCTCAGTGTCTCAGTGTCCCAGTGTCTCAGTGTCCCGGTGTCTCAGTGCCCCAGTGTCTCAGTGTCTCAGTGTCCTAGTGTCTCAGTGTCTCAGTGTCCCAGTGTCTCAGTGTCTCAGTGTCCCAGTGTCTCAGTGTCTCAGTGTCTCAGTGTCCCTGTAGCCCAGTGTCTCAGTGTCTTTGTGTCCCAGTTTCTCAGTGTCTCAGTCTCCCAGTGTCTCAGTGTCTCAGTGTCCCAGTGTCTCAGTGTCTCAGTGTCTCAGTGTCCCAGTGTCCCAGTGTCCCAGTGTCTCAGTGTCTCAGTGTCCCAGTGTCTCAGTGTCTCAGTGTCCCAGTGTCTCATTGTCTCAGAGTTCCAGTGTCTCAGTGTTTCTGAGACTCGGTGTCTCATATTCTCAGTGTCTCTGTGTCTCGGTGTCTCAGTGTCCCAGTGTCTCACTGTCCCAGTGTCCCAATGTCTTAGTGTCCCAGTGTCTCAGTGTCTCAGTGTCCCAGGGTCTCAGTGTCTCAGTGTCGCATGTCCCAGTGTCCCAGTGTCTCAGTGTCTCAGTGTCCCAGTGTCTCAGTGTCTCAGTGTCCCAGTGTCTCAGTGTCTCAGTGTCCCAGTGTCTCAGTGTCTCAGTGTCCCAGTGTCCCAGTGTCCCAGTGTCTCAGTGTCTCAGTGTCTCAGTGTCCCAGTGTCTCAGTGTCTCAGTGTCCCAGTGTCTCAGTGTCTCAGTGTCCCAGTGTCTCAGTGTTCCAGTGTCCCAGTGTCTCAGTGTCTCAGTGTCCCAGTGTCTCAGTGTCTCAGTGTCCCAGTGTCTCAGTGTCTCAGTGTCCCAGTGTCTCATTGTCTCAGAGTTCCAGTGTCTCAGTGTCTCTAAGACTCGGTGTCTCAGATTCTCAGTGTCTCTGTGTCTCGGTGTCTCAGTGTCCCAGTGTCTCACTGTCCCAGTGTCCCAATGTCTCAGTGTCCCAGTGTCCCAGTGTCTCAGTGTCTCAGTGTCCCAGCGTCTCAGTGTCCCAGTGTCTCAGTGTCTCAGTGTCCCAGTGTCTCAGTGTCCCAGTGTCTCAGTGTCTCAGTGTCTCAGTGTCCCAGTGTCTCAGTGTCCCATTGTCTCAGTGTCCCAGTGTCCCAGTGTCCCAGTGTCCCAGTGTACCAGTGTCTCAGTGTTCCAGTGTCTCAGTGTCTCAGTGTCTCAGTGTCCCAGTGTCTCATTGTCTCAGTGTCCCAGTGTCTCAGTGTCTCAGTGTCTCAGAGTCTCAGTGTTTCAGTGTCCCAGTGTCTCAGTGTCTCATTGTCTCAGTGTCCCAGTGTCTCAGTGTCCCAGTGTCCCAGTGTCCCAGTGTCTCAGTGTCCCAGTGTCCCAGTGTCTCAGTGTCCCAGTGTCCCAGTGTCTCAGTGTCTCAGTGTCTCATTGTGTCAGTGTCTCAGTGTCTCAGAGTCTCAGTGTCTCAGTTTCCCAGTGTCTCAGTGTCCCAGTGTCCCAGTGTCCCAGTGTCTCAGTGTCCCAGTGTCCCAGTGTCCCAGTGTCTCAGTGTCCCAGTGTCTCAGTGTCCCAGTGTCCCAGTGTCCCAGTGTTTCAGTGTCCCAGTGTCCCAGTGTCTCAATGTCCCAGTGTCTCAGTGTCTCAGTGTCTCAGTATCTCATTGTCTCAGCGTCTCAGTGTCTCAGAGTCTCAGTGTCTCAGTGTCCCAGTGTATCAGTGTCTCAGTGTCCCAGTGTCTCAGTGTCCCAGTGTCCCAGTGTCCCAGTGTCTCAGTGTCCCAGTGCCCCAGTGTCTCGGTGTCTCAGTTTCTTAGTGTCCCGGTGTCTCAGTGCTCCAGTGTATCAGTGTCTCAGTGTCTCAGTGTCCTAGTGTCTCAATGTCTCAGTGTGTCAGTGTCCCAGTGTCTCAGTGTCTCAGTGTCGCAGTGTCTCAGTGTCTCAGTGTCCCTGTGTCTCAGTGTCTCAGTGTCTCAGTGTCCTAGTGTCTCAGTGTCTCAGTGTCCCAGTGTCTCAGTGTCTCAGTGTCCCAGTGTCTCAGTGTCCCAGTGTCCCAGTGTCTCGGTGTCCCCGTGTCTCAGTGTCTCGGTGTCCCAGTGTCTCAGTGTCCCAGTGTCCCAGTGTCTCAGTGTCTCAGTGTCCCAGTGTCTCAGTGTCTCAGTGTCCGATTGTCTCAGTGTCCCAGTGTCTCAGTGTCTCAGTGTCCCAGTGTCTCAGTGTCTCAGTTTCCCAGTGTCTCAGTGTCCCAGTGTCTCAGTGTCCCATTGTCCCAGTGTCCCAGTGTCTCAGTGTCTCAGTGTCCCAGAGTCTCAGTGTATCTGAGACTCGGTGTCTCAGATGCTCAGTGTCTCTGTGTCTCGGTGTCTCATTGTCCCAGTGTCTCAGTGTCCCAGTGTCTCAGTGTCTCAGTGTCTCATTGTCCCAGTGTCTCATTGTCTCATTGTCCCAGTGTCTCAGTGTCTCAGTGTCCCAGTGTCTCAGTGTCTCAGTGTCTCAGTGTCCCAGTGTCTCAGTGTCCCAGTGTCTCAGTGTCTCAGTGTCTCAGTGTCCCAGTGTCTCAGTGTCTCAGTGTCTCAGTGTCCCAGTGTCTCAGTGTCTCAGTGTCCCAGTGCCTCAGTGTCTCAGTGTCCCAGTGTCTCGGTGTCTCAGTGTCCCAGTGTCTCAGTGTCTCATTGTCTCAGTGTCCCAGTGTCTCAGTGTCTCAGTGTCAAAGTGTCCCAGTGTTTCAGTGTCCCAGTGTCTCAGTGTCCCAGTGTCTCAGTGTCTCAGTGTCCCAGTGTCTCAGTGTCTCAGTGTCCCAGTGTCCCAGTGTCTCAGTGTCTCAGTGTCCCAGTGTCTCAGTGTCTCAGTGTATCAGTGTCTCAGTGTCTCAGTGTCCCAGTGTCTCAGTGTCTCAGTGTCTCAGTGTCCCGGTGTCTCAGTGCCCCAGTGTCTCAGTGTCTCAGTGTCCTAGTCGCTCAGTGTCTCAGTGTCTCAGTGTCCCAGTGTCTCAGTGTCTCAGTGTCCCAGTGTCTCAGTGTCTCAGTGTCTCAGTGTCCCTGTGGCCCAGTGTCTCAGTGTCTCAGTGTCTTAGTGTCCCAGTGTCTCAGTGTCTCAGTGTCTCAGTGTCCCAGTGTCTCAGTGTCTCAGTGTCCCAGTGTCTCAGTGTCCCAGTGTCCCAGTGTCTCAGTGTCTCAATGTCCCAGTGTCTCAGTGTCTCAGTGTCCCAGTGTCTCAGTGTCTCAGTGTCCCAGTGTCTCATTGTCTCAGAGTTCCAGTGTCTCAGTGTCTCTGAGACTCGGTGTCTCAGATTCTCAGTGTCTCTGTGTCTCGGTGTCTCAGTGTCCCAGTGTCTCAGTGTCCCAGTGTCCCAATGTCCCAGTGTCCCAGTGTCTCAGTGTCCCAGTGTCTCAGTGTCCCAGGGTCTCAGTGTCTCAGTGTCCCATTGTCTCAGTGTCCCAGTGTCCCAGTGTCCCAGTGTCTAAGTGTCCCAGTGTCCCAGTGTCCCAGTGTCCCAGTGTCTCATTGTCTCAGTGTCTCAGTGTCTCAGAGTCTCAGTGTCTCAGTGTCCCAGTGTCTCAGTGTCTCATTGTCTCATTGTCCCAGTGTCTCCGTGTCTCAGTGTCCCAGTGTCTCATTGTCCCAGTGTCCCAGTGTCCCAGTGTCCCAGTGTCTCAGTGTCCCAGTGTCCCAGTGTCTCAGTGTCTCTGTGTCTCAGTGTCTCAGTGTCCCAGTGTATCAGTGTCTCAGTGTCCCATTGTCTCAGTGTCCCAGTGTCCCAGTGTCCCCGTGTCTCAGTGTCCCAGTGTCCCAGTGTCTCAGTGTCTCTGTGTCTCAGTGTCTCAGTGTCCCAGTGTATCAGTGTCTCAGTGTCCCATTGTCTCAGTGTCCCAGTGTCCCAGTGTCCCCGTGTCTCAGTGTCCCAGTGTCCCGGTGTCTCCGTGTCTCAGTGTCCCAGTGTCTCTGAGACTCGGTGTCTCAGATTCTCAGTGTCTCTGTGTCTCGGTGTCCCAGTGTCTCAGTGTCTCAGTGTCAAAGTGTCCCAGTGTTTCAGTGTCCCAGTGTCTCAGTGTCCCAGTGTCTCAGTGTCTCAGTGTCCCAGTGTCTCAGTGTCTCAGTGTCTCAGTGTCCCAGTGTCCCAGTGTCTCAGTGTCTCAGTGTCCCAGTGTCTCAGTGTCTCAGTGTATCAGTGTCTCATTGTCTCAGTGTCCCAGTGTCTCAGTGTCTCAGTGTCTCAGTGTCCCGGTGTCTCAGTGCCCCAGTGTCTCAGTGTCTCAGTGTCTCAGTGTCCCAGTGTCTCAGTGTCTCAGTGTCCCAGTGTCTCAGTGTCTCAGTGTCACTGTGGCCCAGTGTCTCAGTGTCTCAGTGTCTTAGTGTCTCAGTGTCTCAGTGTCTCAGTGTCCCAGTGTCTCAGTGTCTCAGTGTCCCAGTGTCTCAGTGTCCCAGTGTCCCAGTGTCTCAGTGTCTCAGTGTCTCAGTGTCTCAGAGTCTCAGTGTCTCAGTGTCCCAGTGTCTCAGTGTCTCATTGTCTCATTGTCCCAGTGTCTCCGTGTCTCAGTGTCCCAGTGTCTCATTGTCCCAGTGTCCCAGTGTCCCAGTGTCCCAGTGTCCCAGTGTCTCAGTGTCCCAGTGTCCCAGTGTCTCAGTGTCTCTGTGTCTCATTGTCTCAGTGTCTCAGTGTCTCAGTGTCTCAGTGTCCCAGTGTCCCAGTGTCCCAGTGTCTCAGTGTCCCAGTGTCTCAGTGTCTCAGTGTCTCATTGTCTCAGTGTCTCAGTGTCTCAGAGTCTCAGTGTCTCAGTGTCCCAGTGTATCAGTGTCTCAGTGTCACAGTGTCTCAGTGTCCCAGTGTCCCAGTGTTCCAGTGTCTCAGTGTCCCAGTGTCCCAGTGTCTCCGTGTCTCAGTGTCCCAGTGTCTCAGTGTCCCAGTGTCTCAGTGTCTCAGTGTCCCAGTTTCCCAGTGTCCCAGTGTCCCAGTGTCTCAGTGTCCCAGTGTCTCAGTGTCTCAGTGGCTCAGTGTCTCATTGTCTCAGTGTCTCAGTGTCTCAGAGTCTCAGTGTCTCAGTGTCTCAGTGTCCCAGTGTATCAGTGTCTCAGTGTACCAGTAGCTCAGTGTCCCAGTGTCCCAGTGTCCCAGTCTCTCAGTGTCTCAGTGCTCCAGTGTATCAGTGTCTCAGTGTCCTAGTGTCTCAATGTCTCAATGTGTCAGTGTCCCAGTGTCTCAGTGTCTCAGTGTCTCAGTGTCCCAGTGTCTCAGTGTCTCAGTGTCCCTGTGTCTCAGTGTCTCAGTGTCTCAGTGTCCCAGTGTCTCAGTGTCTCAGTGTCTCAGTGTCTCATTGTCTCAGTGTCTCAGTGTCTCAGAGTCTCAGTGTCTCAGTGTCCCAGTGTATCAGTGTCTCAGTGTACCAGTAGCTCAGTGTCCCAGTGTCCCAGTGTCCCAGTGTCTCAGTGTCTCAGTGCTCCAGTGTATCAGTGTCTCAGTGTCTCAGTGTCCCAGTGTCTCAGTGTCTCAGTGTCCCTGTGTCTCAGTGTCCCAGTGTCTCAATGTCCCAGTGTCTCAGTGTCTCAGTGTCTCAGAATCTCATTGTCTCAGCGTCTCAGTGTCTCAGAGTCTCAGTGTCTCAGTGTCCCAGTGTATCAGTGTCTCAGTGTCCCAGTGTCTCAGTGTCCCAGTGTCCCAGTGTCCCAGTGTCTCAGTGTCCCAGTGCCCCAGTGTCTCGGTGTCTCAGTTTCTTAGTGTCCCGGTGTCTCAGTGCTCCAGTGTATCAGTGTCTCAGTGTCTCAGTGTCCTAGTGTCTCAATGTCTCAGTGTGTCAGTGTCCCAGTGTTTCAGTGTCTCAGTGTCGCAGTGTCTCAGTGTCTCAGTGTCCCTGTGTCTCAGTGTCTCAGTGTCTCAGTGTCCTAGTGTCTCAGTGTCTCAGTGTCCCAGTGTCTCAGTGTCTCAGTGTCCCAGTGTCTCAGTGTCCCAGTGTCCCAGTGTCTCGGTGTCCCCGTGTCTCAGTGTCTCGGTGTCCCAGTGTCTCAGTGTCCCAGTGTCCCAGTGTCTCAGTGTCTCAGTGTCCCAGTGTCTCAGTGTCTCAGTGTCCGATTGTCTCAGTGTCCCAGTGTCTCAGTGTCTCAGTGTCCCAGTGTCTCAGTGTCTCAGTTTCCCAGTGTCTCAGTGTCCCAGTGTCTCAGTGTCCCATTGTCCCAGTGTCCCAGTGTCTCAGTGTCTCAGTGTCCCAGAGTCTCAGTGTATCTGAGACTCGGTGTCTCAGATTCTCGGTGTCTCTGTGTCTCGGTGTCTCATTGTCCCAGTGTCTCAGTGTCCCAGTGTCTCAGTGTCTCAGTGTCTCATTGTCCCAGTGTCTCATTGTCTCATTGTCCCAGTGTCTCAGTGTCTCAGTGTCCCAGTGTCTCAGTGTCTCAGTGTCCCAGTGTCTCAGTGTCCCAGTGTCTCAGTGTCTCAGTGTCTCAGTGTCCCAGTGTCTCAGTGTCTCAGTGTCTCAGTGTCCCAGTGTCTCAGTGTCTCAGTGTCCCAGTGCCTCAGTGTCTCAGTGTCCCAGTGTCTCGGTGTCTCAGTGTCCCAGTGTCTCAGTGTCTCATTGTCTCAGTGTCCCAGTGTCTCAGTGTCTCAGTGTCAAAGTGTCCCAGTGTTTCAGTGTCCCAGTGTCTCAGTGTCCCAGTGTCTCAGTGTCTCAGTGTCCCAGTGTCTCAGTGTCTCAGTGTCCCAGTGTCCCAGTGTCTCAGTGTCTCAGTGTCCCAGTGTCTCAGTGTCTCAGTGTATCAGTGTCTCAGTGTCTCAGTGTCCCAGTGTCTCAGTGTCTCAGTGTCTCAGTGTCCCGGTGTCTCAGTGCCCCAGTGTCTCAGTGTCTCAGTGTCCTAGTGTCTCAGTGTCTCAGTGTCTCAGTGTCCCAGTGTCTCAGTGTCTCAGTGTCCCAGTGTCTCAGTGTCTCAGTGTCTCAGTGTCCCTGTGGCCCAGTGTCTCAGTGTCTCAGTGTCCCAGTGTCTCAGTGTCTCAGTGTCTCAGTGTCTCAGTGTCCCAGTGTCTCAGTGTCTCAGTGTCCCAGTGTCTCAGTGTCCCAGTGTCCCAGTGTCTCAGTGTCTCAATGTCCCAGTGTCTCAGTGTCTCAGTGTCCCAGTGTCTCAGTGTCTCAGTGTCCCAGTGTCTCATTGTCTCAGAGTTCCAGTGTCTCAGTGTCTCTGAGACTCGGTGTCTCAGATTATCAGTGTCTCTGTGTCTCGGTGTCTCAGTGTCCCAGTGTCTCAGTGTCCCAGTGTCCCAATGTCCCAGTGTCCCAGTGTATCAGTGTCCCAGTGTCTCAGTGTCTCAGTGTCCCAGGGTCTCAGTGTCTCAGTGTCCCATTGTCTCAGTGTCCCAGTGTCCCAGTGTCCCAGTGTCTAAGTGTCCCAGTGTCCCAGTGTCCCAGTGTCCCAGTGTCTCATTGTCTCAGTGTCTCAGTGTCTCAGAGTCTCAGTGTCTCTGTGTCCCAGTGTCTCAGTGTCTCATTGTCTCATTGTCCCAGTGTCTCCGTGTCTCAGTGTCCCAGTGTCTCATTGTCCCAGTGTCCCAGTGTCCCAGTGTCCCAGTGTCCCAGTGTCTCAGTGTCTCTGTGTCTCAGTGTCTCAGTGTCCCAGTGTATCAGTGTCTCAGTGTCCCATTGTCTCAGTGTCCCAGTGTCCCAGTGTCCCCGTGTCTCAGTGTCCCAGTGTCCCAGTGTCTCAGTGTCTCTGTGTCTCAGTGTCTCAGTGTTCCAGTGTATCAGTGTCTCAGTGTCCCATTGTCTCAGTGTCCCAGTGTCCCAGTGTCTCCGTGTCTCAGTGTCCCAGTGTCTCATTGTCCCAGTGTCCCAGTGTCCCAGTGTCTCAGTGTCCCAGTGTCCCAGTGTCTCAGTGTCTCTGTGTCTCAGTGTCTCAGTGTCCCAGTGTATCAGTTTCTCAGTGTCCCATTGTCTCAGTGTCCCAGTGTCCCAGTGTCCCCGTGTCTCAGTGTCCCAGTGTCCCAGTGTCTCAGTGTCTCTGTGTCTCAGTGTCTCAGTGTCCCAGTGTATCAGTGTCTCAGTGTCCCATTGTCTCAGTGTCCCAGTGTCCCAGTGTCCCCGTGTCTCAGTGTCCCAGTGTCCCAGTGTCTCCATGTCTCAGTGTCCCAGTGTCTCTGAGACTCGGTGTCTCAGATTCTCAGTGTCTCTGTGTCTCGGTGTCCCAGTGTCTCAGTGTCTCAGTGTCAAAGTGTCCCAGTGTTTCAGTGTCCCAGTGTCTCAGTGTCCCAGTGTCTCAGTGTCTCAGTGTCCCAGTGTCTCAGTGTCTCAGTGTCTCAGTGTCCCAGTGTCCCAGTGTCTCAGTGTCCCAGTGTCTCAGTGTCTCAGTGTATCAGTGTCTCAGTGTCTCAGTGTCCCAGTGTCTCAGTGTCTCAGTGTCTCAGTGTCCCGGTGTCTCAGTGCCCCAGTGTCTCAGTGTCTCAGTGTCTCAGTGTCCCAGTGTCTCAGTGTCTCAGTGTCCCAGTGTCTCAGTGTCTCAGTGTCACTGTGGCCCAGTGTCTCAGTGTCTCAGTGTCTTAGTGTCTCAGTGTCTCAGTGTCTCAGTGTCCCAGTGTCTCAGTGTCTCAGTGTCCCAGTGTCTCAGTGTCCCAGTGTCCCAGTGTCTCAGTGTCTCAGTGTCTCAGAGTCTCAGTGTCTCAGTGTCCCAGTGTCTCAGTGTCTCATTGTCTCATTGTCCCAGTGTCTCCGTGTCTCAGTGTCCCAGTGTCTCATTGTCCCAGTGTCTCAGTGTCCCAGTGTCCCAGTGTCCCAGTGTCTCAGTGTCCCAGTGTCCCAGTGTCTCAGTGTCTCTGTGTCTCATTGTCTCAGTGTCTCAGTGTCTCAGTGTCCCAGTGTCCCAGTGTCCCAGTGTCTCAGTGTCCCAGTGTCTCAGTGTCTCAGTGTCTCATTGTCTCAGTGTCTCAGTGTCTCAGAGTCTCAGTGTCTCAGTGTCCCAGTGTATCAGTGTCTCAGTGTCCCAGTGTCTCAGTGTCCCAGTGTCCCAGTGTTCCAGTGTCTCAGTGTCCCAGTGTCCCAGTGTCTCCGTGTCTCAGTGTCCCAGTGTCTCAGTGTCCCAGTGTCTCAGTGTCTCAGTGTCCCAGTTTCCCAGTGTCCCAGTGTCCCAGTGTCTCAGTGTCCCAGTGTCTCAGTGTCTCAGTGTCTCATTGTCTCAGTGTCTCAGTGTCTCAGAGTCTCAGTGTCCCAGTGTATCAGTGTCTCAGTGTACCAGTAGCTCAGTGTCCCAGTGTCCCAGTGTCCCAGTGTCTCAGTGTCTCAGTGCTCCAGTGTATCAGTGTCTCAGTGTCCTAGTGTCTCAATGTCTCAATGTGTCAGTGTCCCAGTGTCTCAGTGTCTCAGTGTCTCAGTGTCCCAGTGTCTCAGTGTCTCAGTGTCCCTGTGTCTCAGTGTCTCAGTGTCTCAGTGTCCTAGTGTCTCAGTGTCTCAGTGTCCCAGTGTCTCAGTGTCCCAGTGTCTCAGTGTCCCAGTGTCCCAATGTCTCGGTGTCCCCGTGTCTCAGTGTCTCGGTGTCCCAGTGTCTCAGTGTCCCAGTGTCCCAGTGTCTCAGTGTCCCAGTGTCTCAGTGTCCCAGTGTCCCAGTGTCCCAGTGTCCCAGTGTCTCAGTGTCTCATTGTCTCAGAGTCTCAGTGTCTCAGTGTCCCAGTGTATCAGTGTCTCAGTGTACCAGTGTCTCAGTGTCCCAGTGTCCCAGTGTCCCAGTGTCTCAGTGTCCCAGTGCCCCAGTGTCTCGGTGTCTCAGTTTCTCTGAGTCCCGGTGTCTCAGTGCTCCAGTGTATCAGTGTCTCAGTGTCCTAGTGTCTCAATGTCTCAGTGTGTCAGTGTCCCAGTGTCTCAGTGTCTCAGTGTCTCAGTGTCCCAGTGTCTCAGTGTCCCTTTGTCTCAGTGTCTCAGTGTCTCAGTGTCCTAGTGTCTCAGTGTCTCAGTGTCCCAGTGTCTCAGTGTCTCAGTGTCCCAGTGTCTCACTGTCCCAGTGTCCCAGTGTCTCGGTGTCCCCGTGTCTCAGTGTCTCGTTGTCCCAGTGTCTCAGTGTCCCAGTGTCCCAGTGTCTCAGTGTCTCGGTGCCCCATTGTCTCAGTGTCCCAGTGTCTCAGTGTCTCAGTGTCCCAATGTCTCAGTGTCTCAGTTTCCCAGTGTCTCAGTGTCCCAGTGTCTCATTGTCCCATTGTCCCAGTGTCCCAGTGTCTCAGTGTCTCAGTGTCCCAGAGTCTCAGTGTATCTGAGACTCGGTGTCTCAGATTCTCAGTGTCTCTGTGTCTCGGTGTCTCATTGTCCCAGTGTCTCAGTGTCTCAGTGTCCCAGTGTCTCAGTGTCTCAGTGTCTCATTGTCCCAGTGTCTCATTGTCTCATTGTCCCAGTGTCTCAGTGTCTCAGTGTCCCAGTGTCTCAGTGTCTCAGTGTCTCAGTGTCCCAGTGTCTCAGTGTCTCAGTGTCCCAGTGTCTCAGTGTCTCAGTGTCTCAGTGTCCCAGTGTCTCAGTGTCTCAGTGTCTCAGTGTCCCAGTGCCTCAGTGTCTCAGTGTCCCAGTGTCTCAGTGTCTCAGTGTCCCAGTGTCTCAGTGTCTCATTGTCTCAGTGTCCCAGTGTCTCAGTGTCTCAGTGTAAAAGTGTCCCAGTGTTTCAGTGTCCCAATGTCTCAGTGTCCCAGTGTCTCAGTGTCTCAGTGTCCCAGTGTCTCAGTGTCTCAGTGTCTCAGTGTCCCAGTGTCCCAGTGTCTCAGTGTCTCAGTGTCCCAGTGTCTCATTGTCTCAGTGTATCAGTGTCTCAGTGTCTCAGTGTCTCAGTGTCCCAGTGTCTCAGTGTCCCAGTGTATCAGTGTCTCAGTGTCCCAGTGTCCCAGTGTCTCAGTGTCCCAGTGTCTTAGTGTCCCACTGTCCCAGTGTCTCAGTGTCCCAGTGTCTCAATGTACCAGTGTCTCAGTGTCCCAGTGTCTCAGTGTCTCAGTGTCCCAGTGTCTCAGTGTCCCAGTGTCTCAGTGTCTCAGTGTCCCAGTGTCTCAGTGTCTCAGTGTCTCATTGTTTCAGTGTCTCAATGTCCCAGTGTCTCAGTGTCTCAGTGTCCCAGTGTCCCAGAGTCTCAGTGTCTCAGTGTCCCAGTGTCTCAGTGTCTCAGTGTCCCAGTGTCTCAGTGTCTCAGTGTCTCATTGTCTCAGTGTCTCAGTGTCTCAGTGTCCCAGTGTCTCAGTGTCTCATTGTCTCAGTGTCTCAGTGTCCCAGTGTCTCAGTGTCTCAGTGTCCCAGTGTCTCAGTGTCTCAGTGTCCCAGTGTCTCAGTGTCTCAGTGTCCCAGTGTCTCAGTGTCTCAGTGTCTCAGTGTCCGAGTGTACAGTGTCCCAGTGTCTCAGTGTCTCAGTGTTCCCGTGTCTCAGTGTCTCAGTGTCCCAGTGTCTCAGTGCCCCAGTGTCTCAGTGTCTCAGTGTCCTAGTGTCTCAGTGTCTCAGTGTCTCAGAGTCCCTGTGTCTCAGTGTCTTAGTGTCCCAGTGTCTCAGTGCCTCGGTGTCCCAGTCTCTCAGTGTCCCAGTGTCCCAGTGTCTCAGTGTCCCCGTGTCTCAGTGTCTCGGTGTCCCAGTGTCTCAGTGTCCCACTGTCCCAGTGTCTCAGTGTCTCAGTGTCCCAGTGTCTCAGTGTCTCAGGGTCCCAGTGTCTCAGTGTCCCAGTGTCTCAGTGTCTCAGTGTCCCAGTGTCTCAGTAGTTCAGTGTCCCAGTGTCCCAGTGTCCCAGTGTCCCAGTGTCTCAGTGTCTCAGTGTCCCAGTGTCTCAGTGTCCTAGTGTCTCAGTGTCTCAGTGTCTCAGTGTCTCAGTGTCTCAGTGTCTCAGTGTCCCTGTGGCCCTGTGTGTCAGTCTCTCAGTGTCTTAGTGTCCCAGTGTCTCAGTGTCTTAGTGTCCCAGTGTCTCAGTGTCTCAGTGTCCCAGTGTCTCAGTGTCTCAGTGTCCCAGTGTCTCAGTGTCTCAGTGTCTCAGTGTCCCAGTGTCTCAGTGCGCAGTGTCTCAGTGTCACAGTGTCTCAGTGTCTCAGTGTCCCAGGGTCTCAGTGTCTCAGTGTCGCGCGTCCCAGTGTCCCAGTGTCTCAGTGTCTCAGTGTCCCAGCGTCTCAGTGTCCCAGTGTCTCAGTGTCTCAGTGTCCCAGTGTCTCAGTGTTCCAGTGTCTCAGTGTCTCAGTGTCTCAGTGTCCCATTGTCTCAGTGTCTCAGTGTCCCAGTGTCTCAGTGTCCCAGTGTCCCAGTATCTCAGTGTCCCGGTGTCTCAGTGTCCCAGTTTCTCAGTGTCTCAGTGTCTCATTGTCCCAATGTCTCAGTGTGCAGTGTCTCAGTGTCCCAGTGTCCCAGTGTCTCAGTGTCTCAGTGTCCCAGTGTCTCAGTGTCTCAGTGTCCCAGTGTCCCAGTGTCTCAGTGTCTCAGTGTCTCAGTGTCTCAGTGTCTCAGTGTCCCAGTGTCTCAGTGTCTTAGTGTCCCAGTGTCCCAGTGTCTCAGTGACTCAGTGTCTCAGTGTCTCAGTGTCCCAGTGTCTCAGTGTCTCAGTGTTCCAGGGTCTCAGTGTCTCAGTGTCTCAGTGTCTCAGTGTCCCAGTGTCTCATTGTCCCAGTGTCTCAGTGTCCCAGTGTCTCGGTGTCTCAGTGTCTCAGTGTCCCAGGGTCTCAGTGTCCCAGTGTCCCAGTGTCCCAGTGTCTCAGTGTCCCAGTGTCTCAATGTCTCAGTGTCTCAGTGTCTCAGTGTCTCAGTGTCCCAGTGTCTCAGTGTCTCAGTGTCCCTGTGTCTCAGTGTCTCAGTGTCTCAGTGTCCTAGTGTCTCAGTGTCTCAGTGTCCCAGTGTCTCAGTGTCTCAGTGTCCCAGTGTCTCAGTGTCCCAGTGTCCCAGTGTCTCGGTGTCCCCGTGTCTCAGTGTCTCGGTGTCCCAGTGTCTCAGTGTCCCAGTGTCCCAGTGTCTCAGTGTCTCAGTGTCCCAGTGTCTCAGTGTCTCGGTGTCCCATTGTCTCAGTGTCCCAGTGTCTCAGTGTCTCAGTGTCCCAATGTCTCAGTGTCTCAGTTTCCCAGTGTCTCAGTGTCCCAGTGTCTCATTGTCCCATTGTCCCAGTGTCCCAGTGTCTCAGTGTCTCAGTGTCCCAGAGTCTCAGTGTATCTGAGACTCGGTGTCTCAGATTCTCAGTGTCTCTGTGTCTCGGTGTCTCATTGTCCCAGTGTCTCAGTGTCTCAGTGTCCCAGTGTCTCAGTGTCTCAGTGTCTCATTGTCCCAGTGTCTCATTGTCTCATTGTCCCAGTGTCTCAGTGTCTCAGTGTCCCAGTGTCTCAGTGTCTCAGTGTCTCAGTGTCCCAGTGTCTCAGTGTCTCAGTGTCTCAGTGTCCCAGTGCCTCAGTGTCTCAGTGTCCCAGTGTCTCAGTGTCTCAGTGTCCCAGTGTCTCAGTGTCTCATTGTCTCAGTGTCCCAGTGTCTCAGTGTCTCAGTGTAAAAGTGTCCCAGTGTTTCAGTGTCCCAATGTCTCAGTGTCCCAGTGTCTCAGTGTCTCAGTGTCCCAGTGTCTCAGTGTCTCAGTGTCTCAGTGTCCCAGTGTCCCAGTGTCTCAGTGTCTCAGTGTCCCAGTGTCTCAGTGTCTCAGTGTATCAGTGTCTCAGTGTCTCAGTGTCTCAGTGTCCCAGTGTCTCAGTGTCCCAGTGTATCAGTGTCTCAGTGTCCCAGTGTCCCAGTGTCTCAGTGTCCCAGTGTCTTAGTGTCCCACTGTCCCAGTGTCTCAGTGTCCCAGTGTCTCAATGTACCAGTGTCTCAGTGTCCCAGTGTCTCAGTGTCTCAGTGTCCCAGTGTCTCAGTGTCCCAGTGTCTCAGTGTCTCAGTGTCCCAGTGTCTCAGTGTCTCAGTGTCTCATTGTTTCAGTGTCTCAATGTCCCAGTGTCTCAGTGTCTCAGTGTCCCAGTGTCCCAGAGTCTCAGTGTCTCAGTGTCCCGGTGTCTCAGTGCCCCAGTGTCTCAGTGTCTCAGTGTCTCAGTGTCCTAGTGTCTCAGTGTCTCAGAGTCCCTGTGTCTCAGTGTCTTAGTGTCCCAGTGTCTCAGTGCCTTGGTGTCCCAGTCTCTCAGTGTCCCAGTGTCGCAGTGTCTCAGTGTCCCCGTGTCTCAGTGTCTCGGTGTCCCAGTGTCTCAGTGTCCCACTGTCCCAGTGTCTCAGTGTCTCAGTGTCCCAGTGTCTCAGTGTCTCAGGGTCCCAGTGTCTCAGTGTCCCAGTGTCTCAGTGTCTCAGTGTCCCAGTGTCTCAGTAGTTCAGTGTCCCAGTGTCTCAGTGTCCTAGTGTCTCAGTGTCTCAGTGTCCCAGTGTCTCAGTGTCTCAGTGTCTCAGTGTCTCAGTGTGCCAGTGTCTCAGTGTCTCAGTGTCCCTGTGGCCCTGTGTCTCAGTCTCTCAGTGTCTTAGTGTCCCAGTGTCTCAGTGGCTTAGTGTCCCAGTGTCTCAGTGTCTCAGTGTCCCAGTGTCTCAGTGTCTCAGTGTCCCAGTGTCTCAGTGTCTCAGTGTCTCAGTGTCCCAGTGTCTCAGTGCGCAGTGTCTCAGTGTCACAGTGTCTCAGTGTCTCAGTGTCCCAGGGTCTCAGTGTCTCAGTGTCGCGCGTCCCAGTGTCCCAGTGTCTCAGTGTCTCAGTGTCCCAGCGTCTCAGTGTCCCAGTGTCTCAGTGTCTCAGTGTCCCAGTGTCTCAGTGTTCCAGTGTCTCAGTGTCTCAGTGTCTCAGTGTCCCATTGTCTCAGTGTCTCAGTGTCCCAGTGTCTCAGTTTCCCAGTGTCCCAGTATCTCAGTGTCCCAGTGTCTCAGTGTCCCAGTTTCTCAGTGTCTCAGTGTCTCATTGTCCCAATGTCTCAGTGTGCAGTGTCCCAGTGTCCCAGTGTCTCAGTGTCTCAGTGTCCCAGTGTCTCAGTGTCTCAGTGTCCCAGTGTCCCAGTGTCTCAGTGTCTCAGTATCTCAGTGTCTCAGTGTCTCAGTGTCTCAGTGTCTTAGTGTCCCAGTGTCCCAGTGTCTCAGTGACTCAGTGTCTCAGTGTCTCAGTGTCCCAGTGTCTCAGTTTCTCAGTGTCCCAGGGTCTCAGTGTCTCAGTGTCCCAGTGTCTCAGTGTCCCAGTGTCTCATTGTCCCAGTGTCTCAGTGTCTCAGTGTCTCAGTGTCCCAGTGTCCCAGTGTCTCAGTGTCCCAGTGTCTCAATGTCTCAGTGTGTCAGTGTCCCAGTGTCTCAGTGTCTCAGTGTCTCAGTGTCCCAGTGTCTCAGTGTCTCAGTGTCTCAGTGTCCCAGTGTCTCAGTGTCTCAGTGTCCCAGTGTCTCAGTGTCCCAGTGTCCCAGTGTCTCGGTGTCCCCGTGTCTCAGTGTCTCGGTGTCCCAGTGTCTCAGTGTCCCAGTGTCCCAGTGTCTCAGTGTCTCAGTGTCCCAGTGTCTCAGTGTCTCGGTGTCCCATTGTCTCAGTGTCCCAGTGTCTCAGTGTCTCAGTGTCCCAATGTCTCAGTGTCTCAGTTTCCCAGTGTCTCAGTGTCTCAGTGTCTCATTGTCCCATTGTCCCAGTGTCCCAGTGTCTCAGTGTCTCAGTGTCCCAGAGTCTCAGTGTATCTGAGACTCGGTGTCTCAGATTCTCAGTGTCTCTGTGTCTCGGTGTCTCATTGTCCCAGTGTCTCAGTGTCTCAGTGTCCCAGTGTCTCAGTGTCTCAGTGTCTCATTGTCCCAGTGTCTCATTGTCTCAGTGTCCCAATGTCTCAGTGTCTCAGTTTCCCAGTGTCTCAGTGTCCCAGTGTCTCAGTGTCTCAGTGTCTCAGTGTCCCAGTGTCTCAGTGTCTCAGTGTCCCAGTGTCTCAGTGTCTCAGTGTCTCAGTGTCCCAGTGTCTCAGTGTCACAGTGTCTCAGTGTCTCAGTGTCCCAGTGTCTCAGTGTCTCGGTGTCTCAGTGTCGCGGTGTCTCAGTGTCTCAGTGTCTCAGTGTCCCAGTGTCTCAGTGTCCCAGTGTCTCAGTGTCTCAGTGTCTCAGTGTCCCAGTGTCTCGGTGTCTCAGTGTCTCAGTGTCTCAGTGTCCCAGTGTCTCAGTGTCCCAGTGTCTCAGTGTCCCAGTGTCCCAGTGTCTCAGTGTCTCAGTGTCTCAGTGTCTCAGTGTCCCAGTGTCCCAGTGTCCCAGTGTCTCAGTGTCCCAGTGTCCCAGTGTCTCAGTGTCTCAGTGTCCCAGTGTCTCAGTGTCTCAGTGTCTCAGTGTCCCTGTGTCTCAGTGTCTCAGTGTCTCAGTGTCCTAGTGTCTCAGTGTCCCAGTGTCCCAGTGTCCCAGTGTCTCAGTGTCCCAGTGTCTCAGTGACTCAGTGTCCCAGTGTCTCAGTGTCTCAGTGTCCCATTGTCTCAGTGTCCCAGTGTCCCAGTGTCTCAGTGTCCCACTGTCCCAGTGTCTCAGTGTCCCAGTGTCTCAATGTACCAGTGTCTCAGTGTCTCAGTGTCCCAGTGTCTCAGTGTCTCATTGTCTCAGTGTCTCAGTGTCTCAGTGTCCCAGTGTCTCAGTGTTTCATTGTATCAGTGTCTCAGTGTCCCAGTGTCTCAGTGTCTCAGTGTCCCAGTGTCTCAGTGTCTCAGTGTCCCAGTGTCTCAGTGTCACAGTGTCACAGTGTCTCAGTGTCTCAGTGTCTCAGTGTCCGAGTGTACAGTGTCCCAGTGTCTCAGTGTCTCAGTGTCTCAGTGTTCCAGTGTCTCAGTGTCTCAGTGTCCCGGTGTCTCAGTGCCCCAGGGTCTCAGTGTCTCAGTGTCTCAGTGTCCCAGTGTCTCAGTGTCTCTGTGTCCCTGTGTCTCAGTGTCCCAGTGTCTCAGTGTCTCAGTGTCTCATTGTCTCAGTGTCCCAGGGTCTCAGTGTCTCATTGTCCCAGTGTCTCAGTGTCTCAGCGTCTCAGTGTCCCAGTGTCTCAGTGTCCCAGTGTCTCATTGTCTCAGTGTCCCAGGGTCTCAGTGTCTCATTGTCCTAGTGTCTCAGTGTCCCAGTGTCTCATTGTCCCAGCGTCTCAGTGTCCCAGTGTCTCAGTGTCTCAGTGTCCCAGGGTCTCAGTGTCCCAGTGTCCCAGTGTCCCAGTGTCTACTTGTCTCAGTGTCTCAGTGTCCCAATGTCTCAGTGTCCCAGTGTCTCAGTGTCCCACTGTCTCAGTGTCCCAGTGTCTCAATGTACCAGTGTCTCAGTGTCTCAGTGTCCCAGTGCCTCAGTGTCCCAGTGTCTCAGTGTCCCAGTGTCTCAGTGTCTCAGTGTCTCAGTGTCCCAGTGTCTCAGTGTCTCAGTGTCTCATTGTTTCAGTGTCTCAATGTCCCAGTGTCTCAGTGTCCCAGTGTCCCAGTGTATCAGTGTCTCAGTGTCTCAGTGTCTCAGTGTCCCAGTGTCTCAGTGTCTCAGTGTCTCCTTGTCTCAGTGTCTCAGTGTCTCAGTGTCAGTGTCTCAGTGTCTCAGTGTCTCAGTGTCCCAGTGTCTCAGTGTTTCATTGTCTCAGTGTCTGAGTGTCTCAGTGTCTCAGTGTCTCAGTGTCTCAGTGTCCTAGTGTCTCAGTGTCTCAGTGTCCCAGTGTATCAGTGTCTCAGTGTCCCAGTGTCTCAGTGTCTCAGTGTCCCAGTGTCTCAGTGAAGGGACACACCAGGAACCCGCGGGTAGGTTCAAGGGGGCGTGGCCGGGGGCGGGGCCAGGCCACGCTGACGGTATAAGAGGGGCCCTCGAGAGAGGACCTCGGTCCGGGCTGTCGTTTGAAATGGGATCCACGTCGTGCTGCTAAGTCCTCACCGTCGTCTCCGTCTTCACCATCTCGGCGTCGGCACACAGGCAGCCTACCAGCTGTCCTGACTGGCAACCGTAGTCGACTATAGACGGATTATTTAGAAAGTGTTAACCCGTTGGTGTTAATAAACAGGGCGCCTCCAACTCTTGAAGTGTCTCCGGTTCAGTCGCTACGAATTCATGAGTGGGTGGGTGATTGGATCGGTGGGTGGGTGAGTGAATCAGTGGGTGGGTGAGTGAATCAGTGGGTGGGTGAGTGAATCAGTGGGTGGGTGAGTGAATCAGTGGGTGGGTGAGTGAATCAGTGGGTGGGTGAGTGAATCAGTGGGTGGATGAGTGAATCAGTGGGTGGGTGAGAGAATCAGTGGGTTGGTGAGTGAATCAGTGGGTGGGTGAGTGCATCGGTGGGGGGGGGTGAGTGAATCGGTGGGTACGTGAGTGAATCAGTGGGTGGGTGAGTGAATCAGTGGGTGGGTGATTGAATCAGTGGGTGGGTGATTGAATCAGTGGGTGGGTGATTGAATCAGTGGGTGGGTGAGTGAAAGAGTGGGTGGGTGAGAGAATCAGTGGGTTGGTGAGTGAATCAGTGGGTGGGTGAATGAATCAGTGGGTGGATGAGTGAATCAGTGGGTTGGTGAGTGAATCAGTGGGTGGGTGAATGAGTCTGAGGAGGAGGCGGCAGGTGGAAGAGGTTGTGGAGGAGGTGCACCCCTGACACGGCCATTATGATCCCAGACCCCACACAGCACTGACAATCGAAGGCACCAAACACCACAAAGTCTGCAACGTCATTTCACTTCCTGCTGTCTGTATTTGCCATGACAATATTTACAATAATTATTTACAAAGCTATGAAATTATTTACAACGCGATACATAATGGGGTGGGTGGGTGGGTGGCTGGGTGGTGCTGCTTGTGGTGGCAGCTGGCACCGACGCCACCACCACCACCACGACCCCGCTAATGCGCCATGGGCCGGCCACCACAAATCAGCAGGCGGCGGAGGAGCGAGCGGAGCGCGCTGGCCACCTGCGCCAGGCACGCCCCTTGCTTCTTCTTGCTCTGCGGATGCTGCACCTCCTCCGCGTCCACCTCCTCCGCCTTCTCTTCAAGCTCCTTCACCTCCTCGTCCAACTCCACCACCACCTGCTCCGGCTCCACCACCACCTCCTCCATCTCCTCCATCTTCTCTACCTCCTCCGTACCCAACTCTGCCTTCCCTTCCACCTCCTTCACCGCCACCTCTTCCGCCTCCACAAACTCCGTCCACTCCACATTGGTGTAGATGAGCGGTGAGAACGATGACGATGATGATGAGGAGGAGGAGGATGATGATGATGGGGGCATCTCCTTCGGCTCAGCTCTGTGGAGGTAGCAGCAGCACCACAGCAGCACGGCGCCACCACTTTAGCCTCTCGCTACAATAGCCAGAGGCCGTAGTCGCTCTGCATCATCACCGCCACCACCACCACCACCACCAGATCCTTCCGTGGGTGGACTAACGGACTCAACGCACGGTGGCGGATTTAAAAACAAAATCTAAAACTATCACTCTATTTTACCGGGTGTAAGAAGCGACCTGGCCACCACGAGAGATAGCAGCTCGATCAAGTGGCTGATATCACCGTGGTCATCATCATCATCATCGCGTGGAAATGTAGACACACCCGAAGAGACCCATGCAAAAACTAAACTCTTTTTATTATTTCACCAGGTCTAAGGCTTCCACAGAGCTACTGTGTAGCCCTCTTTCAGAAGGCCCGCACAGAGACCCATAGAGATGCAGAGACTCGTGTAGAACCATAGACACCCACAGAGACCCCCAGAGACCCATGCAAAAACTAAACTCTTTTTTTTATTTCACCAAGTCTAAGGCTTCCACTGATTTTTGTAGCTCTTGATCAGAAGCAGCGTCGCCATCGCAAATGATGGCTCAAGGCAGTGGCTGATATCATCGTGATCATCATCCCCACGTAAGAAATGTATCGCAGCCAAACACTCTAACCACGTGGTGATGTCGATTCTAAATGTGGAGGTGAAAACCCGGAGGGACCCGGAGAGAACCCACGTAGGTACGACCACGGGCAGAGAGACAGACAGACGCAGACTTCAAATATACAGCAGCAGCGGCAGGCGTCGTCAGCGGTCGGGATCGAGCCCATGAACTCCTGCGTACCGGGAAAGGGAGTCGACATCTCGTCCCCAACACCCCCAGCCCTATGAGCACACAGAGGGAGTCTCACCGTGGATCAGAAACCCCAGAGGCCTGCAGAGCACCAGCAGTGCTGATGATGACATTGGCTTCCCTGGAGGTGCCGGCGGCGGTGGCGGCGGTGGTGGTGGTGGTGGTGGTCATGGGGATGAGCCTTTGGCTTGTGAAGGTGCCCGTGCCGATTGGGGGGCGCTTCAGGATGAAGCATCTCGGTTTTTCCTTCTTGTTCAGGCAGCAGTGGCGGACCTGATGATCTGTAGAGAGACAGAGAGACAGAAAGACTCAGACACCGACCCACTTACCCACCCACGTACCGACCCACTCGCCCATTCACCCACCTACCAACCCACCCACGTACCGACCCACTCGCCCATTCACCCACCTACCAACCCACCCACGTGCCGACCCACTCGCCCATTCACCCACCTACCAACCCACCCACGTACCGACCCACTCGCCCATTCACCCACCTACCAACCCACACACGTACCGACCCACTTGCCCATTCACCCACCTACCAACCCACCCACGTACCGGCCCACTCGCCCATTCACCCACCTACCAACCCACCCACGTACCGACCCACTCGCCCATTCACCCACCTACCAACCCACACACGTACCGACCCACTCGCCCATTCACCCACCTACCAACCCGCCCACGTACCGACCCACTCGCCCATTCACCCACCTACCAACCCGCCCACGTACCGACCCACTCGCCCATACACCCACCTACCAACCCACCCACGTACCGACCCACTTGCCCATTCACCCACCTACCAACCCACCCACGTACCGGCCCACTCGCCCATTCACCCACCTACCAACCCACCCACGTACCGACCCACTCGCCCATTCACCCACCTACCAACCCACACACGTACCGACCCACTCGCCCATTCACCCACCTACCAACCCGCCCACGTACCGACCCACTTGCCCATTCACCCACCTACCAACCCACCCACGTACCGACCCACTCGCCCATTCACCCACCTACCAACCCACCCACGTACCGGCCCACTCGCCCATTCACCCACCTACCGACCCGCCCACGTACCGACCCACTCGCCCATACACCCACCTACCAACCCACCCACGTACCGACCCACTCGCCCATTCACCCACCTACCAACCCACCCACGTACCGACCCACTCGCACATTCACCCACCCACAAGCCCAGCCACAAGCCCACCCACCCACCCACCAACTAGCCCAGCCACCCACCAACTCACCAACACACCCACCAAACCCACAAACCCACACACCCACTCACCCAACTACCCAATCAACTACTCACTCATTCACTCACCCACAAATCCAACCACTCACCCACTCACTTACTCACCAACAAAACCCACTCACTCATTCACTCACCAACAAACCAACCCACCAACCCACCCACCGACCCACCCACCCACCGACCCACCCACCCACCGACCCACCCACCCACCGACCCACCCACCCACCCACCCACCGACCCACCCACCCACCGACCCACCCACCCACCCACCGACCCACCCACCCACCGACCCACCCACCCATGACATGAATGCCCAGAGCAGCGTCGTTGTGTTGTGCGGCGTTCATGGCGTCTCTCGCTGTAATCCACAGGGTCTCTGTGTGGAGAGCGGTGGGGGGGGGGGGGGAGAGGGTCACAACACAAACTCACCTCGTCACCACAGACTCACAACACAAACTCACCTCGTCACCACAAACCCACAACACAAACTCACCTCGTCACCACAAACCCACAACACAAACTCACCTCGTCACCACAAACCCACAACACAGACTCACCTCGTCACCACAGACTCACCTCGTCACCACAGACTCACCGCACAAACTCACCTCGTCACCACAAACCCACAACACAAACTGACCTCATCAACACAGACTGACAACACAGACTCACATCATCAACACAGACTCACACCATCTACACAGACACATCAACACAGACTCACATCAACACAGACACATCGTCAACCACAGACTCACATCATCAACACAGACTCACATCATCAACACAGACTCACATCAACACAGACTCACATCATCAACACAGACTCACATCATCAACACGGACTCGCATCACAGACTCACATCATCAACACAGACTGACATCACAGACTGACAACACAGACTCACATCATCAACACAGACTCACATCATCAACACAGACTCACATCATCAACACGGACTCACTACACAGACTCATATCATCAACACGGACTCACATCATCAACACAGACTCACTACACAGACTCACATCATCAACACAGACTGACATCACAGACTGACAACACAGACTCACATCATCAACACAGATTCACATCATCAACACAGACTGACAACACAGAATCACATCATCAACACAGACTCACATCATCAACACAGACTCACATCATCAACACAGACTCACATCATCAACACAGATTCACATCATCAACACAGACTGACAACACAGAATCACATCATCAACACAGACTCACATCATCAACACAGACTCACAACATCAACACAGACTCACATTACAGACTCACATCATCAACACAGACTCACAACACAGACTCACAACACAGACTCACAACACAGATTCACATCATCAACACGGACTCACAACACAGACTCACAACACACACTCACATCATCAACACGGACTCACAACACAGACTCACAACACAGACTCACATCATCAACACAGACTGACAACACAGACTGACAACACAGATTCACATCATCAACAAGGACTCACAACACAGACTCACAACACAGACTCACAACACAGACTCACATCACCAACCACAGACTCACATCATCTACACAAACTCACAACACAGACTCACAACACAGACTCACATCACCAACCACAGACTCACATCATCTACACAAACTCACAACACAGACTCACATCATCAACACAGATTCACATCATCAACACAGACTCACATCATCTACACAGACTAACAACACAGACTCACAACACGGACTCACAACACAGACTCACATCACCAACCACAGACTCTCAACACAGACTCACATCATCAACACAGACTCACATCATCAACACAGACTCACATCATCAACACAGACTCACAACACAGACTCACATCACCAACCACAGACTCACATCATCTACACAGACTCACATCACCAACCACAGACTCACGACACAGACTCACATCACCAACCACAGACTCACAACACAGACTCACAACACAGAGTCACATCACCAACCACAGACTCACATCATCTACACAGACTCACAACACAGACTCACAACACAGACTCACATCACCAACCACAGACTCACATCACCAACCACAGACTCACAACACAGACTCACAACACAGACTCACATCACCAACCACAGACTCACATCATCTACACAGACTCACAACACAGACTCACATCACCAACCACAGACTCACAATACAGAGTCACATCACCAACCACAGACTCACATCACGGACTCACATCACCAACTACAGACTCACAACACAGACTCACATCACCAACCACAGACTCACAACACAGACTCACAACACAGACTCACATCACCAACCACAGACTCACAACACAGACTCACATCACCAACCACACACTCACATCACCAACCACTGACTCACATCACGGACTCACATCACGGACTCACATCATCAACACAGACTCACAACACAGACTCACAACACAGACTCACAACACAGACTCACATCACCAACCACAGACTCACATCACCAACCACAGACTCACATCACGGACTCACATCATCAACACAGACTCACAACACAGACTCACATCACCAACTACAGACTCACATCACGGACTCACATCACAGACTCACAACACAGACTCACATCATCAACACAGACTCACAACACAGACTCACAACACAGACTCACAACACAGACTCACATCACCAACCACAGACTCACATCACGGACTCACAACACAGACTCACAACACAGACTCACAACACAGACTCACATCACGGACTCACAACACAGACTCACATCACCAACCACAGACTCACATCACCAACCACAGACTCACATCACGGACTCACATCATCAACACAGACTCACAACACAGACTCACAACACAGACTCACATCACGGACTCACAACACAGACTCACATCACCAACCACAGACTCACATCACCAACCACAGACTCACAACACAGACTCACATCATCAACACAGACTCACAACACAGACTCACATCACGGACTCACAACACAGACTCACATCACCAACCACAGACTCACAACACAGACTCACATCACCAACCACACTCACAACACAGACTCACATCACGGACTCACATCACAGACTCACAACACAGACTCACAACACAGACTCACATCACGGACTCACATCACGGACTCACATCACGGACTCACAACACAGACTCACATCACCAACCACAGACTCACATCACCAACCACAGACTCACAACACAGACTCACATCATCAACACAGACTCACAACACAGACTCACATCACGGACTCACAACACAGACTCACATCACCAACCACAGACTCACAACACAGACTCACATCACCAACCACACTCACAACACAGACTCACATCACGGACTCACATCACAGACTCACAACACAGACTCACAACACAGACTCACATCACGGACTCACATCACGGACTCACATCACGGACTCACAACACAGACTCACATCACCAACCACAGACTCACATCACCAACCACAGACTCACAACACAGACTCACATCATCAACACAGACTCACAACACAGACTCACATCACGGACTCACAACACAGACTCACATCACCAACCACAGACTCACAACACAGACTCACATCACCAACCACACTCACAACACAGACTCACATCACGGACTCACATCACAGACTCACAACACAGACTCACAACACAGACTCACATCACGGACTCACATCACGGACTCACATCACGGACTCACGCTCCCACCTGTCTGAGTGGTAACGCTCGGATCACGACGACCACGACGGGGAGCAATCTCAAGAAGCGGCCGTTTGCTGCGCACGTGACCAGGGCTCTGACGACACTTCCCACGACGTCACGTAACCCCGCCCCCAAGTCGATGACGGCGCAATGCTCGCCACGCCCACCAGCCCCGCCCACCAACCCAGCCAACCGCCCCCGTCCCGCCCACCAGCCCCGCCCACCACCCCAGCCAACCGCCCCCGTCCCGCCCAGCAGCCCCGCCCACCACTCCATCCAACCGCCCCCGTCCCGCCCAACAGCCCCGCCCCACCACCCCAGCAAACCGCCCCCGCCCACCAGCATCACCCCCACCAACAGCCACCGCCCATCGCCACGCCCCCAGTTACCGCCCCGCCCCCATCCCCCGCCGCTACTTCCGGTTTGTCAGGCGCGAGGTCTCCGCCTCCTCGCCCCCCCTAGGTCGACTCAGCCTCAAATGGGCACGCCGGTGCCACGTGCGCGGTGGTCAACATCGCCAGCCCTGTGGGAGAGACAAAGGCGGCCGGGCGGGCGTGGTGCTGGCCACCCACCCCCTCCTTGTATGTGTGTATGTGTGTGAGTGTGTGTAAGTGAGTGTGTGTGAGTGTGTGTAAGTGAGTGTGTGTGAGTGTGTGTTAGTGTGTGTAAGTGAGTGTGTGTTAGTGTGTGATAGTGAGTGTGTGTGAGTGTGTGTAAGTGATTGTGTGTTAGTGAGTGTGTGTTAGTGAGTGTGTGTTAGTGAGTGTGTGTGAGTGTGTGTTAGTGAGTGTGCGTTAGTGTGTGATAGTGAGTGTGTGTGAGTGTGTGTAAGTGAGTGTGTGTGAGTGTGTGTAAGTGAGTGTGTGTGTGTAAGTGAGTGTGTGTTAGTGTGTGATAGTGAGTGTGTGTGAGTGTGTGTGTGTGTTAGTGAGTGTGTGTTAGTGAGTGTGTGTTAGTGTGTGATAGTGAGTGTGTGTAAGTGAGTGTGTGTGAGTGTGTGTTAGTGAGTGTGTGTTAGTTGTGATAGTGAGTGTGTGTAAGTGAGTGTGTGTGAGTGTGTGTTAGTGAGTGTGTGTTAGTGTGTGATAGTGAGTGTGTGTGAATGTGTGTATGTGATTGTGTGTTAGTGAGTGTGTGTTAGTGAGTGTGTGTTAGTGTGTGATAGTGAGTGTGTGGGGGAGCGGTAGTGTAGCGGTTAGCGCTACGCTGCGCTATGAACCTGGCCACCCGGGTTCGATTCCCGCTCACGGCCAACACCAGTGACGATTATCTGAACCGGTCCTGGGCCTCCCCTAGGTCGACTCAGCCTCAAATGAGTACCTAGTGCGGGCTGGCCACTCACCCCCTCGTGTACCGTTCCGGCCTTCATAGGTGCTTGCTAACAGCACTTGCCCCTAGAGTCTGTTAAGGCTATATGGGGGATCTTTGTTTATCTTTGTGTGGTATGGTGTGTGTGTGTGTGTGGTATGGGTGGGGAGCGGT
The DNA here is from genome assembly GCF_048934315.1 of Petromyzon marinus. NCBI lineage: Eukaryota > Metazoa > Chordata > Hyperoartia > Petromyzontiformes > Petromyzontidae > Petromyzon > Petromyzon marinus. The sequence goes on from NW_027422618.1 coordinate 1,514,898, forward strand.
AGTGTAGCGGTTAGCGCTACGCTGCGCTATGAACCTGGCGACTCGGGTTCGAATCCGGCTCACGGCCAACACCAGTGACGATTATCTGAACCGGTCCCGGGCCTCCCCTAGGTCAACTCAGCCTCAAATGAGTACCTGGTGCGGTGTGTAAACATTGCCACTAGGGAGACAAAGGCGGTCGGGCGTGGTGCTGGCCACCCACCCCCTCGTGTACCGTTCCGGCCTTCATAGGTGCTCGCTAACAGCACTTGCCCCTACAGTCTGTTAAGGCTATATGGGGGATCTTTGTCTTTGTGTGTGTGTGTGGATGGTGTGTGTGTGTGGTATGGTGTGTGTGTGTGGTATGGTGTGTGTGTGTGGTATGGTATGGTGTGTGTGTGTGTGGTATGGTGTGTGTGTGTGTGGTATGGTGTGTGTGTGTGTGTGTGGTATGGTGTGTGTGTGTGGTATGGTGTGTGTGTGTGGTATGGTATGGTATGGTGTGTGTGTGTGTGGTATGGTGTGTGTGGTATGGTGTGTGTGGTATGGTGTGTGTGGTATGGTGTGTGTGGTATGGTGTGTGTGGTATGGTGTGTGTGGTATGGTGTGTGTGTGGTATGGTGTGTGTGTGGTATGGTGTGTGTGTGGTATGGTGTGTGTGTGTGGTATGGTGTGTGTGTGTGGTATGGTGTGTGTGTGTGGTATGGTGTGTGTGTGTGGTATGGTGTGTGTGTGTGGTATGGTGTGTGTGTGTGGTATGGTGTGTGTGTGTGGTATGGTGTGTGTGTGTGGTATGGTGTGTGTGTGTGGTATGGTGTGTGTGTGTGTGGTGTGGTATGGTGTGTGTGTGTGTGGTATGGTATGGTGTGTGTGTGTGTGGTATGGTGTGTGTGTGTGTGGTATGGTGTGTGTGTGTGTGGTATGGTGTGTGTGTGTGGTATGGTGTGTGTGTGTGGTATGGTGTGTGTGTGTGGTATGGTGTGTGTGTGTGGTATGGTGTGTGTGTGTGTGGTATGGTGTGTGTGTGTGGTATGGTGTGTGTGTGTGGTATGGTGTGTGTGTGTGGTATGGTGTGTGTGTGTGTGGTATGGTGTGTGTGTGTGTGGTATGGTATGGTGTGTGTGTGTGTGGTATGGTGTGTGTGTGTGTGGTATGGTGTGTGTGTGTGTGGTATGGTGTGTGTGTGTGGTATGGTATGGTGTGTGTGTGTGGTATGGTATGGTGTGTGTGTGGTATGGTGTGTGTGTGGTATGGTGTGTGTGTGTGGTATGGTGTGTGTGTGTGGTATGGTGTGTGTGTGTGGTATGGTGTGTGTGTGTGGTATGGTGTGTGTGTGTGGTATGGTGTGTGTGTGTGGTATGGTGTGTGTGTGGTATGGTGTGTGTGTGTGGTATGGTGTGTGTGTGGTGTGGTATGGTGTGTGTGTGTGTGGTATGGTATGGTGTGTGTGTGTGGTATGGTGTGTGTGTGTGGTATGGTGTGTGTGTGTGTGGTATGGTGTGTGTGTGTGGTATGGTATGGTGTGTGTGTGTGTGTGGTATGGTATGGTGTGTGTGTGTGGTATGGTGTGTGTGGTATGGTGTGTGTGGTATGGTGTGTGTGTGTGGTATGGTGTGTGTGTGTGGTATGGTGTGTGTGTGTGGTATGGTGTGTGTGTGTGGTATGGTGTGTGTGTGGTATGGTGTGTGTGTGTGGTATGGTGTGTGTGTGTGGTATGGTGTGTGTGTGTGGTGTGGTGTGTGTGTGGTGTGGTGTGTGTGTGGTGTGGTGTGTGTGTGGTGTGGTGTGTGTGTGGTGTGTGGTGTGTGGTGTGTGTGTGGTGTGGTGTGTGTGTGGTGTGGTGTGTGTGTGGTGTGTGTGTGGTGTGGTGTGTGTGTGGTGTGGTGTGTGTGTGGTGTGTGTGTGGTGTGTGTGTGGTGTGGTGTGTGTGTGGTGTGGTGTGTGTGTGTGGTGTGGTGTGTGTGTGGTGTGGTGTGTGTGTGGTGTGTGTGTGGTGTGTGTGTGGTGTGGTGTGTGTGTGGTGTGGTGTGTGTGTGTGGTGTGGTGTTTGTGTGGTGTGGTGTGTGTGTGGTGTGGTGTGTGTGTGGTGTGGTGTGTGATGTGGTGTGTGGTGTGTGTGTGGTATGGTGTGTTGGTGGTGTGGTGTGTGTGTGGTGTGGTGTGTGTGTGGTGTGGTGTGTGTGTGGTGTGGTGTGTGTGTGTGGTGTGGTGTGTGTGTGGTGTGGTGTGCGTGTGGTGTGGTGTGTGTTTGGTGTGGTGTGGTGTGTGTGTGGTGTGGTGTGTGTGTGGTGTGGTGTGTGTGTGGTGTGGTGTGTGTGGTGTGGTGTGTGTGTGGTGTGGTGTGTGTCACAGTGTCCCAGTGTCTCAGTGTCCCAGTGTCCCAGTGTCCCAGTGTCCCAGTGTTCGAGTGTCTCAGTGTCTCAGTGTCTCATTGTCTCAGTGTCTCAGTGTCTCAGAGTCTCAGTGTCTCAGTGTCCCAGTGTCTCAGTGTCTCATTGTCTCAGTGTCCCAGTGTCTCCGTGTCTCAGTGTCCCAGTGTCTCAGTGTCCCAGTGTCTCAGTGTCCCAGTGTCCCAGTGTCCCAGTGTCCCAGTGTCTCAGTGTCCCAGTGACCCAGTGTCTCAGTGTCCCAGTGTCCCAGTGTCTCAGTGTCTCAGTGTCTCATTGTCTCAGTGTCTCAGTGTCTCAGAGTCTCAGTGTCTCAGTGTCCCAGTGTATCAGTGTCTCAGTGTCCCAGTGTCTCAGTGTCCCAGTGTCCCAGTGTCCCAGTGTCTCAGTGTCCCAGTGTCCCAGTGTCTCCGTGTCTCAGTGTCCCAGTGTCTCAGTGTCCCAGTGTCTCAGTGTCCCAGTGTCCCAGTGTCCCAGTGTCCCAGTGTCTCAGTGTCCCAGTGTCCCAGTGTCTCAGTGTCCCAGTGTCTCAGTGTCTCAGTGTCTCAGAGTCTCATTGTCTCAGTGTCTCAGTGTCTCAGAGTTTCAGTGTCTCAGTGTCCCAGTGTATCAGTGTCTCAGTGTCTCAGTGTCCCAGTGTCCCAGTGTCCCAGTGTCTCAGTGTCCCAGTGCCCCAGTGTCTCGGTGTCTCAGTTTCTCAGTGTCCCGGTGTCTCAGAGCTCCAGTGTATCAGTGTCTCAGTGTCTCAGTGTCCTAGTGTCTCAATGTCTCAGTGTGTCAGTGTCCCAGTGTATCAGTGTCTCAGTGTCCCAGTGTCTCAGTGTCTCAGTGTCCCTGTGTCTCAGTGTCTCAGTGTCTCAGTGTCCTAGTGTCTCAGTGTCTCAGTGTCCCAGTGTCTCAGTGTCTCAGTGTCCCAGTGTCTCAGTGTCCCAGTGTCCCAGTGTCTCGGTGTCCCCGTGTCTCAGTGTCTCGGTGTCCCAGTGTCTCAGTGTCCCAGTGTCCCAGAGTCTCAGTGTCTCAGTGTCCCAGTGTCTCAGTGTCTCAGTGTCCCATTGTCTCAGTGTCCCAGTGTCTCAGTGTCTCAGTGTCCCAGTGTCTCAGTGTCCCAGTGTCTCATTGTCCCAGTGTCTCAGTGTCTCAGTGTCCCAGAGTCTCAGTGTCTCAGTGTCCCAGAGTCTCAGTGTATCTGAGACTCGGTGTCTCAGATTCTCAGTGTCTCTTTGTCTCGGTGTCTCATTGTCCCAGTGTCTCAGTGTCCCAGTGTCCCAGTGTCTCAGTTTCTCAGTGTCTCATTGTCCCAGTGTCTCATTGTCTCATTGTCCCAGTGTCTCAGTGTCTCAGTGTCCCAGTGTCTCAGTGTCTCAGTGTCTCCGTGTCCCAGTGTCTCAGTGTCCCAGTGTCTCAGTGTCTCAGTGTCTCAGTGTCCCAGTGTCTCAGTGTCTCAGTGTCCCAGTGCCTCAGTGTCTCAGTGTCCCAGTGTCTCAGTGTCTCAGTGTCCCAGTGTCTCAGTGTCTCAGTGTCTCAGTGTCCCAGGGTCTCAGTGTCTCAGTGTCCCAGTGTCCCAGTGTCTCAGTGTCTCAGTGTTCCAGTGTCTCAGTGTCTCAGTGTATCAGTGTCTCAGTGTCTCAGTGTCCCAGTGTCCCAGTGTCTCAGTGTCTCAGTGTCCCGGTGTCTCAGTGCCCCAGTGTCTCAGTGTCTCAGTGTCCTAGTGTCTCAGTGTCTCAGTGTCTCAGTGTCCCAGTGTCTCAGTGTCTCAGTGTCCCAGTGTCTCAGTGTCCCGGTGTCTCAGTGCCCCAGTGTCTCAGTGTCTCAGTGTCTCAGTGTCCTAGTGTCTCAGTGTCTCAGTGTCCCAGTGTCTCAGTGTCTCAGTGTCCCAGTGTCTCAGTGTCTCAGCGTCTCAGTGTCCCTGTGGCCCAGTGTCTCAGTGTCTCAGTGTCTCAGTGTCTTAGTGTCCCAGTGTCTCAGTGTCTCAGTGTCCCAGTGTCTCAGTGTCTCAGTGTCCCAGTGTCTCAGTGTCTCAGTGTCCCAGTGTCTCAGTGTCTCTGTGTCTCGGTGTCTCAGTGTCCCAGTGTCTCACTGTCCCAGTGTCCCAATGTCTCAGTGTCCCAGTGTCTCAGTGCGCAGTGTCTCAGTGTCCCAGTGTCTCAGTGTCTCAGTGGCCCAGGGTCTCAGTGTCTCAGGGGCGCGTGTCCCAGTGTCCCAGTGTCTCAGTGTCCCAGTGTCTCAGTGTCTCAGTGTCCCAGTGTCTCAGTATCTCAGTGTCCCAGTGTCTCAGTGTCCCAGTGTCTCAGTGTCCCAGTGTCCCAGTGTCTCAGTGTCTCAGTGTCTCAGTGTCCCAGTGTCTCAGTGTCTCAGTGTCCCAGTGTCTCAGTGTCTCAGTGTCCCAGTGTCTCAGTGTCCCAGTGTCCCAGTGTCTCTTTGTCTCAGTGTCCCACTGTCTCAGTGTCTCAGTGTCCCAGTGTCTCAGTGTCTCAGTGTCCCAGTGTCTCATTGTCTCAGAGTTCCAGTGTCTCAGTGTCTCTGAGACTCGGTGTCTCAGATTCTCAGTGTCTCTGTGTCTCGGTGTCTCAGTGTCCCAGTGTCTCACTGTCCCAGTGTCCCAATGTCTCAGTGTCCCAGTGTCTCAGTGCGCAGTGTCTCAGTGTCCCAGTGTCTCAGTGTCTCAGTGTCCCAGGGTCTCAGTGTCTCAGTGTCGCGTGTCCCAGTGTCCCAGTGTCTCAGTGTCTCAGTGTCCCAGCGTCTCAGTGTCCCAGTGTCTCAGTGTCTCAGTGTCCCAGTGTCTCAGTGTCCCAGTGTCTAAGTGTCTCAGTGTCTCAGTGTCCCAGTGTCTCAGTGTCCCAGTGTCCCAGTGTCCCAGTGTCCCAGTGTCTCATTGTCTCAGTGTCTCAGTGTCTCAGAGTCTCAGTGTCTCAGGGTCCCAGTGTCTCAGTGTCTAATTGTCTCAGTGTCCCAGTGTCTCCGTGTCTCAGTGTCCCAGTGTCTCAGTGTCCCAGTGTCTCAGTGTCCCAGTGTCCCAGTGTCCCAGTGTCTCAGTGTCCCAGTGTCCCAGTGTCTCAGTGTCCCAGTGTCCCAGTGTCTCAGTGTCTCATTGTCTCAGTGTCTCAGTATCTCAGAGTCTCAGTGTCTCAGTTTCCCAGTGTATCAGTGTCCCAGTGTCCCAGTGTCCCAGTGTCTCCGTGTCTCAGTGTCCCAGTGTCCCAGTGTCCCAGTGTCCCAGTGTCCCAGTGTCTCAATGTCCCAGTGTCTCAGTGTCTCAGTGTCTCATTGTCTCAATGTCCCAGTGTCTCAGTGTCTCAGAGTCTCAGTGTCTCAGTGTCCCAGTGTATCAGTGTCTCAGTGTCCCAGTGTCTCAGTGTCCCAGTGTCCCAGTGTCCCATTGTCTCAGTGTCCCAGTGCCCCAGTGTCTCGGTGTCTCAGTTTCTCAGTGTCGCGGTGTCTCAGTGCTCCAGTGTATCAGTGTCTCAGTGTCTCAGTGTTCTAGTGTCTCAGTGTCTCAGTGTCCCAGTGTCTCAGTGTCTCAGTGTCCCAGTGCCTCAGTGTCTCAGTGTCCCAGTGTCTCAGTGTCCCAGTGTCTCAGTGTCTCATTGTCTCAGTGTCCCAGTGGCTCAGTGTCTCAGTGTCAAAGTGTCCCAGTGTTTCAGTGTCCCAGTGTCTCAGTGTCCCAGTGTCTCAGTGTCTCAGTGTCCCAGTGTCTCAGTGTCTCAGTGTCCCAGTGTCCCAGTGTCTCAGTGTCTCAGTGTCCCGGTGTCTCAGTGCCCCAGTGTCTCAGTGTCTCAGTGTCCTAGTGTCTCAGTGTCTCAGTGTCGCAGTGTCCCAGTGTCTCAGTGTCTCAGTGTCCCAGTGTCTCAGTGTCCCGGTGTCTCAGTGCCCCAGTGTCTTAGTGTCTCAGTGTCCTAGTGTCTCAGTGTCTCAGTGTCCCAGTGTCTCAGTGTCTCAGTGTCCCAGTGTCTCAGTGTCTCAGTGTCCCTGTGGCCCAGTGTCTCAGTGTCTCATTGTCTTAGTGTCCCAGTGTCTCAGTGTCTCAGTGTCCCAGTGTCTCAGTGTCTCAGTGTCTCAGTGTCCCAGTGTCTCAGTGTCTCAGTGTCCCAGTGTCTCAGTGTCCCAGTGTCTCAGTGTCCCAGTGTCTCAGTGTCTCAGTGTCCCAGTGTCTCAGTGTCCCAGTGTCCCAGTGTCCCATTGTCTCAGTGTCCCAGTGTCTCAGTGTCTCAGTGTCCCAGTGTCTCAGTGTCTCAGTTTCCCAGTGTCTCAGTGTCCCAGTGTCTCAGTGTCCCATTGTCCCAGTGTCCCAGTGTCTCAGTGTCTCAGTGTCCCAGAGTCTCAGTGTATCTGAGACTCGGTGTCTCAGATTCTCAGTGTCTCTGTGTCTCCGTGTCTCATTGTCCCAGTGTCTCAGTGTCTCAGTGTCCCAGTGTCTCAGTGTCTCAGTGTCTCATTGTCCCAGTGTCTCATTGTCTCATTGTCCCAGTGTCTCAGTGTCTCAGTGTCCCAGTGTCTCAGTGTCTCAGTGTCTCAGTGTCCCAGTGTCTCAGTGTCCCAGTGTCTCAGTGTCTCAGTGTCTCAGTGTCCCAGTGTCTCAGTGTCTCAGTGTCTCAGTGTCCCAGTGTCTCAGTGTCCCAGTGTCCCAGTGTCCCAGTGTCCCAGTGTTCGAGTGTCTCAGTGTCTCAGTGTCTCATTGTCTCAGTGTCTCAGTGTCTCAGAGTCTCAGTGTCTCAGTGTCCCAGTGTCTCAGTGTCTCATTTTCTCAGTGTCCCAGTGTCTCCGTGTCTCAGTGTCCCAGTGTCTCAGTGTCCCAGTGTCTCAGTGTCCCAGTGTCCCAGTGTCCCAGTGTCCCAGTGTCCCAGTGACCCAGTGTCTCAGTGTCCCAGTGTCCCAGTGTCTCAGTGTCTCAGTGTCTCATTGTCTCAGTGTCTCAGTGTCTCAGAGTCTCAGTGTCTCAGTGTCCCAGTGTATCAGTGTCTCAGTGTCCCAGTGTCTCAGTGTCCCAGTGTCCCAGTGTCCCAGTGTCTCAGTGTCCCAGTGTCCCAGTGTCTCCGTGTCTCAGTGTCCCAGTGTCTCAGTGTCCCAGTGTCTCAGTGTCCCAGTGTCCCAGTGTCCCAGTGTCTCAGTGTCCCAGTGTCCCAGTGTCTCAGTGTCCCAGTGTCTCAGTGTCTCAGTGTCTCAGAGTCTCATTGTCTCAGTGTCTCAGTGTCTCAGAGTTTCAGTGTCTCAGTGTCCCAGTGTATCAGTGTCTCAGTGTCTCAGTGTCCCAGTGTCCCAGTGTCCCAGTGTCTCAGTGTCCCAGTGCCCCAGTGTCTCGTTGTCTCAGTTTCTCAGTGTCCCGGTGTCTCAGTGCTCCAGTGTATCAGTGTCTCAGTGTCTCAGTGTCCTAGTGTCTCAATGTCTCAGTGTGTCAGTGTCCCAGTGTCTCAGTGTCTCAGTGTCCCAGTGTCTCAGTGTCTCAGTGTCCCTGTGTCTCAGTGTCTCAGTGTCTCAGTGTCCTAGTGTCTCAGTGTTTCAGTGTCCCAGTGTCTCAGTGTCTCAGTGTCCCAGTGTCTCAGTGTCCCAGTGTCCCAGTGTCTCGGTGTCCCCGTGTCTCAGTGTCTCGGTGTCCCAGTGTCTCAGTGTCCCAGTGTCCCAGAGTCTCAGTGTCTCAGTGTCCCAGTGTCTCAGTGTCTCAGTGTCCCATTGTCTCAGTGTCCCAGTGTCTCAGTGTCTCAGTGTCCCAGTGTCTCAGTGTCCCAGTGTCTCATTGTCCCAGTGTCTCAGTGTCTCAGTGTCCCAGAGTCTCAGTGTCTCAGTGTCTCAGTGTCGCAGTGTCCCAGTGTCTCAGTGTCTCAGTGTCCCAGTGTCTCAGTGTCCCGGTGTCTCAGTGCCCCAGTGTCTTAGTGTCTCAGTGTCCTAGTGTCTCAGTGTCTCAGTGTCCCAGTGTCTCAGTGTCTCAGTGTCCCAGTGTCTCAGTGTCTCAGTGTCCCTGTGGCCCAGTGTCTCAGTGTCTCATTGTCTTAGTGTCCCAGTGTCTCAGTGTCTCAGTGTCCCAGTGTCTCAGTGTCTCAGTGTCTCAGTGTCCCAGTGTCTCAGTGTCTCAGTGTCCCAGTGTCTCAGTGTCCCAGTGTCTCAGTGTCCCAGTGTCTCAGTGTCTCAGTGTCCCAGTGTCTCAGTGTCCCAGTGTCCCAGTGTCCCATTGTCTCAGTGTCCCAGTGTCTCAGTGTCTCAGTGTCCCAGTGTCTCAGTGTCTCAGTTTCCCAGTGTCTCAGTGTCCCAGTGTCTCAGTGTCCCATTGTCCCAGTGTCCCAGTGTCTCAGTGTCTCAGTGTCCCAGAGTCTCAGTGTATCTGAGACTCGGTGTCTCAGATTCTCAGTGTCTCTGTGTCTCCGTGTCTCATTGTCCCAGTGTCTCAGTGTCTCAGTGTCCCAGTGTCTCAGTGTCTCAGTGTCTCATTGTCCCAGTGTCTCATTGTCTCATTGTCCCAGTGTCTCAGTGTCTCAGTGTCCCAGTGTCTCAGTGTCTCAGTGTCTCAGTGTCCCAGTGTCTCAGTGTCCCAGTGTCTCAGTGTCTCAGTGTCTCAGTGTCCCAGTGTCTCAGTGTCTCAGTGTCTCAGTGTCCCAGTGTCTCAGTGTCCCAGTGTCCCAGTGTCCCAGTGTCCCAGTGTTCGAGTGTCTCAGTGTCTCAGTGTCTCATTGTCTCAGTGTCTCAGTGTCTCAGAGTCTCAGTGTCTCAGTGTCCCAGTGTCTCAGTGTCTCATTTTCTCAGTGTCCCAGTGTCTCCGTGTCTCAGTGTCCCAGTGTCTCAGTGTCCCAGTGTCTCAGTGTCCCAGTGTCCCAGTGTCCCAGTGTCCCAGTGTCCCAGTGTCTCAGTGTCCCAGTGTCCCAGTGTCTCAGTGTCTCAGTGTCTCATTGTCTCAGTGTCTCAGTGTCTCAGAGTCTCAGTGTCTCAGTGTCCCAGTGTATCAGTGTCTCAGTGTCCCAGTGTCTCAGTGTCCCAGTGTCCCAGTGTCCCAGTGTCTCAGTGTCCCAGTGTCCCAGTGTCTCCGTGTCTCAGTGTCCCAGTGTCTCAGTGTTTCAGTGTCTCAGTGTCCCAGTGTCCCAGTGTCCCAGTGTCTCAGTGTCCCAGTGTCCCAGTGTCTCAGTGTCCCAGTGTCTCAGTGTCTCAGTGTCTCAGAGTCTCATTGTCTCAGTGTCTCAGTGTCTCAGAGTTTCAGTGTCTCAGTGTCCCAGTGTATCAGTGCCTCAGTGTCTCAGTGTCCCAGTGTCCCAGTGTCCCAGTGTCTCAGTGTCCCAGTGCCCCAGTGTCTCGGTGTCTCAGTTTCTCAGTGTCCCGGTGTCTCAGTGCTCCAGTGTATCAGTGTCTCAGTGTCTCAGTGTCCTAGTGTCTCAATGTCTCAGTGTGTCAGTGTCCCAGTGTCTCAGTGTCTCAGTGTCCCAGTGTCTCAGTGTCTCAGTGTCCCTGTGTCTCAGTGTCTCAGTGTCTCAGTGTCCTAGTGTCTCAGTGTTTCAGTGTCCCAGTGTCTCAGTGTCTCAGTGTCCCAGTGTCTCAGTGTCCCAGTGTCCCAGTGTCTCGGTGTCCCCGTGTCTCAGTGTCTCGGTGTCCCAGTGTCTCAGTGTCCCAGTGTCCCAGAGTCTCAGTGTCTCAGTGTCCCAGTGTCTCAGTGTCTCAGTGTCCCATTGTCTCAGTGTCCCAGTGTCTCAGTGTCTCAGTGTCCCAGTGTCTCAGTGTCCCAGTGTCTCATTGTCCCAGTGTCTCAGTGTCTCAGTGTCCCAGAGTCTCAGTGTCTCAGTGTCCCAGAGTCTCAGTGTATCTGAGACTCGGTGTCTCAGATTCTCAGTGTCTCTTTGTCTCGGTGTCTCATTGTCCCAGTGTCTCAGTGTCTCAGTGTCCCAGTGTCTCAGTGTCTCAGTGTCTCATTGTCCCAGTGTCTCATTGTCTCATTGTCCCAGTGTCTCAGTGTCTCAGTGTCCCAGTGTCTCAGTGTCTCCGTGTCCCAGTGTCTCAGTGTCCCAGTGTCTCAGTGTCTCAGTGTCTCAGTGTCTCAGTGTCCCAGTGTCTCAGTGTCTCAGTGTCCCAGTGCCTCAGTGTCTCAGTGTCCCAGTGTCTCAGTGTCTCAGTGTCCCAGTGTCTCAGTGTCTCATTGTCTCAGTGTCCCAGTGTCTCAGTGTCTCAGTGTCAAAGTGTCCCAGTGTTTCAGTGTCCCAGTGTCTCAGTGTCCCAGTGTCTCAGTGTCTCAGTGTCCCAGGGTCTCAGTGTCTCAGTGTCCCAGTGTCCCAGTGTCTCAGTGTCTCAGTGTTCCAGTGTCTCAGTGTCTCAGTGTATCAGTGTCTCAGTGTCTCAGTGTCCCAGTGTCCCAGTGTCTCAGTGTCTCAGTGTCCCGGTGTCGCAGTGCCCCAGTGTCTCAGTGTCTCAGTGTCCTAGTGTCTCAGTGTCTCAGTGTCTCAGTGTCCCAGTGTCTCAGTGTCTCAGTGTCCCAGTGTCTCAGTGTCCCGGTGTCTCAGTGCCCCAGTGTCTCAGTGTCTCAGTGTCCTAGTGTCTCAGTGTCTCAGTGTCCCAGTGTCTCAGTGTCTCAGTGTCCCAGTGTCTCAGTGTCTCAGTGTCTCAGTGTCCCTGTGGCCCAGTGTCTCAGTGTCTCAGTGTCTCAGTGTCTCAGTGTCTTAGTGTCCCAGTGTCTCAGTGTCTCAGTGTCCCAGTGTCTCAGTGTCTCAGTGTCCCAGTGTCTCAGTGTCTCAGTGTCCCAGTGTCTCAGTGTCTCTGTGTCTCGGTGTCTCAGTTTCCCAGTGTCTCACTGTCCCAGTGTCCCAATGTCTCAGTGTCCCAGTGTCTCAGTGTGCAGTGTCTCAGTGTCCCAGTGTCTCAGTGTCTCAGTGGCCCAGGGTCTCAGTGTCTCAGGGGCGCGTGTCCCAGTGTCCCAGTGTCTCAGTGTCCCAGTGTCTCAGTGTCTCAGTGTCCCAGTGTCTCAGTATCTCAGTGTCCCAGTGTCTCAGTGTCCCAGTGTCTCAGTGTCCCAGTGTCCCAGTGTCTCAGTGTCTCAGTGTCTCAGTGTCCCAGTGTCTCAGTGTCTCAGTGTCCCAGTGTCTCAGTGTCTCAGTGTCCCAGTGTCTCAGTGTCCCAGTGTCCCAGTGTCTCAGTGTCTCAGTGTCCCACTGTCTCAGTGTCTCAGTGTCCCAGTGTCTCAGTGTCTCAGTGTCCCAGTGTCTCATTGTCTCAGAGTTCCAGTGTCTCAGTGTCTCTGAGACTCAGTGTCTCAGATTCTCAGTGTCTCTGTGTCTCGGTGTCTCAGTGTCCCAGTGTCTCACTGTCCCAGTGTCCCAATGTATCAGTGTCCCAGTGTCTCAGTGCGCAGTGTCTCAGTGTCCCAGTGTCTCAGTGTCTCAGTGTCCCAGGGTCTCAGTGTCTCAGTGTCGCGTGTCCCAGTGTCCCAGTGTCTCAGTGTCTCAGTGTCCCAGCGTCTCAGTGTCCCAGTGTCTCAGTGTCTCAGTGTCCCAGTGTCTCAGTGTCCCAGTGTCTAAGTGTCTCAGTGTCTCAGTGTCTCAGTGTCCCAGTGTCCCAGTGTCCCAGTGTCTCATTGTCTCAGTGTCTCAGTGTCTCAGAGTCTCAGTGTCTCAGGGTCCCAGTGTCTCAGTGTCTAATTGTCTCAGTGTCCCAGTGTCTCCGTGTCTCAGTGTCCCAGTGTCTCAGTGTCCCAGTGTCTCAGTGTCCCAGTGTCCCAGTGTCCCAGTGTCTCAGTGTCCCAGTGTCCCAGTGTCTCAGTGTCCCAGTGTCCCAGTGTCTCAGTGTCTCATTGTCTCAGTGTCTCAGTATCTCAGAGTCTCAGTGTCTCAGTTTCCCAGTGTATCAGTGTCCCAGTGTCCCAGTGTCCCAGTGTCTCCGTGTCTCAGTGTCCCAGTGTCCCAGTGTCCCAGTGTCCCAGTGTCCCATTGTCTCAATGTCCCAGTGTCTCAGTGTCTCAGTGTCTCATTGTCTCAGTGTCTCAGTGTCTCAGAGTCTCAGTGTCTCAGTGTCCCAGTGTATCAGTGTCTCAGTGTCCCAGTGTCTCAGTGTCCCAGTGTCCCAGTGTCCCATTGTCTCAGTGTCCCAGTGCCCCAGTGTCTCGGTGTCTCAGTTTCTCAGTGTCGCGGTGTCTCAGTGCTCCAGTGTATCAGTGTCTCAGTGTCTCAGTGTTCTAGTGTCTCAGTGTCTCAGTGTCCCAGTGTCTCAGTGTCTCAGTGTCCCAGTGCCTCAGTGTCTCAGTGTCCCAGTGTCTCAGTGTCCCAGTGTCTCAGTGTCTCATTGTCTCAGTGTCCCAGTGGCTCAGTGTCTCAGTGTCAAAGTGTCCCAGTGTTTCAGTGTCCCAGTGTCTCAGTGTCCCAGTGTCTCAGTGTCTCAGTGTCCCAGTGTCTCAGTGTCTCAGTGTCTCAGTGTCCCAGTGTCCCAGTGTCTCAGTGTCTCAGTGTCTCAGTGTCCCGGTGTCTCAGTGCCCCAGTGTCTTAGTGTCTCAGTGTCCTAGTGTCTCAGTGTCTCAGTGTCGCAGTGTCCCAGTGTCTCAGTGTCTCAGTGTCCCAGTGTCTCAGTGTCCCAGTGTCTCAGTGCCCCAGTGTCTTAGTGTCTCAGTGTCCTAGTGTCTCAGTGTATCAGTGTCTCAGTGTCCCAGTGTCTCAGTGTCTCAGTGTCCCAGTGTCTCAGTGTCTCAGTGTCTCAGTGTCCCTGTGGCCCAGTGTCTCAGTGTCTCATTGTCTTAGTGTCCCAGTGTCTCAGTGTCTCAGTGTCCCAGTGTCTCAGTGTCTCAGTGTCTCAGTGTCCCAGTGTCTCAGTGTCCCAGTGTCTCAGTGTCTCAGTGTCCCAGTGTCTCAGTGTCCCAGTGTCTCAGTGTCTCAGTGTCCCAGTGTCTCAGTGTCTCAGTGTCCCAGTGTCTCAGTGTCCCAGTGTCCCAGTGTCCCATTGTCTCAGTGTCCCAGTGTCTCAGTGTCTCAGTGTCCCAGTGTCTCAGTGTCTCAGTTTCCCAGTGTCTCAGTGTCCCAGTGTCTCAGTGTCCCATTGTCCCAGTGTCCCAGTGTCTCAGTGTCTCAGTGTCCCAGAGTCTCAGTGTATCTGAGACTCGGTGTCTCAGATTCTCAGTGTCTCTGTGTCTCCGTGTCTCATTGTCCCAGTGTCTCAGTGTCTCAGTGTCCCAGTGTCTCAGTGTCTCAGTGTCTCATTGTCCCAGTGTCTCATTGTCTCATTGTCCCAGTGTCTCAGTGTCTCAGTGTCCCAGTGTCTCAGTGTCTCAGTGTCCCAGTGTCTCAGTGTCCCAGTGTCTCAGTGTCTCAGTGTCTCAGTGTCCCAGTGTCTCAGTGTCTCAGTGTCTCAGTGTCCCAGTGTCTCAGTGTCTCAGTGTCCCAGTGCCTCAGTGTCTCAGTGTCCCAGTGTCTCAGTGTCTCAGTGTCCCAGTGTCTCAGTGTCTCATTGTCTCAGTGTCCCAGTGTCTCAGTGTCTCAGTGTCAAAGTGTCCCAGTGTTTCAGTGTCCCAGTGTCTCAGTGTCCCAGTGTCTCAGTGTCTCAGTGTCCCAGTGTCTCAGTGTCTCAGTGTCCCAGTGTCCCAGTGTCTCAGTGTCTCAGTGTTCCAGTGTCTCAGTGTCTCAGTGTATCAGTGTCTCAGTGTCTCAGTGTCCCAGTGTCTCAGTGTCTCAGTGTCTCAGTGTCCCGGTGTCTCAGTGCCCCAGTGTCTCAGTGTCTCAGTGTCCTAGTGTCTCAGTGTCTCAGTGTCTCAGTGTCCCAGTGTCTCAGTGTCTCAGTGTCCCAGTGTCTCAGTGTCCCGGTGTCTCAGTGCCCCAGTGTCTCAGTGTCTCAGTGTCCTAGTGTCTCAGTGTCTCAGTGTCCCAGTGTCTCAGTGTCTCAGTTTCCCAGTGTCTCAGTGTCCCAGTGTCTCAGTGTCCCATTGTCCCAGTGTCCCAGTGTCTCAGTGTCTCAGTGTCCCAGAGTCTCAGTGTATCTGAGACTCGGTGTCTCAGATTCTCAGTGTCTCTGTGTCTCCGTGTCTCATTGTCCCAGTGTCTCAGTGTCTCAGTGTCCCAGTGTCTCAGTGTCTCAGTGTCTCATTGTCCCAGTGTCTCATTGTCTCATTGTCCCAGTGTCTCAGTGTCTCAGTGTCCCAGTGTCTCAGTGTCTCAGTGTCTCAGTGTCCCAGTGTCCCAGTGTCTCAGTGTCCCAGTGTCTCAGTGTCTCAGTGTCCCAGTGTCTCAGTGTCTCATTGTCTCAGTGTCCCAGTGTCTCAGTGTCTCAGTGTCAAAGTGTCCCAGTGTTTCAGTGTCCCAGTGTCTCAGTGTCCCAGTGTCTCAGTGTCTCAGTGTCCCAGTGTCTCAGTGTCTCAGTGTCCCAGTGTCCCAGTGTCTCAGTGTCTCAGTGTTCCAGTGTCTCAGTGTCTCAGTGTATCAGTGTCTCAGTGTCTCAGTGTCCCAGTGTCTCAGTGTCTCAGTGTCTCAGTGTCCCGGTGTCTCAGTGCCCCAGTGTCTCAGTGTCTCAGTGTCTTAGTGTCTCAGTGTCTCAGTGTCTCAGTGTCCCAGTGTCTCAGTGTCTCAGTGTCCCAGTGTCTCAGTGTCCTGGTGTCTCAGTGCCCCAGTGTCTCAGTGTCTCAGTGTCCTAGTGTCTCAGTGTCTCAGTGTCCCAGTGTCTCAGTGTCTCAGTGTCCCAGTGTCTCAGTGTCTCAGTGTCTCAGTGTCCCTGTGGCCCAGTGTCTCAGTGTCTCAGTGTCTTAGTGTCCCAGTGTCTCAGTGTCTCAGTGTCCCAGTGTCTCAGTGTCTCAGTGTCTCAGTGTCCCAGTGTCTCAGTGTCTCAGTGTCCCAGTGTCTCAGTGTCTCATTGTCTCAGTGTCCCAGTGTCTCAGTGTCTCAGTGTCAAAGTGGCCCAGTGTTTCAGTGTCCCAGTGTCTCAGTGTCCCAGTGTCTCAGTGTCTCATTGTCCCAGTGTCTCAGTGTCTCAGTGTTCCAGTGTCTCAGTGTCTCAGTGTATCAGTGTCTCAGTGTCCCAGTATCTCAGTGTCTCAGTGTCCCGGTGTCTCAGTGCCCCAGTGTCTCAGTGTCTCAGTGTCCTAGTGTCTCAGTGTCTCAGTGTCCCAGTGTCTCAGTGTCTCAGTGTCCCAGTGTCTCAGTGTCCCGGTGTCTCAGTGCCCCAGTGTCTCAGTGTCTCAGTGTCCTAGTGTCTCAGTGTCTCAGTGTCCCAGTGTCTCAGTGTCGCAGTGTCCCAGTGTCTCAGTGTCTCAGTGTCTCAGTGTCCCTGTGGCCCAGTGTCTCAGTGTCTCAGTGTCTCAGTGTCTTAGTGTCCCAGTGTCCCAATGTCTCAGTGTCTCAGTGTCCCAGTGTCTCAGTGTCTCAGTGTCTCAGTGTCCCAGTGTCTCAGTGTCTCAGTGTCCCAGTGTCTCAGTGTCTCTGTGTCTCGGTGTCTCAGTGTCCCAGTGTCTCACTGTCCCAGTGTCCCAATGTCTCAGTGTCCCAGTGTCTCAGTGCGCAGTGTCTCAGTGTCCCAGTGTCTCAGTGTCTCAGTGGCCCAGGGTCTCAATGTCTCAGGGGCGCGTGTCCCAGTGTCCCAGTGTCTCAGTGTCCCAGTGTCTCAGTGTCTCAGTGTCCCAGTGTCTCAGTATCTCAGTGTCCCAGTGTCTCAGTGTCCCAGTGTCTCAGTGTCCCAGTGTCCCAGTGTCTCAGTGTCTCAGTGTCTCAGTGTCCCAGTGTCTCAGTGTCTCAGTGTCCCAGTGTCTCAGTGTCTCAGTGTCCCAGTGTCTCAGTGTCCCAGTGTCCCAGTGTCTCAGTGTCTCAGTGTCCCACTGTCTCAGTGTCTCAGTGTCCCAGTGTCTCAGTGTCTCAGTGTCCCAGTGTCTCATTGTCTCAGAGTTCCAGTGTCTCAGTGTCTCTGAGACTCGGTGTCTCAGATTCTCAGTGTCTCTGTGTCTCGGTGTCTCAGTGTCCCAGTGTCTCACTGTCCCAGTGTCCCAGTGTCTCAGTGTCCCAGTGTCTCAGTGTCTCAGTGTCTCAGTGTCTCAGTGTCTCAGTGTCCCAGTGTCCCAGTGTCTCAGTGTCTCAGTGTCTCAGTGTCCCGGTGTCTCAGTGCCCCAGTGTCTCAGTGTCTCAGTGTCCTAGTGTCTCAGTGTCTCAGTGTCGCAGTGTCCCAGTGTCTCAGTGTCTCAGTGTCCCAGTGTCTCAGTGTCCCAGTGTCTCAGTGCCCCAGTGTCTTAGTGTCTCAGTGTCCTAGTGTCTCAGTGTATCAGTGTCTCAGTGTCCCAGTGTCTCAGTGTCTCAGTGTCCCAGTGTCTCAGTGTCTCAGTGTCTCAGTGTCCCTGTGGCCCAGTGTCTCAGTGTCTCATTGTCTTAGTGTCCCAGTGTCTCAGTGTCTCAGTGTCCCAGTGTCTCAGTGTCTCAGTGTCTCAGTGTCCCAGTGTCTCAGTGTCCCAGTGTCTCAGTGTCTCAGTGTCCCAGTGTCTCAGTGTCCCAGTGTCTCAGTGTCTCAGTGTCCCAGTGTCTCAGTGTCTCAGTGTCCCAGTGTCTCAGTGTCCCAGTGTCCCAGTGTCCCATTGTCTCAGTGTCCCAGTGTCTCAGTGTCTCAGTGTCCCAGTGTCTCAGTGTCTCAGTTTCCCAGTGTCTCAGTGTCCCAGTGTCTCAGTGTCCCATTGTCCCAGTGTCCCAGTGTCTCAGTGTCTCAGTGTCCCAGAGTCTCAGTGTATCTGAGACTCGGTGTCTCAGATTCTCAGTGTCTCTGTGTCTCCGTGTCTCATTGTCCCAGTGTCTCAGTGTCTCAGTGTCCCAGTGTCTCAGTGTCTCAGTGTCTCATTGTCCCAGTGTCTCATTGTCTCATTGTCCCAGTGTCTCAGTGTCTCAGTGTCCCAGTGTCTCAGTGTCTCAGTGTCCCAGTGTCTCAGTGTCCCAGTGTCTCAGTGTCTCAGTGTCTCAGTGTCCCAGTGTCTCAGTGTCTCAGTGTCTCAGTGTCCCAGTGTCTCAGTGTCTCAGTGTCCCAGTGCCTCAGTGTCTCAGTGTCCCAGTGTCTCAGTGTCTCAGTGTCCCAGTGTCTCAGTGTCTCATTGTCTCAGTGTCCCAGTGTCTCAGTGTCTCAGTGTCAAAGTGTCCCAGTGTTTCAGTGTCCCAGTGTCTCAGTGTCCCAGTGTCTCAGTGTCTCAGTGTCCCAGTGTCTCAGTGTCTCAGTGTCCCAGTGTCCCAGTGTCTCAGTGTCTCAGTGTTCCAGTGTCTCAGTGTCTCAGTGTATCAGTGTCTCAGTGTCTCAGTGTCCCAGTGTCTCAGTGTCTCAGTGTCTCAGTGTCCCGGTGTCTCAGTGCCCCAGTGTCTCAGTGTCTCAGTGTCCTAGTGTCTCAGTGTCTCAGTGTCTCAGTGTCCCAGTGTCTCAGTGTCTCAGTGTCCCAGTGTCTCAGTGTCCCGGTGTCTCAGTGCCCCAGTGTCTCAGTGTCTCAGTGTCCTAGGGTCTCAGTGTCTCAGTGTCCCAGTGTCTCAGTGTCTCAGTTTCCCAGTGTCTCAGTGTCCCAGTGTCTCAGTGTCCCATTGTCCCAGTGTCCCAGTGTCTCAGTGTCTCAGTGTCCCAGAGTCTCAGTGTATCTGAGACTCGGTGTCTCAGATTCTCAGTGTCTCTGTGTCTCCGTGTCTCATTGTCCCAGTGTCTCAGTGTCTCAGTGTCCCAGTGTCTCAGTGTCTCAGTGTCTCATTGTCCCAGTGTCTCATTGTCTCATTGTCCCAGTGTCTCAGTGTCTCAGTGTCCCAGTGTCTCAGTGTCTCAGTGTCTCAGTGTCCCAGTGTCCCAGTGTCTCAGTGTCCCAGTGTCTCAGTGTCTCAGTGTCCCAGTGTCTCAGTGTCTCATTGTCTCAGTGTCCCAGTGTCTCAGTGTCTCAGTGTCAAAGTGTCCCAGTGTTTCAGTGTCCCAGTGTCTCAGTGTCCCAGTGTCTCAGTGTCTCAGTGTCCCAGTGTCTCAGTGTCTCAGTGTCCCAGTGTCCCAGTGTCTCAGTGTCTCAGTGTTCCAGTGTCTCAGTGTCTCAGTGTATCAGTGTCTCAGTGTCTCAGTGTCCCAGTGTCTCAGTGTCTCAGTGTCTCAGTGTCCCGGTGTCTCAGTGCCCCAGTGTCTCAGTGTCTCAGTGTCCTAGTGTCTCAGTGTCTCAGTGTCTCAGTGTCCCAGTGTCTCAGTGTCTCAGTGTCCCAGTGTCTCAGTGTCCTGGTGTCTCAGTGCCCCAGTGTCTCAGTGTCTCAGTGTCCTAGTGTCTCAGTGTCTCAGTGTCCCAGTGTCTCAGTGTCTCAGTGTCCCAGTGTCTCAGTGTCTCAGTGTCTCAGTGTCCCTGTGGCCCAGTGTCTCAGTGTCTCAGTGTCTTAGTGTCCCAGTGTCTCAGTGTCTCAGTGTCCCAGTGTCTCAGTGTCTCAGTGTCTCAGTGTCCCAGTGTCTCAGTGTCTCAGTGTCCCAGTGTCTCAGTGTCTCATTGTCTCAGTGTCCCAGTGTCTCAGTGTCTCAGTGTCAAAGTGGCCCAGTGTTTCAGTGTCCCAGTGTCTCAGTGTCCCAGTGTCTCAGTGTCTCATTGTCCCAGTGTCTCAGTGTCTCAGTGTTCCAGTGTCTCAGTGTCTCAGTGTATCAGTGTCTCAGTGTCCCAGTATCTCAGTGTCTCAGTGTCCCGGTGTCTCAGTGCCCCAGTGTCTCAGTGTCTCAGTGTCCTAGTGTCTCAGTGTCTCAGTGTCCCAGTGTCTCAGTGTCTCAGTGTCCCAGTGTCTCAGTGTCCCGGTGTCTCAGTGCCCCAGTGTCTCAGTGTCTCAGTGTCCTAGTGTCTCAGTGTCTCAGTGTCCCAGTGTCTCAGTGTCGCAGTGTCCCAGTGTCTCAGTGTCTCAGTGTCTCAGTGTCCCTGTGGCCCAGTGTCTCAGTGTCTCAGTGTCTCAGTGTCTCAGTGTCTTAGTGTCCCAGTGTCCCAGTGTCTCAGTGTCTCAGTGTCCCAGTGTCTCAGTGTCTCAGTGTCTCAGTGTCCCAGTGTCTCAGTGTCTCAGTGTCCCAGTGTCTCAGTGTCTCTGTGTCTCGGTGTCTCAGTGTCCCAGTGTCTCACTGTCCCAGTGTCCCAATGTCTCAGTGTCCCAGTGTCTCAGTGCGCAGTGTCTCAGTGTCCCAGTGTCTCAGTGTCTCAGTGGCCCAGGGTCTCAATGTCTCAGGGGCGCGTGTCCCAGTGTCCCAGTGTCTCAGTGTCCCAGTGTCTCAGTGTCTCAGTGTCCCAGTGTCTCAGTATCTCAGTGTCCCAGTGTCTCAGTGTCCCAGTGTCTCAGTGTCCCAGTGTCCCAGTGTCTCAGTGTCTCAGTGTCTCAGTGTCCCAGTGTCTCAGTGTCTCAGTGTCCCAGTGTCTCAGTGTCTCAGTGTCCCAGTGTCTCAGTGTCCCAGTGTCCCAGTGTCTCAGTGTCTCAGTGTCCCACTGTCTCAGTGTCTCAGTGTCCCAGTGTCTCAGTGTCTCAGTGTCCCAGTGTCTCATTGTCTCAGAGTTCCAGTGTCTCAGTGTCTCTGAGACTCGGTGTCTCAGATTCTCAGTGTCTCTGTGTCTCGGTGTCTCAGTGTCCCAGTGTCTCACTGTCCCAGTGTCCCAATGTCTCAGTGTCCCAGTGTCTCAGTGCGCAGTGTCTCAGTGTCCCAGTGTCTCAGTGTCTCAGTGTCCCAGGGTCTCAGTGTCTCAGTGTCGCGTGTCCCAGTGTCCCAGTGTCTCAGTGTCTCAGTGTCCCAGCGTCTCAGTGTCCCAGTGTCTCAGTGTCTCAGTGTCCCAGTGTCTCAGTGTCCCAGTGACTAAGTGTCTCAGTGTCTCAGTGTCCCAGTGTCTCAGTGTCCCTGTGTCCCAGTGTCCCAGTGTCCCAGTGTCTCATTGTCTCAGTGTCTCAGTGTCTCAGAGTCTCAGTGTCTCAGAGTCCCAGTGTCTCAGTGTCTAATTGTCTCAGTGTCCCAGTGTCTCCGTGTCTCATTGTCCCAGTGTCTCAGTGTCCCAGTGTCTCAGTGTCCCAGTGTCCCAGTGTCCCAGTGTCTCAGTGTCCCAGTGTCCCAGTGTCTCAGTGTCCCAGTGTCCCAGTGTCTCAGTGTCTCATTGTCTCAGTGTCTCAGTATCTCAGAGTCTCAGTGTCTCAGTTTCCCAGTGTATCAGTGTCTCAGTGTCCCAGTGTCCCAGTGTCCCAGTGTCTCAGTGTCCCAGTGTCCCAGTGTCTCCGTGTCTCAGTGTCCCAGTGTCCCAGTGTCCCAGTGTCTCAATGTCCCAGTGTCTCAGTGTCTCAGTGTCTCATTGTCTCAGTGTCTTAGTGTCTCAGAGTCTCAGTGTCTCAGTGTCCCAGTGTATCAGTGTCTCAGTGTCCCAGTGTCTCAGTGTCCCAGTGTCCCATTGTCTCAGTGTCCCAGTGCCCCTGTGTCTCGGTGTCTCAGTTTCTCAGTGTCGCGGTGTCTCAGTGCTCCAGTGTATCAGTGTCTCAGTGTCTCAGTGTTCTAGTGTCTCAGTGTCTCAGTGTCCCAGTGTCTCAGTGTCTCAGTGTCCCAGTGCCTCAGTGTCTCAGTGTCCCAGTGTCTCAGTGTCCCAGTGTCTCAGTGTCTCATTGTCTCAGTGTCCCAGTGGCTCAGTGTCTCAGTGTCAAAGTGTCCCAGTGTTTCAGTGTCCCAGTGTCTCAGTGTCCCAGTGTCTCAGTGTCTCAGTGTCCCAGTGTCTCAGTGTCTCAGTGTCTCAGTGTCCCAGTGTCCCAGTGTCTCAGTGTCTCAGTGTCTCAGTGTCTCAGTGTCCCGGTGTCTCAGTGCCACAGTGTCTCAGTGTCTCAGTGTCCTAGTGTCTCAGTGTCTCAGTGTCGCAGTGTCCCAGTGTCTCAGTGTCTCAGTGTCCCATTGTCTCAGTGTCCCGGTGTCTCAGTGCCCCAGTGTCTCAGTGTCTCAGTGTCCTAGTGTCTCAGTGTCTCAGTGTCTCAGTGTCCCAGTGTCTCAGTGTCTCAGTGTCCCAGTGTCTCAGTGTCTCAGTGTCCCTGTGGCCCAGTGTCTCAGTGTCTCATTGTCTTAGTGTCCCAGTGTCTCAGTGTCTCAGTGTCCCAGTGTCTCAGTGTCTCAGTGTCTCAGTGTCCCAGTGTCTCAGTGTCTCAGTGTCCCAGTGTCTCAGTGTCTCAGTGTCCCAGTGTCTCAGTGTCTCAGTGTCCCAGTGTCTCAGTGTCTCAGTGTCTCAGTGTCTCAGTGTCCCAGTGTCCCAGTGTCCCATTGTCTCAGTGTCCCAGTGTCTCAGTGTCTCAGTGTCCCAGTGTCTCAGTGTCTCAGTTTCCCAGTGTCTCAGTGTCCCAGTGTCTCAGTGTCCCATTGTCCCAGTGTCCCAGTGTCTCAGTGTCTCAGTGTCCCAGAGTCTCAGTGTATCTGAGACTCGGTGTCTCAGATTCTCAGTGTCTCTGTGTCTCCGTGTCTCATTGTCCCAGTGTCTCAGTGTCTCAGTGTCCCAGTGTCTCAGTGTCTCAGTGTCTCATTGTCCCAGTGTCTCATTGTCTCATTGTCCCAGTGTCTCAGTGTCTCAGTGTCCCAGTGTCTCAGTGTCTCAGTGTCTCAGTGTCCCAGTGTCTCAGTGTCCCAGTGTCTCAGTGTCTCAGTGTCTCAGTGTCCCAGTGTCTCAGTGTCTCAGTGTCTCAGTGTCCCAGTGTCTCAGTGTCTCAGTGTCCCAGTGCCTCAGTGTCTCAGTGTCCCATTGTCTCAGTGTCTCATTGTCTCAGTGTCCCAGTGTCTCAGTGTCTCAGTGTCAAAGTGTCCCAGTGTTTCAGTGTCCCAGTGTCTCAGTGTCCCAGTGTCTCAGTGTCTCAGTGTCCCAGTGTCTCAGTGTCCCAGTGTCCCAGTGTCTCAGTGTCTCAGTGTTCCAGTGTCTCAGTGTCTCAGTGTATCAGTGTCTCAGTGTCTCAGTGTCCCAGTGTCTCAGTGTCTCAGTGTCTCAGTGTCCCGGTGTCTCAGTGCCCCAGTGTCTCAGTGTCTCAGTGTCCTAGTGTCTCAGTGTCTCAGTGTCTCAGTGTCCCAGTGTCTCAGTGTCTCAGTGTCCCAGTGTCTCAGTGTCCCGGTGTCTCAGTGCCCCAGTGTCTCAGTGTCTCAGTGTCCCAGTGTCTCAGTGTCTCAGTGTCTCAGTGTCCCTGTGGCCCAGTGTCTCAGTGTCTCAGTGTCTTAGTGTCCCAGTGTCTCAGTGTCTCAGTGTCCCAGTGTCTCAGTGTCTCAGTGTCTCAGTGTCCCAGTGTATCAGTGTCTCAGTGTCCCAGTGTCTCAGTGTCTCTGTGTCTTGGTGTCTCAGTGTCCCAGTGTCTCACTGTCCCAGTGTCCCAATGTCTCAGTGTCCCAGTGTCTCAGTGCGCAGTGTCTCAGTGTCCCAGTGTCTCAGTGTCTCAGTGGCCCAGGGTCTCAGTGTCTCAGGGGCGCGTGTCCCAGTGTCCCAGTGTCTCAGTGTCCCAGTGTCTCAGTGTCAAAGTGTCCCAGTGTTTCAGTGTCCCAGTGTCTCAGTGTCCCAGTGTCTCAGTGTCTCAGTGTCCCAGTGTCTCAGTGTCTCAGTGTCCCAGTGTCCCAGTGTCTCAGTGTCTCAGTGTTCCAGTGTCTCAGTGTCTCAGTGTATCAGTGTCTCAGTGTCTCAGTGTCCCAGTGTCTCAGTGTCTCAGTGTCTCAGTGTCCCGGTGTCTCAGTGCCCCAGTGTCTCAGTGTCTCAGTGTCCTAGTGTCTCAGTGTCTCAGTGTCTCAGTGTCCCAGTGTCTCAGTGTCTCAGTGTCTCAGTGTCTCAGTGTCTCAGTGTCCCAGTGTCTCAGTGTCTCAGTGTCTCAGTGTCCCAGTGTCTCAGTGTCTCAGTGTCCCAGTGTCTCAGTGTCTCTGTGTCTCGGTGTCTCAGTGTCCCAGTGTCTCACTGTCCCAGTGTCCCAATGTCTCAGTGTCCCAGTGTCTCAGTGCGCAGTGTCTCAGTGTCCCAGTGTCTCAGTGTCTCAGTGGCCCAGGGTCTCAGTGTCTCAGGGGCGCGTGTCCCAGTGTCCCAGTGTCTCAGTGTCCCAGTGTCTCAGTGTCAAAGTTTCCCAGTGTTTCAGTGTCCCAGTGTCTCAGTGTCCCAGTGTCTCAGTGTCTCAGTGTCCCAGTGTCTCAGTGTCTCAGTGTTCCAGTGTCCCAGTGTCTCAGTGTCTCAGTGTTCCAGTGTCTCAGTGTCTCAGTGTATCAGTGTCTCAGTGTCTCAGTGTCCCAGTGTCTCAGTGTCTCAGTGTCCCGGTGTCTCAGTGCCCCAGTGTCTCAGTGTCTCAGTGTCCTAGTGTCTCAGTGTCTCAGTGTCTCAGTGTCCCAGTGTCTCAGTGTCTCAGTGTCCCAGTGTCTCAGTGTCCCGGTGTCTCAGTGCCCCAGTGTCTCAGTGTCTCAGTGTCCTAGTGTCTCAGTGTCTCAGTGTCCCAGTGTCTCAGTGTCTCAGTGTCCCAGTGTCTCAGTGTCTCAGTGTCCCTGTGGCCCAGTGTCTCAGTGTCTCAGTGTCTTAGTGTCCCAGTGTCTCAGTGTCTCAGTGTCCCAGTGTCTCAGTGTCTCTGTGTCTCGGTGTCTCAGTGTCCCAGTGTCTCACTGTCCCAGTGTCCCAATGTCTCAGTGTCCCAGTGTCTCAGTGCGCAGTGTCTCAGTGTCCCAGTGTCTCAGTGTCTCAGTGAACCAGGGTCTCAGTGTCTCAGGGGCGCGTGTCCCAGTGTCTCAGTGTCCCAGTGTCTCAGTGTCAAAGTGTCCCAGTGTTTCAGTGTCCCAGTGTCTCAGTGTCCCAGTGTCTCAGTGTCTCAGTGTCCCAGTGTCTCAGTGTCTCAGTGTCCCAGTGTCCCAGTGTCTCAGTGTCTCAGTGTTCCAGTGTCTCAGTGTCTCAGTGTATCAGTGTCTCAGTGTCTCAGTGTCCCAGTGTCTCAGTGTCTCAGTGTCTCAGTGTCCCGGTGTCTCAGTGCCCCAGTGTCTCAGTGTCTCAGTGTCCTAGTGTCTCAGTGTTTCAGTGTCTCAGTGTCCCAGTGTCTCAGTGTCTCAGTGTCCCAGTGTCTCAGTGTCCCGGTGTCTCAGTGCCCCAGTGTCTCAGTGTCTCAGTGTCCTAGTGTCTCAGTGTCTCAGTGTCCCAGTGTCTCAGTGTCTCAGTGTCCCAGTGTCTCAGTGTCTCAGTGTCTCAGTGTCCCTGTGGCCCAGTGTCTCAGTGTCTTAGTGTCCCAGTGTCTCAGTGTCTCAGTGTCCCAGTGTCTCAGTGTCTCAGTGTCTCAGTGTCCCAGTGTCTCAGTGTCTCAGTGTCCCAGTGTCTCAGTGTCTCTGTGTCTCGGTGTCTCAGTGTCCCAGTGTCTCACTGTCCCAGTGTCCCAATGTCTCAGTGTCCCAGTGTCTCAGTGCGCAGTGTCTCAGTGTCCCAGTGTCTCAGTGTCTCAGTGGCCCAGGGTCTCAGTGTCTCAGGGGCGCGTGTCCCAGTGTCCCAGTGTCTCAGTGTCCCAGTGTCTCAGTGTCTCAGTGTCCCAGTGTCTCAGTATCTCAGTGTCCCAGTGTCTCAGTGTCCCAGTGTCTCAGTGCCCCAGTGTCCCAGTGTCTCAGTGTCTCAGTGTCTCAGTGTCCCAGTGTCTCAGTGTCTCAGTGTCCCAGTGTCTCAGTGTCTCAGTGTCTCAGTGTCCCAGTGTCCCAGTGTCTCAGTGTCTCAGTGTCCCACTGTCTCAGTGTCTCAGTGTCCCAGTGTCTCAGTGTCTCAGTGTCCCAGTGTCTCATTGTCTCAGAGTTCCAGTGTCTCAGTGTCTCTGAGACTCGGTGTCTCAGATTCTCAGTGTCTCTGTGTCTCGGTGTCTCAGTGTCCCAGTGTCTCACTGTCCCAGTGTCCCAATGTCTCAGTGTCCCAGTGTCTCAGTGCGCAGTGTCTCAGTGTCTCAGTGTCTCAGTGTCTCAGTGTCCCAGGGTCTCAGTGTCTCAGTGTCGCATGTCCCAGTGTCCCAGTGTCTCAGTGTCTCAGTGTCCCAGCGTCTCAGTGTCCCAGTGTCTCAGTGTCTCAGTGTCCCAGTGTCTCAGTGTCCCAGTGTCTAAGTGTCTCAGTGTCTCAGTGTCCCAGTGTCTCAGTGTCCCAGTGTCCCAGTGTCCCAGTGTCTCAGTGTCTCATTGTCTCAGTGTCTCAGTGTCTCAGAGTCTCAGTGTCTCAGGGTCCCAGTGTCTCAGTGTCTAATTGTCTCAGTGTCCCAGTGTCTCCGTGTCTCAGTGTCCCAGTGTCTCAGTGTCCCAGTGTCTCAGTGTCCCAGTGTCCCAGTGTCCCAGTGTCTCAGTGTCCTAGTGTCCCAGTGTCTCAGTGTCCCAGTGTCCCAGTGTCTCAGTGTCTCATTGTCTCAGTGTCTCAGTTTCTCAGAGTCTCAGTGTCTCAGTTTCCCAGTGTATCAGTGTCTCAGTGTCCCAGTGTCCCAGTGTCTCAGTGTCCCAGTGTCCCAGTGTCTCCGTGTCTCAGTGTCCCAGTGTCCCAGTGTCCCAGTGTCTCAATGTCCCAGTGTCTCAGTGTCTCAGTGTCTCAGTGTCTCAGTGTCCCAGTGTCTCAGTGTCTCAGTGTCTCAGTGTCCCAGTGTCTCAGTGTCTCAGTGTCCCAGTGTCTCAGTGTCCCGGTGTCTCAGTGCCCCAGTGTCTCAGTGTCTCAGTGTCCCAGTGTCTCAGTGTCTCAGTGTCCCAGTGTCTCAGTGTCTCAGTGTCTCAGTGTCCCTGTGGCCCAGTGTCTCAGTGTCTCAGTGTCTTAGTGTCCCAGTGTCTCAGTGTCTCAGTGTCCCAGTGTCTCAGTGTCTCAGTGTCTCAGTGTCCCAGTGTCTCAGTGTCTCAGTGTCCCAGTGTCTCAGTGTCTCTGTGTCTTGGTGTCTCAGTGTCCCAGTGTCTCACTGTCCCAGTGTCCCAATGTCTCAGTGTCCCAGTGTCTCAGTGCGCAGTGTCTCAGTGTCCCAGTGTCTCAGTGTCTCAGTGGCCCAGGGTCTCAGTGTCTCAGGGGCGCGTGTCCCAGTGTCCCAGTGTCTCAGTGTCCCAGTGTCTCAGTGTCAAAGTGTCCCAGTGTTTCAGTGTCCCAGTGTCTCAGTGTCCCAGTGTCTCAGTGTCTCAGTGTCCCAGTGTCTCAGTGTCTCAGTGTCCCAGTGTCCCAGTGTCTCAGTGTCTCAGTGTTCCAGTGTCTCAGTGTCTCAGTGTATCAGTGTCTCAGTGTCTCAGTGTCCCAGTGTCTCAGTGTCTCAGTGTCTCAGTGTCCCGGTGTCTCAGTGCTCCAGTGTCTCAGTGTCTCAGTGTCCTAGTGTCTCAGTGTCTCAGTGTCTCAGTGTCCCAGTGTCTCAGTGTCTCAATGTCCCAGTGTCTCAGTATCTCAGTGTCCCAGTGTCTCAGTGTCCCAGTGTCTCAGTGCCCCAGTGTCCCAGTGTCTCAGTGTCTCAGTGTCTCAGTGTCCCAGTGTCTCAGTGTCTCAGTGTCCCAGTGTCTCAGTGTCTCAGTGTCCCAGTGTCTCAGTGTCCCAGTGTCCCAGTGTCTCAGTGTCTCAGTGTACCACTGTCTCAGTGTCTCAGTGTCCCAGTGTCTCAGTGTCTCAGTGTCCCAGTGTCTCATTGTCTCAGAGTTCCAGTGTCTCAGTGTCTCTGAGACTCGGTGTCTCAGATTCTCAGTGTCTCTGTGTCTCGGTGTCTCAGTGTCCCAGTGTCTCACTGTCCCAGTGTCCCAATGTCTCAGTGTCCCAGTGTCTCAGTGCGCAGTGTCTCAGTGTCTCAGTGTCTCAGTGTCTCAGTGTCCCAGGGTCTCAGTGTCTCAGTGTCGCATGTCCCAGTGTCCCAGTGTCTCAGTGTCTCAGTGTCCCAGCGTCTCAGTGTCCCAGTGTCTCAGTGTCTCAGTGTCCCAGTGTCTCAGTGTCCCAGTGTCTAAGTGTCTCAGTGTCTCAGTGTCCCAGTGTCTCAGTGTCCCAGTGTCCCAGTGTCCCAGTGTCCCAGTGTCTCATTGTCTCAGTGTCTCAGTGTCTCAGAGTCTCAGTGTCTCAGGGTCCCAGTGTCTCAGTGTCTAATTGTCTCAGTGTCCCAGTGTCTCCGTGTCTCAGTGTCCCAGTGTCTCAGTGTCCCAGTGTCTCAGTGTCCCAGTGTCCCAGTGTCCCAGTGTCTCAGTGTCCTAGTGTCCCAGTGTCTCAGTGTCCCAGTGTCCCAGTGTCTCAGTGTCTCATTGTCTCAGTGTCTCAGTATCTCAGAGTCTCAGTGTCTCAGTTTCCCAGTGTATCAGTGTCTCAGTGTCCCAGTGTCCCAGTGTCTCAGTGTCCCAGTGTCCCAGTGTCTCCGTGTCTCAGTGTCCCAGTGTCCCAGTGTCCCAGTGTCTCAATGTCCCAGTGTCTCAGTGTCTCAGTGTCCCACTGTCTCAGTGTCTCAGTGTCTCAGTGTCCCAGTGTCTCAGTGTCTCAGTGTCCCAGTGTCTCAGTGTCCCGGTGTCTCAGTGCCCCAGTGTCTCAGTGTCTCAGTGTCCCAGTGTCTCAGTGTCTCAGTGTCCCAGTGTCTCAGTGTCTCAGTGTCTCAGTGTCCCTGTGGCCCAGTGTCTCAGTGTCTCAGTGTCTTAGTGTCCCAGTGTCTCAGTGTCTCAGTGTCCCAGTGTCTCAGTGTCTCAGTGTCTCAGTGTCCCAGTGTCTCAGTGTCTCAGTGTCCCAGTGTCTCAGTGTCTCTGTGTCTTGGTGTCTCAGTGTCCCAGTGTCTCACTGTCCCAGTGTCCCAATGTCTCAGTGTCCCAGTGTCTCAGTGCGCAGTGTCTCAGTGTCCCAGTGTCTCAGTGTCTCAGTGGCCCAGGGTCTCAGTGTCTCAGGGGCGCGTGTCCCAGTGTCCCAGTGTCTCAGTGTCCCAGTGTCTCAGTGTCAAAGTGTCCCAGTGTTTCAGTGTCCCAGTGTCTCAGTGTCCCAGTGTCTCAGTGTCTCAGTGTCCCAGTGTCTCAGTGTCTCAGTGTCCCAGTGTCCCAGTGTCTCAGTGTCTCAGTGGTCCAGTGTCTCAGTGTCTCAGTGTATCAGTGTCTCAGTGTCTCAGTGTCCCAGTGTCTCAGTGTCTCAGTGTCTCAGTGTCCCGGTGTCTCAGTGCCCCAGTGTCTCAGTGTCTCAGTGTCCTAGTGTCTCAGTGTCTCAGTGTCCCAGTGTCTCAGTGTCTCAGTGGCCCAGGGTCTCAGTGTCTCAGGGGCGCGTGTCCCAGTGTCTCAGTGTCTCAGTGTCTCAGTGTCTCAGTGTCCCAGTGTCTCAGTGTCTCAGTGTCTCAGTGTCCCAGTGTCTCAGTGTCTCAGTGTCCCAGTGTCTCAGTGTCTCTGTGTCTCGGTGTCTCAGTGTCCCAGTGTCTCACTGTCCCAGTGTCCCAATGTCTCAGTGTCCCAGTGTCTCAGTGCGCAGTGTCTCAGTGTCCCAGTGTCTCAGTGTCTCAGTGGCCCAGGGTCTCAGTGTCTCAGGGGCGCGTGTCCCAGTGTCCCAGTGTCTCAGTGTCCCAGTGTCTCAGTGTCAAAGTTTCCCAGTGTTTCAGTGTCCCAGTGTCTCAGTGTCCCAGTGTCTCAGTGTCTCAGTGTCCCAGTGTCTCAGTGTCTCAGTGTCCCAGTGTCCCAGTGTCTCAGTGTCTCAGTGTTCCACTGTCTCAGTGTCTCAGTGTATCAGTGTCTCAGTGTCTCAGTGTCCCAGTGTCTCAGTGTCTCAGTGTCCCGGTGTCTCAGTGCCCCAGTGTCTCAGTGTCTCAGTGTCCTAGTGTCTCAGTGTCTCAGTGTCTCAGTGTCCCAGTGTCTCAGTGTCTCAGTGTCCCAGTGTCTCAGTGTCCCGGTGTCTCAGTGCCCCAGTGTCTCAGTGTCTCAGTGTCCTAGTGTCTCAGTGTCTCAGTGTCCCAGTGTCTCAGTGTCTCAGTGTCTCAGTGTCCCTGTGGCCCAGTGTCTCAGTGTCTCAGTGTCTTAGTGTCCCAGTGTCTCAGTGTCTCAGTGTCCCAGTGTCTCAGTGTCTCTGTGTCTCGGTGTCTCAGTGTCCCAGTGTCTCACTGTCCCAGTGTCCCAATGTCTCAGTGTCCCAGTGTCTCAGTGCGCAGTGTCTCAGTGTCCCAGTGTCTCAGTGTCTCAGTGAACCAGGGTCTCAGTGTCTCAGGGGCGCGTGTCCCAGTGTCTCAGTGTCCCAGTGTCTCAGTGTCAAAGTGTCCCAGTGTTTCAGTGTCCCAGTGTCTCAGTGTCCCAGTGTCTCAGTGTCTCAGTGTCCCAGTGTCTCAGTGTCTCAGTGTCCCAGTGTCCCAGTGTCTCAGTGTCTCAGTGTTCCAGTGTCTCAGTGTCTCAGTGTATCAGTGTCTCAGTGTCTCAGTGTCCCAGTGTCTCAGTGTCTCAGTGTCTCAGTGTCCCGGTGTCTCAGTGCCCCAGTGTCTCAGTGTCTCAGTGTCCTAGTGTCTCAGTGTTTCAGTGTCTCAGTGTCCCAGTGTCTCAGTGTCTCAGTGTCCCAGTGTCTCAGTGTCCCGGTGTCTCAGTGCCCCAGTGTCTCAGTGTCTCAGTGTCCTATTGTCTCAGTGTCTCAGTGTCCCAGTGTCTCAGTGTCTCAGTGTCCCAGTGTCTCAGTGTCTCAGTGTCTCAGTGTCCCTGTGGCCCAGTGTCTCAGTGTCTTAGTGTCCCAGTGTCTCAGTGTCTCAGTGTCCCAGTGTCTCAGTGTCTCAGTGTCTCAGTGTCCCAGTGTCTCAGTGTCTCAGTGTCCCAGTGTCTCAGTGTCTCTGTGTCTCGGTGTCTCAGTGTCCCAGTGTCTCACTGTCCCAGTGTCCCAATGTCTCAGTGTCCCAGTGTCTCAGTGCGCAGTGTCTCAGTGTCCCAGTGTCTCAGTGTCTCAGTGGCCCAGGGTCTCAGTGTCTCAGGGGCGCGTGTCCCAGTGTCCCAGTGTCTCAGTGTCCCAGTGTCTCAGTGTCTCAGTGTCCCAGTGTCTCAGTATCTCAGTGTCCCAGTGTCTCAGTGTCCCAGTGTCTCAGTGCCCCAGTGTCCCAGTGTCTCAGTGTCTCAGTGTCTCAGTGTCCCAGTGTCTCAGTGTCTCAGTGTCCCAGTGTCTCAGTGTCTCAGTGTCCCAGTGTCTCAGTGTCCCAGTGTCCCAGTGTCTCAGTGTCTCAGTGTCCCACTGTCTCAGTGTCTCAGTGTCCCAGTGTCTCAGTGTCTCAGTGTCCCAGTGTCTCATTGTCTCAGAGTTCCAGTGTCTCAGTGTCTCTGAGACTCGGTGTCTCAGATTCTCAGTGTCTCTGTGTCTCGGTGTCTCAGTGTCCCAGTGTCTCACTGTCCCAGTGTCCCAATGTCTCAGTGTCCCAGTGTCTCAGTGCGCAGTGTCTCAGTGTCTCAGTGTCTCAGTGTCTCAGTGTCCCAGGGTCTCAGTGTCTCAGTGTCGCATGTCCCAGTGTCCCAGTGTCTCAGTGTCTCAGTGTCCCAGCGTCTCAGTGTCCCAGTGTCTCAGTGTCTCAGTGTCCCAGTGTCTCAGTGTCCCAGTGTCTAAGTGTCTCAGTGTCCCAGTGTCCCAGTGTCCCAGTGTCCCAGTGTCTCAGTGTCTCATTGTCTCAGTGTCTCAGTGTCTCAGAGTCTCAGTGTCTCAGGGTCCCAGTGTCTCAGTGTCTAATTGTCTCAGTGTCCCAGTGTCTCCGTGTCTCAGTGTCCCAGTGTCTCAGTGTCCCAGTGTCTCAGTGTCCCAGTGTCCCAGTGTCCCAGTGTCTCAGTGTCCTAGTGTCCCAGTGTCTCAGTGTCCCAGTGTCCCAGTGTCTCAGTGTCTCATTGTCTCAGTGTCTCAGTATCTCAGAGTCTCAGTGTCTCAGTTTCCCAGTGTATCAGTGTCTCAGTGTCCCAGTGTCCCAGTGTCTCAGTGTCCCAGTGTCCCAGTGTCTCCGTGTCTCAGTGTCCCAGTGTCCCAGTGTCCCAGTGTCATAATGTCCCAGTGTCTCAGTGTCTCAGTGTCTCAGTGTCTCAGTGTCCCAGTGTCTCAGTGTCTCAATGTCTCAGTGTCCCAGTGTCTCAGTGTCTCAGTGTCCCAGTGTCTCAGTGTCCCGGTGTCTCAGTGCCCCAGTGTCTCAGTGTCTCAGTGTCCTAGTGTCTCAGTGTCTCAGTGTCCCAGTGTCTCAGTGTCTCAGTGTCCCAGTGTCTCAGTGTCTCAGTGTCCCTGTGGCCCAGTGTCTCAGTGTCTCAGTGTCTTAGTGTCCCAGTGTCTCAGTGTCTCAGTGTCCCAGTGTCTCAGTGTCTCAGTGTCCCAGTGTCTCAGTGTCTCAGTGTCCCTGTGGCCCAGTGTCTCAGTGTCTCAGTGTCTTAGTGTCCCAGTGTCTCAGTGTCTCATTGTCCCAGTGTCTCAGTGTCTCAGTGTCTCAGTGTCCCAGTGTCTCAGTGTCTCAGTGTCCCAGTGTCTCCGTGTCTCTGTGTCTCGGTGTCTCAGTGTCCCAGTGTCTCACTGTCCCAGTGTCCCAATGTCTCAGTGTCCCAGTGTCTCAGTGTCCCAGTGTCTCAGTGTCTCAGTGGCCCAGGGTCTCAGTGTCTCAGGGGCGCGTGTCCCAGTGTCCCAGTGTCTCAGTGTCCCAGTGTCTCAGTGTCAAAGTGTCCCAGTGTTTCAGTGTCCCAGTGTCTCAGTGTCCCAGTGTCTCAGTGTCTCAGTGTCCCAGTGTCTCAGTGTCTCAGTGTCCCAGTGTCCCAGTGTCTCAGTGTCTCAGTGTTCCAGTGTCTCAGTGTCTCAGTGTATCAGTGTCTCAGTGTCTCAGTGTCCCAGTGTCTCAGTGTCTCAGTGTCTCAGTGTCCCGGTGTCTCAGTGCCCCAGTGTCTCAGTGTCTCAGTGTCCTAGTGTCTCAGTGTCTCAGTGTCCCAGTGTCTCAGTGTCTCAGTGTCCCAGTGTCTCAGTGTCCCGGTGTCTCAGTGCCCCAGTGTCTCAGTGTCTCAGTGTCCTAGTGTCTCAGTGTCTCAGTGTCCCAGTGTCTCAGTGTCTCAGTGTCCCAGTGTCTCAGTGTCTCAGTGTCTCAGTGTCCCTGTGGCCCAGTGTCTCAGTGTCTTAGTGTCCCAGTGTCTCAGTGTCTCAGTGTCCCAGTGTCTCAGTGTCTCAGTGTCCCAGTGTCTCAGTGTCTCTGTGTCTCGGTGTCTCAGTGTCCCAGTGTCTCACTGTCCCAGTGTCTCAGTGTCTCAGTGTCTCAGTGCGCAGTGTCTCAATGGCCCAGGGTCTCAGTGTCTCAGTGTCCCAGTGTCTCAGTGTCTCAGTGTCCCAGTGTCTCAGTGTCTCTGTGTCTCGGTGTCTCAGTGTCCCAGTGTCCCAGTGTCTCAGTGTCTCAGTGTCTCAGTGTCTCAGTGCCTCAGTGTCTCAGTGTCCCAGTGTCTCAGTGTCTCAGTGTCCCAGTGTCTCAGTGTCTCTGTGTCTCGGTGTCTCAGTGTCCCAGTGTCTCACTGTCCCAGTGTCCCAATGTCTCAGTGTCCCAGTGTCTCAGTGCGCAGTGTCTCAGTGTCCCAGTGTCTGAGTGTCTCAGTGGCCCAGGGTCTCAGTGTCTCAGGGGCGCGTGTCCCAGTGTCCCAGTGTCTCAGTGTCCCAGTGTCTCAGTGTCAAAGTGTCCCAGTGTTTCAGTGTCCCAGTGTCTCAGTGTTCCAGTGTCTCAGTGTCTCAGTGTCCCAGTGTCTCAGTGTCTCAGTGTCCCAGTGTCCCAGTGCCTCAGTGTCTCAGTGTTCCAGTGTCTCAGTGTCTCAGTGTATCAGTGTCTCAGTGTCTCAGTGTCCCAGTGTCTCAGTGTCTCAGTGTCCCGGTGTCTCAGTGCCCCAGTGTCTCAGTGTCTCAGTGTCCTAGTGTCTCAGTGTCTCAGTGTCTCAGTGTCCCAGTGTCTCAGTGTATCAGTGTCCCAGTGTCTCAGTGTCCCGGTGTCTCAGTGCCCCAGTGTCTCAGTGTCTCAGTGTCCTAGTGTCTCAGTGTCTCAGTGTCCCAGTGTCTCAGTGTCTCAGTGTCTCAGTGTCCCTGTGGCCCAGTGTCTCAGTGTCTCAGTGTCTTAGTGTCCCAGTGTCTCAGTGTCTCAGTGTCCCAGTGTCTCAGTGTCTCTGTGTCTCGGTGTCTCAGTGTCCCAGTGTCTCACTGTCCCAGTGTCCCAATGTCTCAGTGTCCCAGTGTCTCAGTGCGCAGTGTCTCAGTGTCCCAGTGTCTCAGTGTCTCAGTGGC
Organism: Petromyzon marinus; assembly: GCF_048934315.1. Lineage (NCBI taxonomy): Eukaryota > Metazoa > Chordata > Hyperoartia > Petromyzontiformes > Petromyzontidae > Petromyzon > Petromyzon marinus. Next base: position 1,548,261 of record NW_027422618.1, read on the forward strand.
CCAGGGTCTCAGTGTCTCAGGGGCGCGTGTCCCAGTGTCCCAGTGTCTCAGTGTCCCAGTGTCTCAGTGTCAAAGTGTCCCAGTGTTTCAGTGTCCCAGTGTCTCAGTGTCCCAGTGTCTCAGTGTCTCAGTGTCCCAGTGTCTCAGTGTCTCAGTGTCCCAGTGTCCCAGTGTCTCAGTGTCTCAGTGTTCCAGTGTCTCAGTGTCTCAGTGTATCAGTGTCTCAGTGTCTCAGTGTCCCAGTGTCTCAGTGTCTCAGTGTCTCAGTGTCCCGGTGTCTCAGTGCCCCAGTGTCTCAGTGTCTCAGTGTCCTAGTGTCTCAGTGTCTCAGTGTCTCAGTGTCCCAGTGTCTCAGTGTCTCAGTGTCCCAGTGTCTCAGTGTCCCGGTGTCTCAGTGCCCCAGTGTCTCAGTGTCTCAGTGTCCTAGTGTCTCAGTGTCTCAGTGTCCCAGTGTCTCAGTGTCTCAGTGTCTCAGTGTCCCAGTGTCTCAGTGTCTCAGTGTCTCAGTGTCCCTGTGGCCCAGTGTCTCAGTGTCTTAGTGTCCCAGTGTCTCAGTGTCTCAGTGTCCCAGTGTCTCAGTGTCTCAGTGTCTCAGTGTCCCAGTGTCTCAGTGTCTCAGTGTCCCAGTGTCTCAGTGTCTCTGTGTCTCGGTGTCTCAGTGTCCCAGTGTCTCACTGTCCCAGTGTCCCAATGTCTCAGTGTCCCAGTGTCTCAGTGCGCAGTGTCCCAGTGTCTCAGTGTCTCAGTGGCCCAGGGTCTCAGTGTCTCAGGGGCGCGTGTCCCAGTGTCCCAGTGTCTCAGTGTCCCAGTGTCTCAGTGTCTCAGTGTCTCAGTGTCCCAGTGTCTCAGTATCTCAGTGTCCCAGTGTCTCAGTGTCCCAGTGTCTCAGTGCCCCAGTGTCCCAGTGTCTCAGTGTCTCAGTGTCTCAGTGTCCCATTGTCTCAGTGTCTCAGTGTCCCAGTGTCTCAGTGTCTCAGTGTCCCAGTGTCTCAGTGTCCCAGTGTCCCAGTGTCTCAGTGTCTCAGTGTCCCACTGTCTCAGTGTCTCAGTGTCCCAGTGTCTCAGTGTCTCAGTGTCCCAGTGTCTCATTGTCTCAGAGTTCCAGTGTCTCAGTGTCTCTGAGACTCGGTGTCTCAGATTCTCAGTGTCTCTGTGTCTCGGTGTCTCAGTGTCCCAGTGTCTCACTGTCCCAGTGTCCCAATGTCTCAGTGTCCCAGTGTCTCAGTGCGCAGTGTCTCAGTGTCCCAGTGTCTCAGTGTCTCAGTGTCTCAGTGTCCCAGGGTCTCAGTGTCTCAGTGTCGCGTGTCCCAGTGTCCCAGGGTCTCAGTGTCTCAGTGTCCCAGCGTCTCAGTGTCCCAGTGTCTCAGTGTCTCAGTGTCCCAGTGTCTCAGTGTCCCAGTGTCTAAGTGTCTCAGTGTCTCAGTGTCCCAGTGTCCCAGTGTCCCAGTGTCCCAGTGTCCCAGTGTCTCAGTGTCTCATTGTCTCAGTGTCTCAGTGTCTCAGAGTCTCAGTGTCTCAGGGTCCCAGTGTCTCAGTGTCTAATTGTCTCAGTGTCCCAGTGTCTCCGTGTCTCAGTGTCCCAGTGTCTCAGTGTCCCAGTGTCTCAGTGTCCCAGTGTCCCAGTGTCCCAGTGTCTCAGTGTCCCAGTATCCCAGTGTCTCAGTGTCCCAGTGTCCCAGTGTCTCAGTGTCTCATTGTCTCAGTGTCTCAGTATCTCAGAGTCTCAGTGTCTCAGTTTCCCAGTGTATCAGTGTCTCAGTGTCCCAGTGTCCCAGTGTCTCAGTGTCCCAGTGTCCCAGTGTCTCAGTGTCTCAGTGTCTCAGTGTCCCGGTGTCTCAGTGCCCCAGTGTCTCAGTGTCTCAGTGTCCTAGTGTCTCAGTGTCTCAGTGTCTCAGTGTCGCAGTGTCCCAGTGTCTCAGTGTCTCAGTGTCCCAGTGTCTCAGTGTCCCGGTGTCTCAGTGCCCCAGTGTCTCAGTGTCTCAGTGTCCTAGTGTCTCAGTGTCTCAGTGTCTCAGTGTCCCAGTGTCTCAGTGTCTCAGTGTCCCAGTGTCTCAATGTCTCAGTGTCTCAGTGTCCCTGTGGCCCAGTGTCTCAGTGTCTCATTGTCTTAGTGTCCCAGTGTCTCAGTGTCTCAGTGTCCCAGTGTCTCAGTGTCTCAGTGTCTCAGTGTCCCAGTGTCTCAGTGTCTCAGTGTCCCAGTGTCTCAGTGTCTCAGTGTCCCAGTGTCTCAGTGTCCCAGTGTCCCAGTGTCTCAGTGTCTCAGTGTCCCAGTGTCTCAGTGTCTCAGTGTCCCAGTGTCTCAGTGTCTCAGTGTCCCAGTGTCTCATTGTCTCAGAGTTCCAGTGTCTCAGTGTCTCTGAGACTCGGTGTCTCAGATTCTCAGTGTCTCTGTGTCTCGGTGTCTCAGTGTCCCAGTGTCTCACTGTCCCAGTGTCCCAATGTCTCAGTGTCCCAGTGTCTCAGTGCGCAGTGTCTCAGTGTCCCAGTGTCTCAGTGTCTCAGTGTCCCAGTGTCTCAGTGTCTCAGTGTCTCAGTGTCTCAGTGTCCCAGTGTCTCAGTGTCACAGTGTCTCAGTGTCCCAGTGTCCCAGTGTCTCAGTGTCTCAGTGTCTCATTGTCTCAGTGTCCCAGTGTCTCAGTGTCTCAGTGTCCCAGTGTCTCAGTGTCTCAGTGTCCCAGTGTCTCAGTGTCCCAGTGTCCCAGTGTCTCAGTGTCTCAGTGTCCCAGTGTCTCAGTGTCTCAGTGTCCCAGTGTCTCATTGTCTCAGAGTTCCAGTGTCTCAGTGTCTCTGAGACTCGGTGTCTCAGATTCTCAGTGTGTCTGTGTCTCGGTGTCTCAGTGTCCCAGTGTCTCACTGTCCCAGTGTCCCAATGTCTCAGTGTCCCAGTGTCTCAGTGCACAGTGTCTCAGTGTCCCAGTGTCTCAGTGTCTCAGTGTCCCAGGGTCTCAGTGTCTCAGTGTCGCGTGTCCCAGTGTCCCAGTGTCTCAGTGTCTCAGTGTCCCAGCGTCTCAGTGTCCCAGTGTCTCAGTGTCTCAGTGTCCCAGTGTCTCAGTGTCCCAGTGTCTCAGTGTCTCAGTGTCTCAGTGTCCCAGTGTCTCAGTGTCTCAGTGTCCCATTGTCTCAGTGTCCCAGTGTCCCAGTGTCCCAGTGTCTCAGTGTCCCAGTGTCCCAGTGTCCCAGTGTCCCAGTGTCTCAGTGTCTCAGAGTCTCAGTGTCTCAGTGTCCCAGTGTCTCAGTGTCTCATTGTCTCAGTGTCCCAGTGTCTCCGTGTCTCAGTGTCCCAGTGTCTCAGTGTCCCAGTGTCCCAGTGTCCCAGTGTCTCAGTGTCCCAGTGTCCCAGTGTCTCAGTGTCCCAGTGTCCCAGTGTCTCAGTGTCTCAGTGTCTCATTGTCTCAGTGTCTCAGTGTCTCAGTTTCCCAGTGTATCAGTGTCTCAGTGTCCCAGTGTCCCAGTGTCCCAATGTCTCAGTGTCCCAGTGTATCATAGTCTCAGTGTCTCAGTGTCCCAGTGTATCAGTGTCTCAGTGTCCCAGTGTCTCAGTGTCCCAGTGTCCCAGTGCCCCAGTGTCTCGGTGTCTCAGTTTCTCAGTGTCCCGGTGTCTCAGTGCTCCAGTGTATCAGTGTCTCAGTGTCCTAGTGTCTCAATGTCTCAGTGTGTCAGTGTCCCAGTGTCTCAGTGTCTCAGTGTCCCAGTGTCTCAGTGTCTCAGTGTCCCTGTGTCTCAGTGTCTCAGTGTCTCAGTGTCCTAGTGTCTCAGTGTCTCAGTGTCCCAGTGTCTCAGTGTCTCAGTGTCCCAGTGTCTCAGTGTCCCAGTGTCCCAGTGTCTCGGTGTCCCCGTGTCTCAGTGTCTCGGTGTCCCAGTGTCTCAGTGTCCCAGTGTCCCAGTGTCTCAGTGTCTCAGTGTCCCAGTGTCTCAGTGTCTCAGTGTCCCATTGTCTCAGTGTCCCAGTGTCTCAGTGTCTCAGTGTCCCAGTGTCTCAGTGTCTCAGTTTCCCAGTGTCTCAGTGTCCCAGTGTCCCAGTGTCCCAGTGTCCCAGTGTCTCAGTGTCCCAGTGTCTCATTGTCTCAGTGTCTCAGTGTCTCATTGTCTCAGTGTCTCAGTATCTCAGAGTTTCAGTGTCTCAGTGTCCCAGTGTATCAGTGTCTCAGTGTCTCATTGTCCCAGTGTCTCATTGTCTCATTGTCCCAGTGTCTCAGTGTCTCAGTGTCCCAGTGTCTCAATGTCTCAGTGTCTCAGTGTCCCAGTGTCTCAGTGTCCCAGTGTCTCAGTGTCTCAGTGTCTCAGTGTCCCAGTGTCTCAGTGTCTCAGTGACCCAGTGTCTCAGTGTCTCAGTGTCTCAGTGTTTCAGTGTCCCAGTGCCTCAGTGTCTCAGTGTCCCAGTGTCTCAGTGTCGCAGTGTCCCAGTGTCTCAGTGTCTCATTGTCTCAGTGTCCCAGTGTCTCAGTGTCTCAGTGTCAAAGTGTCCCAGTGTTTCAGTGTCCCAGTGTCTCAGTATCCCAGTGTCTCAGTGTCTCAGTGTCCCAGTGTCTCAGTGTCTCAGTGTCTCAGTGTCCCAGTGTCTCAGTGTCTCAGTGTCCCAGTGTCTCAGTGTCTCAGTGTCTCAGTGTCCCAGTGTTTCAGTGTCTCAGTGTCTCAGTGTCCCGGTGTCTCAGTGCCCCAGTGTCTCAGTGTCTCAGTGTCCTAGTGTCTCAGTGTCTCAGTGTCTCAGTGTCCCAGTGTCTCAGTGTCTCAGTGTCCCAGTGTCTCAGTGTCCCGGTGTCTCAGTGCCCCAGTGTCTCAGTGTCTCAGTGTCCTAGTGTCTCAGTGTCTCAGTGTCTCAGTGTCTCAGTGTCCCAGTGTCTCAGTGTCTCAGTGTCTCAGTGTCCCTGTAGCCCAGTGTCTCAGTGTCTCAGTGTCTTAGTGTCCCAGTTTCTCAGTGTCTCAGTCTCCCAGTTTCTCAGTGTCTCAGTCTCCCAGTGTCTCAGTGTCTCAGTGTCCCAGTGTCTCAGTGTCTCAGTGTCCCAGTGTCTCAGTGTCTCAGTGTCCCAGTGTCTCAGTGTCTCAGTGTCTCAGTGTCCCAGTGTTTCAGTGTCTCAGTGTCTCAGTGTCCCGGTGTCTCAGTGCCCCAGTGTTTCAGTGTCTCAGTGTCCTAGTGTCTCAGTGTCTCAGTGTCTCAGTGTCCCAGTGTCTCAGTGTCTCAGTGTCCCAGTGTCTCAGTGTCCCGGTGTCTCAGTGCCCCAGTGTCTCAGTGTCTCAGTGTCCTAGTGTCTCAGTGTCTCAGTGTCTCAGTGTCCCAGTGTCTCAGTGTCTCAGTGTCCCAGTGTCTCAGTGTCTCAGTGTCTCAGTGTCCCTGTAGCCCAGTGTCTCAGTGTCTCAGTGTCTTAGTGTCCCAGTTTCTCAGTGTCTCAGTCTCCCAGTGTCTCAGTGTCTCAGTGTCTCAGTGTCCCAGTGTCTCAGTGGCTCAGTGTCCCAGTGTCTCAGTGTCTCAGTGTCCCAGTGTCTCAGTGTCCCAGTGTCCCAGTGTCTCAGTGTCTCAGTGTCCCAGTGTCTCAGTGTCTCAGTGTCCCAGTGTCTCAGTGTCTCAGTGTCCCAGTGTCTCATTGTCTCAGAGTTCCAGTGTCTCAGTGTCTCTGAGACTCGGTGTCTCATATTCTCAGTGTCTCTGTGTCTCGGTGTCTCAGTGTCCCAGTGTCTCACTGTCCCAGTGTCCCAATGTCTCAGTGTCCCAGTGTCTCAGTGCGCAGTGTCTCAGTGTCCCAGTGTCTCAGTGTCTCAGTGTCCCAGGGTCTCAGTGTCTCAGTGTCGCGTGTCCCAGTGTCCCAGTGTCTCAGTGTCTCAGTGTCCCAGTGTCTCAGTGTCCCAGTGTCTCAGTGTCTCAGTGTCCCAGTGTCTCAGTGTCTCAGTGTCCCAGTGTCCCAGTGTCCCAGTGTCTCAGTGTCTCAGTGTCTCAGTGTCTCAGTGTCCCAGTGTCTCAGTGTCTCAGTGTCCCAGTGTCTCAGTGTCACAGTGTCTCAGTGTCCCAGTGTCCCAGTGTCTCAGTGTCTCAGTGTCCCAGTGTCTCAGTGTCTCAGTGTCCCAGTGTCTCAGTGTCTCAGTGTCCCAGTGTCTCATTGTCTCAGAGTTCCAGTGTCTCAGTGTCTCTGAGACTCGGTGTCTCAGATTCTCAGTGTCTCTGTGTCTCGGTGTCTCAGTGTCCCAGTGTCTCACTGTCCCAGTGTCCCAATGTCTCAGTGTCCCAGTGTCCCAGTGTCTCAGTGTCTCAATGTCCCAGCGTCTCAGTGTCCCAGTGTCTCAGTGTCTCAGTGTCCCAGTGTCTCAGTGTCTCAGTGTCTCAGTGTCCCAGTGTCTCAGTGTCTCAGTGTCCCATTGTCTCAGTGTCCCAGTGTCCCAGTGTCCCAGTGTCTCAGTGTTCCAGTGTCTCAGTGTCTCAGTGTCTCAGTGTCCCAGTGTCTCAGTGTCTCATTGTCTCAGTGTCCCAGTGTCTCCGTGTCCCAGTGTCTTAGTGTCTCAGTGTCTCAGAGTCTCAGTGTCTCAGTGTCCCAGTGTCTCAGTGTCTCATTGTCTCAGTGTCTCAGTGTCCCAGTGTCCCAGTGTCCCAGTGTCTCAGTGTCCCATTGTCCCAGTGTCTCAGTGTCCCAGTGTCCCAGTGTCTCAGTGTCTCAGTGTCTCATTGTCTCAGTGTCTCAGTGTCTCAGAGTCTCAGTGTCTCAGTTTCCCAGTGTATCAGTGTCTCAGTGTCCCAGTGTCCCAGTGTCCCAGTGTCTCAGTGTCCCAGTGTCCCAGTGTCTCCGTGTCTCAGTGTCCCAGTGTCTCAGTGTCCCAGTGTCTCAGTGTCCCAGTGTCCCAGTGTCCCAGTGTTTCAGTGTCCCAGTGTCCCAGTGTCTCAATGTCCCAGTGTCTCAGTGTCTCAGTGTCTCATTGTCTCAGTGTCTCAGTGTCTCAGAGTCTCAGTGTCTCAGTGTCCCAGTGTATCAGTGTCTCAGTGTCCCAGTGTCTCAGTGTCTCAGTGTCCCAGTGTCTCAGTGTCCCAGTGTCCCAGTGTCTCAGTGTCTCAGTGTCCCAGTGTCTCAGTGTCTCAGTGTCCCAGTGTCTCAGTGTCTCAGTGTCCCAGTGTCTCATTGTCTCAGAGTTCCAGTGTCTCAGTGTCTCTGAGACTCGGTGTCTCATATTCTCAGTGTCTCTGTGTCTCGGTGTCTCAGTGTCCCAGTGTCTCACTGTCCCAGTGTCCCAATGTCTCAGTGTCCCAGTGTCTCAGTGTGCAGTGTCTCAGTGTCCCAGTGTCTCAGTGTCTCAGTGTCCCAGGGTCTCAGTGTCTCAGTGTCGCGTGTCCCAGTGTCCCAGTGTCTCAGTGTCTCAGTGTCCCAGTGTCTCAGTGTCCCAGTGTCCCAGTGTCTCAGTGTCTCAGTGTCCCAGTGTCTCAGTGTCTCAGTGTCCCAGTGTCCCAGTGTCCCAGTGTCTCAGTGTCTCAGTGTCTCAGTGTCCCAGTGTCTCAGTGTCTCAGTGTCCCAGTGTCTCAGTGTCTCAGTGTCACAGTGTCTCAGTGTCCCAGTGTCCCAGTGTCTCAGTGTCTCAGTGTCCCAGTGTCTCAGTGTCTCAGTGTCCCAGTGTCTCAGTGTCTCAGTGTCCCAGTGTCTCATTGTCTCAGAGTTCCAGTGTCTCAGTGTCTCTGAGACTCGGTGTCTCAGATTCTCAGTGTCTCTGTGTCTCGGTGTCTCAGTGTCCCAGTGTCTCACTGTCCCAGTGTCCCAATGTCTCAGTGTCCCAGTGTCCCAGTGTCTCAGTGTCTCAGTGTCCCAGCGTCTCAGTGTCCCAGTGTCTCAGTGTCTCTGTGTCCCAGTGTCTCAGTGTCCCAGTGTCTCAGTGTCTCAGTGTCTCAGTGTCCCAGTGTCTCAGTGTCTCAGTGTCCCATTGTCTCAGTGTCCCAGTGTCCCAGTGTCCCAGTGTCCCAGTGTCTCAGTGTCCCAGTGTCCCAGTGTCTCAGTGTTCCAGTGTCTCAGTGTCTCAGTGTCTCAGTGTCCCAGTGTCTCAGTGTCTCATTGTCTCAGTGTCCCAGTGTCTCCGTGTCCCAGTGTCTTAGTGTCTCAGTGTCTCAGAGTCTCAGTGTCTCAGTGTCCCAGTGTCTCAGTGGCTCATTGTCTCAGTGTCTCAGTGTCCCAGTGTCCCAGTGTCCCAGTGTCTCAGTGTCCCAGTGTCCCAGTGTCTCAGTGTCCCAGTGTCCCAGTGTCTCAGTGTCTCAGTGTCTCATTGTCTCAGTGTCTCAGTGTCTCAGAGTCTCAGTGTCTCAGTTTCCCAGTGTATCAGTGTCTCAGTGTCCCAGTGTCCCAGTGTCCCAGTGTCTCAGTGTCCCAGTGTCCCAGTGTCTCCGTGTCTCAGTGTCCCAGTGTCTCAGTGTCCCAGTGTCTCAGTGTCCCAGTGTCCCAGTGTCCCAGTGTTTCAGTGTCCCAGTGTCCCAGTGTCTCAATGTCCCAGTGTCTCAGTGTCTCAGTGTCTCAGTGTCTCATTGTCTCATTGTCTCAGTGTCTCAGAGTCTCAGTGTCTCAGTGTCCCAGTGTCTCAGTGTCTCAGTGTCAAAGTGTCCCAGTGTTTCAGTGTCCCAGTGTCTCAGTGTCCCAGTGTCTCAGTGTCTCAGTGTCCCAGTGTCTCAGTGTCTCAGTGTCTCAGTGTCCCAGTGTCTCAGTGTCTCAGTGTCCCAGTGTCTCAGTGTCTCAGTGTCTCAGTGTCCCAGTGTTTCAGTGTCTCAGTGTCTCAGTGTCCCGGTGTCTCAGTGCCCCAGTGTCTCAGTGTCTCAGTGTCCTAGTGTCTCAGTGTCTCAGTGTCTCAGTGTCCCAGTGTCTCAGTGTCTCAGTGTCCCAGTGTCTCAGTGTCCCGGTGTCTCAGTGCCCCAGTGTCTCATTGTCTCAGTGTCCTAGTGTCTCAGTGTCTCAGTGTCTCAGTGTCTCAGTGTCCCAGTGTCTCAGTGTCTCAGTGTCTCAGTGTCCCTGTAGCCCAGTGTCTCAGTGTCTCAGTGTCTTAGTGTCCCAGTTTCTCAGTGTCTCAGTCTCCCAGTTTCTCAGTGTCTCAGTCTCCCAGTGTCTCAGTGTCTCAGTGTCCCAGTGTCTCAGTGTCTCAGTGTCCCAGTGTCTCAGTGTCTCAGTGTCCCAGTGTCTCAGTGTCTCAGTGTCTCAGTGTCCCAGTGTTTCAGTGTCTCAGTGTCTCAGTGTCCCGGTGTCTCAGTGCCCCAGTGTTTCAGTGTCTCAGTGTCCTAGTGTCTCAGTGTCTCAGTGTCTCAGTGTCCCAGTGTCTCAGTGTCTCAGTGTCCCAGTGTCTCAGTGTCCCGGTGTCTCAGTGCCCCAGTGTCTCAGTGTCTCAGTGTCCTAGTGTCTCAGTGTCTCAGTGTCTCAGTGTCCCAGTGTCTCAGTGTCTCAGTGTCCCAGTGTCTCAGTGTCTCAGTGTCTCAGTGTCCCTGTAGCCCAGTGTCTCAGTGTCTCAGTGTCTTAGTGTCCCAGTTTCTCAGTGTCTCAGTCTCCCAGTGTCTCAGTGTCTCAGTGTCTCAGTGTCCCAGTGTCTCAGTGGCTCAGTGTCCCAGTGTCTCAGTGTCTCAGTGTCCCAGTGTCTCAGTGTCCCAGTGTCCCAGTGTCTCAGTGTCTCAGTGTCCCAGTGTCTCAGTGTCTCAGTGTCCCAGTGTCTCAGTGTCTCAGTGTCCCAGTGTCTCATTGTCTCAGAGTTCCAGTGTCTCAGTGTCTCTGAGACTCGGTGTCTCATATTCTCAGTGTCTCTGTGTCTCGGTGTCTCAGTGTCCCAGTGTCTCACTGTCCCAGTGTCCCAATGTCTCAGTGTCCCAGTGTCTCAGTGCGCAGTGTCTCAGTGTCCCAGTGTCTCAGTGTCTCAGTGTCCCAGGGTCTCAGTGTCTCAGTGTCGCGTGTCCCAGTGTCCCAGTGTCTCAGTGTCTCAGTGTCCCAGTGTCTCAGTGTCCCAGTGTCTCAGTGTCTCAGTGTCCCAGTGTCTCAGTGTCTCAGTGTCCCAGTGTCCCAGTGTCCCAGTGTCTCAGTGTCTCAGTGTCTCAGTGTCTCAGTGTCCCAGTGTCTCAGTGTCTCAGTGTCCCAGTGTCTCAGTGTCACAGTGTCTCAGTGTCCCAGTGTCCCAGTGTCTCAGTGTCTCAGTGTCCCAGTGTCTCAGTGTCTCAGTGTCCCAGTGTCTCAGTGTCTCAGTGTCCCAGTGTCTCATTGTCTCAGAGTTCCAGTGTCTCAGTGTCTCTGAGACTCGGTGTCTCAGATTCTCAGTGTCTCTGTGTCTCGGTGTCTCAGTGTCCCAGTGTCTCACTGTCCCAGTGTCCCAATGTCTCAGTGTCCCAGTGTCCCAGTGTCTCAGTGTCTCAGTGTCCCAGCGTCTCAGTGTCCCAGTGTCTCAGTGTCTCAGTGTCCCAGTGTCTCAGTGTCTCAGTGTCTCAGTGTCCCAGTGTCTCAGTGTCTCAGTGTCCCATTGTCTCAGTGTCCCAGTGTCCCAGTGTCCCAGTGTCTCAGTGTTCCAGTGTCTCAGTGTCTCAGTGTCTCAGTGTCCCAGTGTCTCAGTGTCTCATTGTCTCAGTGTCCCAGTGTCTCCGTGTCCCAGTGTCTTAGTGTCGCAGTGTCTCAGAGTCTCAGTGTCTCAGTGTCCCAGTGTCTCAGTGTCTCATTGTCTCAGTGTCTCAGTGTCCCAGTGTCCCAGTGTCCCAGTGTCTCAGTGTCCCATTGTCCCAGTGTCTCAGTGTCCCAGTGTCCCAGTGTCTCAGTGTCTCAGTGTCTCATTGTCTCAGTGTCTCAGTGTCTCAGAGTCTCAGTGTCTCAGTTTCCCAGTGTATCAGTGTCTCAGTGTCCCAGTGTCCCAGTGTCCCAGTGTCTCAGTGTCCCAGTGTCCCAGTGTCTCCGTGTCTCAGTGTCCCAGTGTCTCAGTGTCCCAGTGTCTCAGTGTCCCAGTGTCCCAGTGTCCCAGTGTTTCAGTGTCCCAGTGTCCCAGTGTCTCAATGTCCCAGTGTCTCAGTGTCTCAGTGTCTCATTGTCTCAGTGTCTCAGTGTCTCAGAGTCTCAGTGTCTCAGTGTCCCAGTGTATCAGTGTCTCAGTGTCCCAGTGTCTCAGTGTCTCAGTGTCCCAGTGTCTCAGTGTCCCAGTGTCCCAGTGTCTCAGTGTCTCAGTGTCCCAGTGTCTCAGTGTCTCAGTGTCCCAGTGTCTCAGTGTCTCAGTGTCCCAGTGTCTCATTGTCTCAGAGTTCCAGTGTCTCAGTGTCTCTGAGACTCGGTGTCTCATATTCTCAGTGTCTCTGTGTCTCGGTGTCTCAGTGTCCCAGTGTCTCACTGTCCCAGTGTCCCAATGTCTCAGTGTCCCAGTGTCTCAGTGTGCAGTGTCTCAGTGTCCCAGTGTCTCAGTGTCTCAGTGTCCCAGGGTCTCAGTGTCTCAGTGTCGCGTGTCCCAGTGTCCCAGTGTCTCAGTGTCTCAGTGTCCCAGTGTCTCAGTGTCCCAGTGTCCCAGTGTCTCAGTGTCTCAGTGTCCCAGTGTCTCAGTGTCTCAGTGTCCCAGTGTCCCAGTGTCCCAGTGTCTCAGTGTCTCAGTGTCTCAGTGTCCCAGTGTCTCAGTGTCTCAGTGTCCCAGTGTCTCAGTGTCTCAGTGTCACAGTGTCTCAGTGTCCCAGTGTCCCAGTGTCTCAGTGTCTCAGTGTCCCAGTGTCTCAGTGTCTCAGTGTCCCAGTGTCTCAGTGTCTCAGTGTCCCAGTGTCTCATTGTCTCAGAGTTCCAGTGTCTCAGTGTCTCTGAGACTCGGTGTCTCAGATTCTCAGTGTCTCTGTGTCTCGGTGTCTCAGTGTCCCAGTGTCTCACTGTCCCAGTGTCCCAATGTCTCAGTGTCCCAGTGTCCCAGTGTCTCAGTGTCTCAGTGTCCCAGCGTCTCAGTGTCCCAGTGTCTCAGTGTCTCTGTGTCCCAGTGTCTCAGTGTCCCAGTGTCTCAGTGTCTCAGTGTCTCAGTGTCCCAGTGTCTCAGTGTCTCAGTGTCCCATTGTCTCAGTGTCCCAGTGTCCCAGTGTCCCAGTGTCCCAGTGTCTCAGTGTCCCAGTGTCCCAGTGTCTCAGTGTTCCAGTGTCTCAGTGTCTCAGTGTCTCAGTGTCCCAGTGTCTCAGTGTCTCATTGTCTCAGTGTCCCAGTGTCTCCGTGTCCCAGTGTCTTAGTGTCTCAGTGTCTCAGAGTCTCAGTGTCTCAGTGTCCCAGTGTCTCAGTGGCTCATTGTCTCAGTGTCTCAGTGTCCCAGTGTCCCAGTGTCCCAGTGTCTCAGTGTCCCAGTGTCCCAGTGTCTCAGTGTCCCAGTGTCCCAGTGTCTCAGTTTCTCAGTGTCTCATTGTCTCAGTGTCTCAGTGTCTCAGAGTCTCAGTGTCTCAGTTTCCCAGTGTATCAGTGTCTCAGTGTCCCAGTGTCCCAGTGTCCCAGTGTCTCAGTGTCCCAGTGTCCCAGTGTCTCCGTGTCTCAGTGTCCCAGTGTCTCAGTGTCCCAGTGTCTCAGTGTCCCAGTGTCCCAGTGTCCCAGTGTTTCAGTGTCCCAGTGTCCCAGTGTCTCAATGTCCCAGTGTCTCAGTGTCTCAGTGTCTCAGTGTCTCATTGTCTCATTGTCTCAGTGTCTCAGAGTCTCAGTGTCTCAGTGTCCCAGTGTATCAGTGTCTCAGTGTCCCAGTGTCTCAGTGTCCCAGTGTCCCAGTGTCTCAGTGTCCCAGTGCCCCAGTGTCTCAGTGTCTCAGTTTCTTAGTGTCCCGGTGTCTCAGTGCTCCAGTGTATCAGTGTCTCAGTGTCTCAGTGTCCTAGTGTCTCAATGTCTCAGTGTGTCAGTGTCCCAGTGTCTCAGTGTCTCAGTGTCCCAGTGTCTCAGTGTCTCAGTGTCCCAGTGTCTCAGTGTCTCAGTGTCCCTGTGTCTCAGTGTCTCAGTGTCTCAGTGTCCTAGTGTCTCAGTGTCTCAGTGTCCCAGTGTCTCAGTGTCTCAGTGTCCCAGTGTCTCAGTGTCCCAGTGTCCCAGTGTCTCGGTGTCCCCGTGTCTCAGTGTCTCGGTGTCCCAGTGTCTCAGTGTCCCAGTGTCCCAGTGTCTCAGTGTCTCAGTGTCTCAGTGTCTCAGTGTCCCATTGTCTCAGTGTCCCAGTGTCTCAGTGTCTCAGTGTCCCAGTGTCTCAGTGTCTAAGTTTCCCAGTGTCTCAGTGTCCCAGTGTCTCAGTGTCCCATTGTCCCAGTGTCCCAGTGTCTCAGTGTCTCAGTGTCCCAGAGTCTCAGTGTATCTGAGACTCGGTGTCTCAGATTCTCAGTGTCTCTGTGTCTCGGTGTCTCATTGTCCCAGTGTCTCAGTGTCCCAGTGTCTCAGTGTCTCAGTGTCTCATTGTCCCAGTGTCTCATTGTCTCATTGTCCCAGTGTCTCAGTGTCTCAGTGTCCCAGTGTCTCAGTGTCTCAGTGTCTCAGTGTCCCAGTGTCTCAGTGTCCCAGTGTCTCAGTGTCTCAGTGTCCCAGTGTCTCAGTGTCTCAGTGTCTCAGTGTCCCAGTCTATCAGTGTCTCAGTGTCTCAGTGTCCCAGTGCCTCAGTGTCTCAGTGTCCCAGTGTCTCAGTGTCTCAGTGTCCCAGTGTCTCAGTGTCTCAGTGTCTCGGTGTCTCAGTGTCCCAGTGTCCCAGTGTCCCAGTGTTCCAGTGTCTCAGTGTCTCAGTGTCTCAGTGTCTCAGAGTCTCAGTGTCTCAGTGTCCCAGTGTCTCAGTGTCTCATTGTCTCAGTGTCCCAGTGTCTCCTTGTCTCAGTGTCCCAGTGTCTCAGTGTCCCAGTGTCTCAGTGTCCCAGTGTCCCAGTGTCCCAGTGTCTCAGTGTCCCAGTGTCCCAGTGTCTCAGTGTCCCAGTGTCCCAGTGTCTCAGTGTCTCAGTGTCTTTGTGTCTCGGTGTCTCAGTGTCCCAGTGTCTCACTGTCCCAGTGTCCCAATGTCTCAGTGTCCCAGTGTCTCAGTGCGCAGTGTCTCAGTGTCCCAGTGTCTCAGTGTCTCAGTGTCCCAGGGTCTCAGTGTCTCAGTGTCGCGTGTCCCAGTGTCCCAGTGTCTCAGTGTCTCAGTGTCCCAGCGTCTCAGTGTCCCAGTGTCTCAGTGTCTCAGTGTCCCAGTGTCTCAGTGTCCCAGTGTCTCAGTGTCTCAGTGTCTCAGTGTCCCAGTGTCTCAGTGTCTCAGTGTCCCATTGTCTCAGTGTCCCAGTGTCCCAGTGTCCCAGTGTCCCAGTGTCCCAGTGTCTCAGTGTCTCAGTGTCTCAGTGTCTCAGAGTCTCAGTGTCTCAGTGTCCCAGTGTCTCAGTGTCTCATTGTCTCAGTGTCCCAGTGTCTCCGTGTCTCAGTGTCCCAGTGTCTCAGTGTCCCAGTGTCCCAGTGTCCCAGTGTCTCAGTGTCCCAGTGTCCCAGTGTCTCAGTGTCCCAGTGTCCCAGTGTCTTAGTGTCTCAGTGTCTCATTGTCTCAGTGTCTCACTGTCTCAGAGTCTCAGTGTCTCAGTTTCCCAGTGTATCAGTGTCTCAGTGTCCCAGTGTCCCAGTGTCCCAATGTCTCAGTGTCCCAGTGTCTCAGAGTCTCAGTGTCTCAGTGTCCCAGTGTATCAGTGTCTCAGTGTCCCAGTGTCTCAGTGTCCCAGTGTCCCAGTGTCCCAGTGCCCCAGTGTCTCGGTGTCTCAGTTTCTCAGTGTCCCGGTGTCTCAGTGCTCCAGTGTATCAGTGTCTCAGTGTCCTAGTGTCTCAATGTCTCAGTGTGTCAGTGTCCCAGTGTCTCAGTGTCTCAGTGTCCCAGTGTCTCAGTGTCTCAGTGTCCCTGTGTCTCAGTGTCTCAGTGTCTCAGTGTCCTAGTGTCTCAGTGTCCCAGTGTCTCAGTGTCTCAGTGTCCCAGTGTCTCAGTGTCCCAGTGTCCCAGTGTCTCGGTGTCCCCTTGTCTCAGTGTCTCGGTGTCCCAGTGTCTCAGTGTCCCAGTGTCCCAGTGTCTCAGTGTCTCAGTGTCCCAGTGTCTCAGTGTCTCAGTGTCCCATTGTCTCAGTGTCCCAGTGTCTCAGTGTCTCAGTGTCCCAGTGTCTCAGTGTCTCAGTTTCCCAGTGTCCCAGTGTCCCAGTGTCCCAGTGTCTCAGTGTCCCAGTGTCTCAGTGTCCCAGTGTCTCATTGTCTCAGTGTCTCAGTGTCTCATTGTCTCAGTGTCTCAGTGTCTCAGAGTCTCAGTGTCTCAGTGTCCCAGTGTATCAGTGTCTCAGTTTCTCATTGTCCCAGTGTCTCATTGTCTCATTGTCCCAGTGTCTCAGTGTCTCATTGTCTCAGTGTCTCAGTGTCTCAGAGTCTCAGTGTCTCAGTGTCCCAGTGTATCAGTGTCTCAGTGTCCCAGTGTCTCAGTGTCCCAGTGTCCCAGTGTCCCATTGTCTCAGTGTCCCAGTGCCCCAGTGTCTCGATGTCCCAGTGCCTCAGTGTCTCAGTGTCCCAGTGTCTCAGTGTCTCAGTGTCCCAGTGTCTCAGTGTCTCAGTGTCTCATTGTCTCAGTGTCCCAGTGGCTCAGTGTCTCAGTGTCAAAGTGTCCCAGTGTTTCAGTGTCCCAGTGTCTCAGTGTCCCAGTGTCTCAGTGTCTCAGTGTCCCAGTGTCTCAGTGTCTCAGTGTCTCAGTGTCCCAGTGTCCCAGTGTCTCAGTGTCTCAGTGTCTCAGTGTCCCGGTGTCTCAGTGCCCCAGTGTCTCAGTGTCTCAGTGTCCTAGTGTCTCAGTGTCTCAGTGTCGCAGTGTCCCAGTGTCTCAGTGTCTCAGTGTCCTAGTGTCTCAGTGTCTCAGTGTCTCAGTGTCCCAGTGTCTCAGTGTCTCAGTGTCCCAGTGTCTCAGTGTCTCAGTGTCTCAGTGTCCCTGTGGCCCAGTGTCTCAGTGTCTCATTGTCTTAGTGTCCCAGTGTCTCAGTGTCTCAGTTTCCCAGTGTCTCAGTGTCTCAGTGTCTCAGTGTCCCAGTGTCTCAGTGTCTCAGTGTCCCAGTGTCTCAGTGTCTCAGTGTCCCAGTGTCTCAGTGTCCCAGTGTCCCAGTGTCTCAGTGTCTCAGTGTCCCAGTGTCTCAGTGTCTCAGTGTCCCAGTGTCTCAGTGTCCCAGTGTCCCAGTGTCTCGGTGTCCCCGTGTCTCAGAGTCTCGGTGTCCCAGTGTCCCAGTGTCTCAGTGTCTCAGTGTCCCAGTGTCTCAGTGTCTCAGTGTCCCATTGTCTCAGTGTCCCAGTGTCTCAGTGTCTCAGTGTCCCAGTGTCTCAGTGTCTCAGTTTCCCAGTGTCTCAGTGTCCCAGTGTCTCAGTGTCCCATTGTCCCAGTGTCCCAGTGTCTCAGTGTCTCAGTGTCCCAGAGTCTCAGTGTATCTGAGACTCGGTGTCTCAGATTCTCAGTGTCTCTGTGTCTCGGTGTCTCATTGTCCCAGTGTCTCAGTGTCTCAGTGTCCCAGTGTCTCAGTGTCTCAGTGTCTCAGTGTCCCAGTGTCTCAGTGTCCCAGTGTCTCAGTGTCTCAGTGTCCCAGTGTCTCAGTGTCTCAGTGTCCCAGTGTCCCAGTGTTCCAGTGTCTCAGTGTCTCAGTGTATCAGTGTCTCAGAGTCTCAGTGTCTCAGTGTCCCAGTGTCTCATTGTCTCATTGTCTCAGTGTCCCAGTGTCTCCGTGTCTCAGTGTCCCAGTGTCTCAGTGTCCCAGTGTCTCAGTGTCCCAGTGTCCCAGTGTCCCAGTGTCTCAGTGTCCCAGTGTCCCAGTGTCTCAGTGTCCCAGTGTCCCAGTGTCTCAGTGTCTCAGTGTCTCATTGTCTCAGTGTCTCACTGTCTCAGAGTCTCAGTGTCTCAGTTTCCCAGTGTATCAGTGTCTCAGTGTCCCAGTGTCCCAGTGTCCCAATGTCTCAGTGTCCCAGTGTCTCAGAGTCTCAGTGTCTCAGTGTCCCAGTGTATCAGTGTCTCAGTGTCCCAGTGTCTCAGTGTCCCAGTGTCCCAGTGTCCCAGTGCCCCAGTGTCTCGGTGTCTCAGTTTCTCAGTGTCCCGGTGTCTCAGTGCTCCAGTGTATCAGTGTCTCAGTGTCCTAGTGTCTCAATGTCTCAGTGTGTCAGTGTCCCAGTGTCTCAGTGTCCCAGTGTCTCAGTGTCTCAGTGTCCCTGTGTCTCAGTGTCTCAGTGTCTCAGTGTCCTAGTGTCTCAGTGTCTCAGTGTCCCAGTGTCTCAGTGTCTCAGTGTCCCAGTGTCTCAGTGTCCCAGTGTCCCAGTGTCTCGGTGTCCCCGTGTCTCAGTGTCTCGGTGTCCCAGTGTCTCAGTGTCCCAGTGTCCCAGTGTCTCAGTGTCTCAGTGTCCCAGTGTCTCAGTGTCTCAGTGTCCCATTGTCTCAGTGTCCCAGTGTCTCAGTGTCTCAGTGTCCCAGTGTCTCAGTGTCTCAGTTTCCCAGTGTCTCAGTGTCCCAGTGTCCCAGTGTCCCAGTGTCTCAGTGTCCCAGTGTCTCAGTGTCCCAGTGTCTCATTGTCTCAGTGTCTCAGTGTCTCATTGTCTCAGTGTCTCAGTGTCTCAGAGTCTCAGTGTCTCAGTGTCCCAGTGTCTCAGTGTCTCAGTGTCCTAGTGTCTCAGTGTCTCAGTGTCGCAGTGTCCCAGTGTCTCAGTGTCTCAGTGTCCCAGTGTCTCAGTGTCCCGGTGTCTCAGTGCCCCAGTGTCTCAGTGTCTCAGTGTCCTAGTGTCTCAGTGTCTCAGTGTCTCAGTGTCCCAGTGTCTCAGTGTCTCAGTGTCCCAGTGTCTCAGTGTCTCAGTGTCTCAGTGTCCCTGTGGCCCAGTGTCTCAGTGTCTCATTGTCTTAGTGTCCCAGTGTCTCAGTGTCTCAGTGTCCCAGTGTCTCAGTGTCTCAGTGTCTCAGTGTCCCAGTGTCTCAGTGTCTCAGTGTCCCAGTGTCTCAGTGTCTCAGTGTCCCAGTGTCTCAGTGTCCCAGTGTCCCAGTGTCTCAGTGTCTCAGTGTCCCAGTGTCTCAGTGTCTCAGTGTCCCAGTGTCTCAGTGTCCCAGTGTCCCAGTGTCTCGGTGTCCCCGTGTCTCAGTGTCTCGGTGTCCCAGTGTCTCAGTGTCCCAGTGTCCCAGTGTCTCAGTGTCTCAGTGTCCCAGTGTCTCAGTGTCTCAGTGTCCCATTGTCTCAGTGTCCCAGTGTCTCAGTGTCTCAGTGTCCCAGTGTCTCAGTGTCTCAGTTTCCCAGTGTCTCAGTGTCCCAGTGTCTCAGTGTCCCATTGTCCCAGTGTCCCAGTGTCTCAGTGTCTCAGTGTCCCAGAGTCTCAGTGTATCTGAGACTCGGTGTCTCAGATTCTCAGTGTCTCTGTGTCTCGGTGTCTCATTGTCCCAGTGTCTCAGTGTCCCAGTGTCTCAGTGTCTCAGTGTCTCATTGTCCCAGTGTCTCATTGTCTCATTGTCCCAGTGTCTCAGTGTCTCAGTGTCCCAGTGTCTCAGTGTCTCAGTGTCTCAGTGTCCCAGTGTCTCAGTGTCCCAGTGTCTCAGTGTCTCAGTGTCCCAGTGTCTCAGTGTCTCAGTGTCTCAGTGTCTCAGTGTCCCAGTGCCTCAGTGTCTCAGTGTCCCAGTGTCTCAGTGTCTCAGTGTCCCAGTGTCTCAGTGTCTCAGTGTCTCAGTGTCCCGGTGTCTCAGTGTCCCAGTGTCCCAGTGTCCCAGTGTTCCAGTGTCTCAGTGTCTCAGTGTCTCAGTGTCTCAGAGTCTCAGTGTCTCAGTGTCCCAGTGTCTCACTGTCTCATTGTCTCAGTGTCCCAGTGTCTCCGTGTCTCAGTGTCCCAGTGTCTCAGTGTCCCAGTGTCTCAGTGTCCCAGTGTCCCAGTGTCCCAGTGTCTCAGTGTCCCAGTGTCTCAGTGTCTCAGTGTCCCAGTGTCCCAGTGTCTCAGTGTCTCAGTGTCTCTGTGTCTCGGTGTCTCAGTGTCCCAGTGTCTCACTGTCCCAGTGTCCCAATGTCTCAGTGTCCCAGTGTCTCAGTGCGCAGTGTCTCAGTGTCCCAGTGTCTCAGTGTCTCAGTGTCCCAGGGTCTCAGTGTCTCAGTGTCGCGTGTCCCAGTGTCCCAGTGTCTCAGTGTCTCAGTGTCCCAGCGTCTCAGTGTCCCAGTGTCTCAGTGTCTCAGTGTCCCAGTGACTCAGTGTCCCAGTGTCTCAGTGTCTCAGTGTCTCAGTGTCCCAGTGTCTCAGTGTCTCAGTGTCCCAGTGTCTCAGTGTCCCAGTGTCCCAGTGTCCCAGTGTCCCAGTGTTCCAGTGTCTCAGTGTCTCAGTGTCTCAGTGTCTCAGAGTCTCAGTGTCTCAGTGTCCCAGTGTCTCATTGTCTCATTGTCTCAGTGTCCCAGTGTCTCCGTGTCTCAGTGTCCCAGTGTCTCAGTGTCCCAGTGTCTCAGTGTCCCAGTGTCCCAGTGTCTCAGTATCCCAGTGTCCCAGTGTCTCAGTGTCCCAGTGTCCCAGTGTCTCAGTGTCTCAGTGTCTCATTGTCTCAGTGTCTCACTGTCTCAGAGTCTCAGTGTCTCAGTTTCCCAGTGTATCAGTGTCTCAGTGTCCCAGTGTCCCAGTGTCCCAATGTCTCAGTGTCCCAGTGTCTCAGAGTCTCAGTGTCTCAGTGTCCCAGTGTCTCAGTGTCTCAGTGTCCCAGTGTCTCAGTGTCCCATTGTCTAAGTGTCTCAGTGTCTCAGTGTCCCAGTGTCCCAGTGTCCCAGTGTCCCAGTGTCTCAGTGTCTCATTGTCTCAGTGTCTCAGTGTCTCAGAGTCTCAGTGTCTCAGGGTCCCAGTGTCTCAGTGTCTAATTGTCTCAGTGTCCCAGTGTCTCCGTGTCTCAGTGTCCCAGTGTCTCAGTGTCCCAGTGTCTCAGTGTCCCAGTGTCCCAGTGTCCCAGTGTCTCAGTGTCCCAGTATCCCAGTGTCTCAGTGTCCCAGTGTCCCAGTGTCTCAGTGTCTCATTGTCTCAGTGTCTCAGTATCTCAGAGTCTCAGTGTCTCAGTTTCCCAGTGTATCAGTGTCTCAGTGTCCCAGTGTCCCAGTGTCTCAGTGTCCCAGTGTCCCAGTGTCTCAGTGTCTCAGTGTCTCAGTGTCTCAGTGTCCCGGTGTCTCAGTGCCCCAGTGTCTCAGTGTCTCAGTGTCCTAGTGTCTCAGTGTCTCAGTGTCTCAGTGTCGCAGTGTCCCAGTGTCTCAGTGTCTCAGTGTCCCAGTGTCTCAGTGTCCCGGTGTCTCAGTGCCCCAGTGTCTCAGTGTCTCAGTGTCCTAGTGTCTCAGTGTCTCAGTGTCTCAGTGTCCCAGTGTCTCAGTGTCTCAGTGTCCCAGTGTCTCAATGTCTCAGTGTCTCAGTGTCCCTGTGGCCCAGTGTCTCAGTGTCTCATTGTCTTAGTGTCCCAGTGTCTCAGTGTCTCAGTGTCCCAGTGTCTCAGTGTCTCAGTGTCTCAGTGTCCCAGTGTCTCAGTGTCTCAGTGTCCCAGTGTCTCAGTGTCTCAGTGTCCCAGTGTCTCAGTGTCCCAGTGTCCCAGTGTCTCAGTGTCTCAGTGTCCCAGTGTCTCAGTGTCTCAGTGTCCCAGTGTCTCAGTGTCTCAGTGTCCCAGTGTCTCATTGTCTCAGAGTTCCAGTGTCTCAGTGTCTCTGAGACTCGGTGTCTCAGATTCTCAGTGTCTCTGTGTCTCGGTGTCTCAGTGTCCCAGTGTCTCACTGTCCCAGTGTCCCAATGTCTCAGTGTCCCAGTGTCTCAGTGCACAGTGTCTCAGTGTCCCAGTGTCTCAGTGTCTCAGTGTCCCAGGGTCTCAGTGTCTCAGTTTCGCGTGTCCCAGTGTCTCAGTGTCTCAGTGTCTCAGTGTCTCAGTGTCCCAGTGTCTCAGTGTCACAGTGTCTCAGTGTCCCAGTGTCCCAGTGTCTCAGTGTCTCAGTGTCTCATTGTCTCAGTGTCCCAGTGTCTCAGTGTCTCAGTGTCCCAGTGTCTCAGTGTCTCAGTGTCCCAGTGTCTCAGTGTCCCAGTGTCCCAGTGTCTCAGTGTCTCAGTGTCCCAGTGTCTCAGTGTCTCAGTGTCCCAGTGTCTCATTGTCTCAGAGTTCCAGTGTCTCAGTGTCTCTGAGACTCGGTGTCTCAGATTCTCAGTGTGTCTGTGTCTCGGTGTCTCAGTGTCCCAGTGTCTCACTGTCCCAGTGTCCCAATGTCTCAGTGTCCCAGTGTCTCAGTGCACAGTGTCTCAGTGTCCCAGTGTCTCAGTGTCTCAGTGTCCCAGGGTCTCAGTGTCTCAGTGTCGCGTGTCCCAGTGTCCCAGTGTCTCAGTGTCTCAGTGTCCCAGCGTCTCAATGTCTCAGTGTCTCAGTGTCCCTGTGGCCCAGTGTCTCAGTGTCTCATTGTCTTAGTGTCCCAGTGTCTCAGTGTCTCAGTGTCCCAGTGTCTCAGTGTCTCAGTGTCTCAGTGTCCCAGTGTCTCAGTGTCTCAGTGTCCCAGTGTCTCAGTGTCTCAGTGTCCCAGTGTCTCAGTGTCCCAGTGTCCCAGTGTTTCAGTGTCTCAGTGTCCCAGTGTCTCAGTGTCTCAGTGTCCCAGTGTCTCAGTGTCTCAGTGTCCCAGTGTCTCATTGTCTCAGAGTTCCAGTGTCTCAGTGTCTCTGAGACTCGGTGTCTCAGATTCTCAGTGTCTCTGTGTCTCGGTGTCTCAGTGTCCCAGTGTCTCACTGTCCCATTGTCCCAATGTCTCAGTGTCCCAGTGTCTCAGTGCGCAGTGTCTCAGTGTCCCAGTGTCTCAGTGTCTCAGTGTCCCAGGGTCTCAGTGTCTCAGTGTCGCGTGTCCCAGTGTCTCAGTGTCTCAGTGTCTCAGTGTCTCAGTGTCCCAGTGTCTCAGTGTCACAGTGTCTCAGTGTCCCAGTGTCCCAGTGTCTCAGTGTCTCAGTGTCTCATTGTCTCAGTGTCCCAGTGTCTCAGTGTCTCAGTGTCCCAGTGTCTCAGTGTCTCAGTGTCCCAGTGTCTCAGTGTCCCAGTGTCCCAGTGTCTCAGTGTCTCAGTGTCCCAGTGTCTCAGTGTCTCAGTGTCCCAGTGTCTCATTGTCTCAGAGTTCCAGTGTCTCAGTGTCTCTGAGACTCGGTGTCTCAGATTCTCAGTGTGTCTGTGTCTCGGTGTCTCAGTGTCCCAGTGTCTCACTGTCCCAGTGTCCCAATGTCTCAGTGTCCCAGTGTCTCAGTGCACAGTGTCTCAGTGTCCCAGTGTCTCAGTGTCTCAGTGTCCCAGGGTCTCAGTGTCTCAGTGTCGCGTGTCCCAGTGTCCCAGTGTCTCAGTGTCTCAGTGTCCCAGCGTCTCAGTGTCCCAGTGTCTCAGTGTCTCAGTGTCCCAGTGTCTCAGTGTCTCAGTGTCTCAGTGTCTCAGTGTCCCAGTGTCTCAGTGTCTCAGTGTCCCATTGTCTCAGTGTCCCAGTGTCCCAGTGTCCCAGTGTCTCAGTGTCCCAGTGTCCCAGTGTCCCAGTGTCCCAGTGTCTCAGTGTCTCAGAGTCTCAGTGTCTCAGTGTCCCAGTGTCTCAGTGTCTCATTGTCTCAGTGTCCCAGTGTCTCCGTGTCTCAGTGTCCCAGTGTCTCAGTGTCCCAGTGTCCCAGTGTCCCAGTGTCTCAGTGTCCCAGTGTCCCAGTGTCTCAGTGTCCCAGTGTCCCAGTGTCTCAGTGTTTCAGTGTCTCATTGTCTCAGTGTCTCAGTGTCTCAGTTTCCCAGTGTATCAGTGTCTCAGTGTCCCAGTGTCCCAGTGTCCCAATGTCTCAGTGTCCCAGTGTCTCATAGTCTCAGTGTCTCAGTGTCCCAGTGTATCAGTGTCTCAGTGTCCCAGTGTCTCAGTGTCCCAGTGTCCCAGTGTCCCAGTGCCCCAGTGTCTCGGTGTCTCAGTTTCTCAGTGTCCCGGTGTCTCAGTGCTCCAGTGTATCAGTGTCTCAGTGTCCTAGTGTCTCAATGTCTCAGTGTGTCAGTGTCCCAGTGTCTCAGTGTCTCAGTTTCCCAGTGTCTCAGTGTCTCAGTGTCCCTGTGTCTCAGTGTCTCAGTGTCTCAGTGTCCTAGTGTCTCAGTGTCTCAGTGTCCCAGTGTCTCAGTGTCTCAGTGTCCCAGTGTCTCAGTGTCCCAGTGTCCCAGTGTCTCGGTGTCCCCGTGTCTCAGTGTCTCGGTGTCCCAGTGTCTCAGTGTCCCAGTGTCCCAGTGTCTCAGTGTCTCAGTGTCCCAGTGTCTCAGTGTCTCAGTGTCCCATTGTCTCAGTGTCCCAGTGTCTCAGTGTCTCAGTGTCCCAGTGTCTCAGTGTCTCAGTTTCCCAGTGTCTCAGTGTCCCAGTGTCCCAGTGTCCCAGTGTCCCAGTGTCCCAGTGTCTCAGTGTCTCAGTGTCTCAGTATCTCAGAGTCTCAGTGTCTCAGTGTCCCAGTGTATCAGTGTCTCAGTGTCTCATTGTCCCAGTGTCTCATTGTCTCATTGTCCCAGTGTCTCAGTGTCTCAGTGTCCCAGTGTCTCAATGTCTCAGTGTCTCAGTGTCCCAGTGTCTCAGTGTCCCAGTGTCTCAGTGTCTCAGTGTCCCAGTGTCTCAGTGTCTCAGTGACCCAGTGTCTCAGTGTCTCAGTGTCTCAGTGTTTCAGTGTCCCAGTGCCTCATTGTCTCAGTGTCCCAGTGTCTCAGTGTCGCAGTGTCCCAGTGTCTCAGTGTCTCATTGTCTCAGTGTCCCAGTGTCTCAGTGTCTCAGTGTCAAAGTGTCCCAGTGTTTCAGTGTCCCAGTGTCTCAGTGTCCCAGTGTCTCAGTGTCTCAGTGTCCCAGTGTCTCAGTGTCTCAGTGTCTCAGTGTCCCAGTGTCTCAGTGTCTCAGTGTCCCAGTGTCTCAGTGTCTCAGTGTCTCAGTGTCCCAGTGTTTCAGTGTCTCAGTGTCTCAGTGTCCCGGTGTCTCAGTGCCCCAGTGTCTCAGTGTCTCAGTGTCCTAGTGTCTCAGTGTCTCAGTGTCTCAGTGTCCCAGTGTCTCAGTGTCTCAGTGTCCCAGTGTCTCAGTGTCCCGGTGTCTCAGTGCCCCAGTGTCTCAGTGTCTCAGTGTCCTAGTGTCTCAGTGTCTCAGTGTCTCAGTGTCTCAGTGTCCCAGTGTCTCAGTGTCTCAGTGTCTCAGTGTCCCTGTAGCCCAGTGTCTCAGTGTCTCAGTGTCTTAGTGTCCCAGTTTCTCAGTGTCTCAGTCTCCCAGTTTCTCAGTGTCTCAGTCTCCCAGTGTCTCAGTGTCTCAGTGTCCCAGTGTTTCAGTGTCTCAGTGTCTCAGTGTCCCAGTGTCTCAGTGTCTCAGTGTCCCAGTGTCTCAGTGTCTCAGTGTCTCAGTGTCCCAGTGTTTCAGTGTCTCAGTGTCTCAGTGTCCCGGTGTCTCAGTGCCCCAGTGTTTCAGTGTCTCAGTGTCCTAGTGTCTCAGTGTCTCAGTGTCTCAGTGTCCCAGTGTCTCAGTGTCTCAGTGTCCCAGTGTCTCAGTGTCCCGGTGTCTCAGTGCCCCAGTGTCTCAGTGTCTCAGTGTCCTAGTGTCTCAGTGTCTCAGTGTCTCAGTGTCCCAGTGTCTCAGTGTCTCAGTGTCCCAGTGTCTCAGTGTCTCAGTGTCTCAGTGTCCCTGTAGCCCAGTGTCTCAGTGTCTCAGTGTCTTAGTGTCCCAGTTTCTCAGTGTCTCAGTCTCCCAGTGTCTCAGTGTCTCAGTGTCTCAGTGTCCCAGTGTCTCAGTGGCTCAGTGTCCCAGTGTCTCAGTGTCTCAGTGTCCCAGTGTCTCAGTGTCCCAGTGTCCCAGTGTCTCAGTGTCTCAGTGTCCCAGTGTCTCAGTGTCTCAGTGTCCCAGTGTCTCAGTGTCTCAGTGTCCCAGTGTCTCATTGTCTCAGAGTTCCAGTGTCTCAGTGTCTCTGAGACTCGGTGTCTCATATTCTCAGTGTCTCTGTGTCTCGGTGTCTCAGTGTCCCAGTGTCTTACTGTCCCAGTGCCCCAATGTCTCAGTGTCCCAGTGTCTCAGTGCGCAGTGTCTCAGTGTCCCAGTGTCTCAGTGTCTCAGTGTCCCAGGGTCTCAGTGTCTCAGTGTCGCGTGTCCCAGTGTCCCAGTGTCTCAGTGTCTCAGTGTCCCAGTGTCTCAGTGTCCCAGTGTCTCAGTGTCTCAGTGTCCCAGTGTCTCAGTGTCCCAGTGTCCCAGTGTCCCAGTGTCTCAGTGTCTCAGTGTCTCAGTGTCCCAGTGTCTCAGTGTCTCAGTGTCCCAGTGTCTCAGTGTCACAGTGTCTCAGTGTCCCAGTGTCCCAGTGTCTCAGTGTCTCAGTGTCCCAGTGTCTCAGTGTCTCAGTGTCCCAGTGTCTCAGTGTCTCAGTGTCCCAGTGTCTCATTGTCTTAGAGTTCCAGTGTCTCAGTGTCTCTGAGACTCGGTGTCTCAGATTCCCAGTGTCTCTGTGTCTCGGTGTCTCAGTGTCCCAGTGTCTCACTGTCCCAGTGTCCCAATGTCTCAGTGTCCCAGTGTCCCAGTGTCTCAGTGTCTCAGTGTCCCAGCGTCTCAGTGTCCCAGTGTCTCAGTGTCTCAGTGTCCCAGTGTCTCAGTGTCCCAGTGTCTCAGTGTCTCAGTGTCTCAGTGTCCCAGTGTCTCAGTGTCTCAGTGTCCCATTGTCTCAGTGTCCCAGTGTCCCAGTGTCCCAGTGTCCCAGTGTCTCAGTGTTCCAGTGTCTCAGTGTCTCAGTGTCTCAGTGTCCCAGTGTCTCAGTGTCTCATTGTCTCAGTGTCCCAGTGTCTCCGTGTCCCAGTGTCTTAGTGTCGCAGTGTCTCAGAGTCTCAGTGTCTCAGTGTCCCAGTGTCTCAGTGTCTCATTGTCTCAGTGTCTCAGTGTCCCAGGGTCCCAGTGTCCCAGTGTCTCAGTGTCCCATTGTCCCAGTGTCTCAGTGTCCCAGTGTCCCAGTGTCTCAGTGTCTCAGTGTCTCATTGTCTCAGTGTCTCAGTGTCTCAGAGTCTCAGTGTCTCAGTTTCCCAGTGTATCAGTGTCTCAGTGTCCCAATGTCCCAGTGTCCCAGTGTCTCAGTGTCCCAGTGTCCCAGTGTCTCCGTGTCTCAGTGTCCCAGTGTCTCAGTGTCCCAGTGTCTCAGTGTCCCAGTGTCGCAGTGTCCCAGTGTTTCAGTGTCCCAGTGTCCCAGTGTCTCAATGTCCCAGTGTCTCAGTGTCTCAGTGTCTCATTGTCTCAGTGTCTCAGTGTCTCAGAGTCTCAGTGTCTCAGTGTCCCAGTGTATCAGTGTCTCAGTGTCCCAGTGTCTCAGTGTCTCAGTGTCCCAGTGTCTCAGTGTCCCAGTGTCCCAGTGTCTCAGTGTCTCAGTGTCCCAGTGTCTCAGTGTCTCAGTGTCCCAGTGTCTCAGTGTCTCAGTGTCCCAGTGTCTCATTGTCTCAGAGTTCCAGTGTCTCAGTGTCTCTGAGACTCGGTGTCTCATATTCTCAGTGTCTCTGTGTCTCGGTGTCTCAGTGTCCCAGTGTCTCACTGTCCCAGTGTCCCAATGTCTCAGTGTCCCAGTGTCTCAGTGTGCAGTGTCTCAGTGTCCCAGTGTCTCAGTGACTCAGTGTCCCAGGGTCTCAGTGTCTCAGTGTCGCGTGTCCCAGTGTCCCAGTGTCTCAGTGTCTCAGTGTCCCAGTGTCTCAGTGTCCCAGTGTCCCAGTGTCTCAGTGTCTCAGTGTCCCAGTGTCTCAGTGTCTCAGTGTCCCAGTGTCCCAGTGTCCCAGTGTCTCAGTGTCTCAGTGTCTCAGTGTCCCAGTGTCTCAGTGTCTCAGTGTCCCAGTGTCTCAGTGTCTCAGTGTCACAGTTTCTCAGTGTCCCAGTGTCCCAGTGTCTCAGTGTCTCAGTGTCCCAGTGTCTCAGTGTCTCAGTGTCCCAGTGTCTCAGTGTCTCAGTGTCCCAGTGTCTCATTGTCTCAGAGTTCCAGTGTCTCAGTGTCTCTGAGACTCGGTGTCTCAGATTCTCAGTGTCTCTGTGTCTCGGTGTCTCAGTGTCCCAGTGTCTCACTGTCCCAGTGTCCCAATGTCTCAGTGTCCCAGTGTCCCAGTGTCTCAGTGTCTCAGTGTCCCAGCGTCTCAGTGTCCCAGTGTCTCAGTGTCTCTGTGTCCCAGTGTCTCAGTGTCCCAGTGTCTCAGTGTCTCAGTGTCTCAGTGTCCCAGTGTCTCAGTGTCTCAGTGTCCCATTGTCTCAGTGTCCCAGTGTCCCAGTGTCCCAGTGTCTCAGTGTCCCAGTGTCCCAGTGTCTCAGTGTTCCAGTGTCTCAGTGTCTCAGTGTCTCAGTGTCCCAGTGTCTCAGTGTCTCATTGTCTCAGTGTCCCAGTGTCTCCGTGTCCCAGTGTCTTAGTGTCTCAGTGTCTCAGAGTCTCAGTGTCTCAGTGTCCCAGTGTCTCAGTGGCTCATTGTCTCAGTGTCTCAGTGTCCCAGTGTCCCAGTGTCCCAGTGTCTCAGTGTCCCAGTGTCCCAGTGTCTCAGTGTCCCAGTGTCCCAGTGTCTCAGTGTCTCAGTGTCTCATTGTCTCAGTGTCTCAGTGTCTCAGAGTCTCAGTGTCTCAGTTTCCCAGTGTATCAGTGTCTCAGTGTCCCAGTGTCCCAGTGTCCCAGTGTCTCAGTGTCCCAGTGTCCCAGTGTCTCCGTGTCTCAGTGTCCCAGTGTCTCAGTGTCCCAGTGTCTCAGTGTCCCAGTGTCCCAGTGTCCCAGTGTTTCAGTGTCCCAGTGTCCCAGTGTCTCAATGTCCCAGTGTCTCAGTGTCTCAGTGTCTCAGTGTCTCATTGTCTCAGTGTCTCAGTGTCTCAGAGTCTCAGTGTCTCAGTGTCCCAGTGTATCAGTGTCTCAGTGTCCCAGTGTCTCAGTGTCCCAGTGTCCCAGTGTCTCAGTGTCCCAGTGCCCCAGTGTCTCGGTGTCTCAGTGTCCTAGTGTCTCAGTGTCTCAGTGTGTCAGTGTCCCAGTGTCTCAGTGTCTCAGTGTCCCAGTGTCTCAGTGTCTCAGTGTCCCAGTGTCTCAGTGTCTCAGTGCTCCAGTGTATCAGTGTCTCAGTGTCTCAGTGTCCTAGTGTCTCAATGTCTCAGTGTGTCAGTGTCCCAGTGTCTCAGTGTCTCAGTGTCCCAGTGTCTCAGTGTCTCAGTGTCCCAGTGTCTCAGTGTCTCAGTGTCCCTGTGTCTCAGTGTCTCAGTGTCTCAGTGTCCTAGTGTCTCAGTGTCTCAGTGTCCCAGTGTCTCAGTGTCTCAGTGTCCCAGTGTCTCAGTGTCCCAGTGTCCCAGTGTCTCGGTGTCCCCGTGTCTCAGTGTCTCGGTGTCCCAGTGTCTCAGTGTCCCAGTGTCCCAGTGTCTCAGTGTCTCAGTGTCTCAGTGTCTCAGTGTCCCATTGTCTCAGTGTTCCAGTGTCTCAGTGTCTCAGTGTCCCAGTGTCTCAGTGTCTCAGTTTCCCAGTGTCTCAGTGTCCCAGTGTCTCAGTGTCCCATTGTCCCAGTGTCCCAGTGTCTCAGTGTCTCAGTGTCCCAGAGTCTCAGTGTATCTGAGACTCGGTGTCTCAGATTCTCAGTGTCTCTGTGTCTCGGTGTCTCATTGTCCCAGTGTCTCAGTGTCTCAGTGTCTCATTGTCCCAGTGTCTCATTGTCTCATTGTCCCAGTGTCTCAGTGTCTCAGTGTCCCAGTGTCTCAGTGTCTCAGTGTCTCAGTGTCCCAGTGTCTCAGTGTCCCAGTGTCTCAGTGTCTCAGTGTCCCAGTGTCTCAGTGTCTCAGTGTCTCAGTGTCCCAGTCTATCAGTGTCTCAGTGTCTCAGTGTCCCAGTGCCTCAGTGTCTCAGTGTCCCAGTGTCTCAGTGTCTCAGTGTCCCAGTGTCTCAGTGTCTCAGTGCCTCAGTGTCCCGGTGTCTCAGTGTCCCAGTGTCCCAGTGTCCCAGTGTCCCAGTGTTCCAGTGTCTCAGTGTCTCAGTGTCTCAGTGTCTCAGAGTCTCAGTGTCTCAGTGTCCCAGTGTCTCAGTGTCTCATTGTCTCAGTGTCCCAGTGTCTCCGTGTCTCAGTGTCCCAGTGTCTCAGTGTCCCAGTGTCCCAGTGTCCCAGTGTCTCAGTGTCCCAGTGTCCCAGTGTCTCAGTGTCCCAGTGTCCCAGTGTCTCAGTGTCTCAGTGTCTTTGTGTCTCGGTGTCTCAGTGTCCCAGTGTCTCACTGTCCCAGTGTCCCAATGTCTCAGTGTCCCAGTGTCTCAGTGCGCAGTGTCTCAGTGTCCCAGTGTCTCAGTGTCTCAGTGTCCCAGTGTCTCAGTGTCTCAGTGTCTCAGTGTCCCTGTAGCCCAGTGTCTCAGTGTCTCAGTGTCTTAGTGTCCCAGTTTCTCAGTGTCTCAGTCTCCCAGTTTCTCAGTGTCTCAGTCTCCCAGTGTCTCAGTGTCTCAGTGTCCCAGTGTTTCAGTGTCTCAGTGTCTCAGTGTCCCAGTGTCTCAGTGTCTCAGTGTCCCAGTGTCTCAGTGTCTCAGTGTCTCAGTGTCCCAGTGTTTCAGTGTCTCAGTGTCTCAGTGTCCCGGTGTCTCAGTGCCCCAGTGTTTCAGTGTCTCAGTGTCCTAGTGTCTCAGTGTCTCAGTGTCTCAGTGTCCCAGTGTCTCAGTGTCTCAGTGTCCCAGTGTCTCAGTGTCCCGGTGTCTCAGTGCCCCAGTGTCTCAGTGTCTCAGTGTCCTAGTGTCTCAGTGTCTCAGTGTCTCAGTGTCCCAGTGTCTCAGTGTCTCAGTGTCCCAGTGTCTCAGTGTCTCAGTGTCTCAGTGTCCCTGTAGCCCAGTGTCTCAGTGTCTCAGTGTCTTAGTGTCCCAGTTTCTCAGTGTCTCAGTCTCCCAGTGTCTCAGTGTCTCAGTGTCTCAGTGTCCCAGTGTCTCAGTGGCTCAGTGTCCCAGTGTCTCAGTGTCTCAGTGTCCCAGTGTCTCAGTGTCCCAGTGTCCCAGTGTCTCAGTGTCTCAGTGTCCCAGTGTCTCAGTGTCTCAGTGTCCCAGTGTCTCAGTGTCTCAGTGTCCCAGTGTCTCATTGTCTCAGAGTTCCAGTGTCTCAGTGTCTCTGAGACTCGGTGTCTCATATTCTCAGTGTCTCTGTGTCTCGGTGTCTCAGTGTCCCAGTGTCTTACTGTCCCAGTGCCCCAATGTCTCAGTGTCCCAGTGTCTCAGTGCGCAGTGTCTCAGTGTCCCAGTGTCTCAGTGTCTCAGTGTCCCAGGGTCTCAGTGTCTCAGTGTCGCGTGTCCCAGTGTCCCAGTGTCTCAGTGTCTCAGTGTCCCAGTGTCTCAGTGTCCCAGTGTCTCAGTGTCTCAGTGTCCCAGTGTCTCAGTGTCCCAGTGTCCCAGTGTCCCAGTGTCTCAGTGTCTCAGTGTCTCAGTGTCCCAGTGTCTCAGTGTCTCAGTGTCCCAGTGTCTCAGTGTCACAGTGTCTCAGTGTCCCAGTGTCCCAGTGTCTCAGTGTCTCAGTGTCCCAGTGTCTCAGTGTCTCAGTGTCCCAGTGTCTCAGTGTCTCAGTGTCCCAGTGTCTCATTGTCTTAGAGTTCCAGTGTCTCAGTGTCTCTGAGACTCGGTGTCTCAGATTCCCAGTGTCTCTGTGTCTCGGTGTCTCAGTGTCCCAGTGTCTCACTGTCCCAGTGTCCCAATGTCTCAGTGTCCCAGTGTCCCAGTGTCTCAGTGTCTCAGTGTCCCAGCGTCTCAGTGTCCCAGTGTCTCAGTGTCTCAGTGTCCCAGTGTCTCAGTGTCCCAGTGTCTCAGTGTCTCAGTGTCTCAGTGTCCCAGTGTCTCAGTGTCTCAGTGTCCCATTGTCTCAGTGTCCCAGTGTCCCAGTGTCCCAGTGTCCCAGTGTCTCAGTGTTCCAGTGTCTCAGTGTCTCAGTGTCTCAGTGTCCCAGTGTCTCAGTGTCTCATTGTCTCAGTGTCCCAGTGTCTCCGTGTCCCAGTGTCTTAGTGTCGCAGTGTCTCAGAGTCTCAGTGTCTCAGTGTCCCAGTGTCTCAGTGTCTCATTGTCTCAGTGTCTCAGTGTCCCAGGGTCCCAGTGTCCCAGTGTCTCAGTGTCCCATTGTCCCAGTGTCTCAGTGTCCCAGTGTCCCAGTGTCTCAGTGTCTCAGTGTCTCATTGTCTCAGTGTCTCAGTGTCTCAGAGTCTCAGTGTCTCAGTTTCCCAGTGTATCAGTGTCTCAGTGTCCCAATGTCCCAGTGTCCCAGTGTCTCAGTGTCCCAGTGTCCCAGTGTCTCCGTGTCTCAGTGTCCCAGTGTCTCAGTGTCCCAGTGTCTCAGTGTCCCAGTGTCGCAGTGTCCCAGTGTTTCAGTGTCCCAGTGTCCCAGTGTCTCAATGTCCCAGTGTCTCAGTGTCTCAGTGTCTCATTGTCTCAGTGTCTCAGTGTCTCAGAGTCTCAGTGTCTCAGTGTCCCAGTGTATCAGTGTCTCAGTGTCCCAGTGTCTCAGTGTCTCAGTGTCCCAGTGTCTCAGTGTCCCAGTGTCCCAGTGTCTCAGTGTCTCAGTGTCCCAGTGTCTCAGTGTCTCAGTGTCCCAGTGTCTCAGTGTCTCAGTGTCCCAGTGTCTCATTGTCTCAGAGTTCCAGTGTCTCAGTGTCTCTGAGACTCGGTGTCTCATATTCTCAGTGTCTCTGTGTCTCGGTGTCTCAGTGTCCCAGTGTCTCACTGTCCCAGTGTCCCAATGTCTCAGTGTCCCAGTGTCTCAGTGTGCAGTGTCTCAGTGTCCCAGTGTCTCAGTGACTCAGTGTCCCAGGGTCTCAGTGTCTCAGTGTCGCGTGTCCCAGTGTCCCAGTGTCTCAGTGTCTCAGTGTCCCAGTGTCTCAGTGTCCCAGTGTCCCAGTGTCTCAGTGTCTCAGTGTCCCAGTGTCTCAGTGTCTCAGTGTCCCAGTGTCCCAGTGTCCCAGTGTCTCAGTGTCTCAGTGTCTCAGTGTCCCAGTGTCTCAGTGTCTCAGTGTCCCAGTGTCTCAGTGTCTCAGTGTCACAGTTTCTCAGTGTCCCAGTGTCCCAGTGTCTCAGTGTCTCAGTGTCCCAGTGTCTCAGTGTCTCAGTGTCCCAGTGTCTCAGTGTCTCAGTGTCCCAGTGTCTCATTGTCTCAGAGTTCCAGTGTCTCAGTGTCTCTGAGACTCGGTGTCTCAGATTCTCAGTGTCTCTGTGTCTCGGTGTCTCAGTGTCCCAGTGTCTCACTGTCCCAGTGTCCCAATGTCTCAGTGTCCCAGTGTCCCAGTGTCTCAGTGTCTCAGTGTCCCAGCGTCTCAGTGTCCCAGTGTCTCAGTGTCTCTGTGTCCCAGTGTCTCAGTGTCCCAGTGTCTCAGTGTCTCAGTGTCTCAGTGTCCCAGTGTCTCAGTGTCTCAGTGTCCCATTGTCTCAGTGTCCCAGTGTCCCAGTGTCCCAGTGTCTCAGTGTCCCAGTGTCCCAGTGTCTCAGTGTTCCAGTGTCTCAGTGTCTCAGTGTCTCAGTGTCCCAGTGTCTCAGTGTCTCATTGTCTCAGTGTCCCAGTGTCTCCGTGTCCCAGTGTCTTAGTGTCTCAGTGTCTCAGAGTCTCAGTGTCTCAGTGTCCCAGTGTCTCAGTGGCTCATTGTCTCAGTGTCTCAGTGTCCCAGTGTCCCAGTGTCCCAGTGTCTCAGTGTCCCAGTGTCCCAGTGTCTCAGTGTCCCAGTGTCCCAGTGTCTCAGTGTCTCAGTGTCTCATTGTCTCAGTGTCTCAGTGTCTCAGAGTCTCAGTGTCTCAGTTTCCCAGTGTATCAGTGTCTCAGTGTCCCAGTGTCCCAGTGTCCCAGTGTCTCAGTGTCCCAGTGTCCCAGTGTCTCCGTGTCTCAGTGTCCCAGTGTCTCAGTGTCCCAGTGTCTCAGTGTCCCAGTGTCCCAGTGTCCCAGTGTTTCAGTGTCCCAGTGTCCCAGTGTCTCAATGTCCCAGTGTCTCAGTGTCTCAGTGTCTCAGTGTCTCATTGTCTCAGTGTCTCAGTGTCTCAGAGTCTCAGTGTCTCAGTGTCCCAGTGTATCAGTGTCTCAGTGTCCCAGTGTCTCAGTGTCCCAGTGTCCCAGTGTCTCAGTGTCCCAGTGCCCCAGTGTCTCGGTGTCTCAGTGTCCTAGTGTCTCAGTGTCTCAGTGTGTCAGTGTCCCAGTGTCTCAGTGTCTCAGTGTCCCAGTGTCTCAGTGTCTCAGTGTCCCAGTGTCTCAGTGTCTCAGTGCTCCAGTGTATCAGTGTCTCAGTGTCTCAGTGTCCTAGTGTCTCAATGTCTCAGTGTGTCAGTGTCCCAGTGTCTCAGTGTCTCAGTGTCCCAGTGTCTCAGTGTCTCAGTGTCCCAGTGTCTCAGTGTCTCAGTGTCCCTGTGTCTCAGTGTCTCAGTGTCTCAGTGTCCTAGTGTCTCAGTGTCTCAGTGTCCCAGTGTCTCAGTGTCTCAGTGTCCCAGTGTCTCAGTGTCCCAGTGTCCCAGTGTCTCGGTGTCCCCGTGTCTCAGTGTCTCGGTGTCCCAGTGTCTCAGTGTCCCAGTGTCCCAGTGTCTCAGTGTCTCAGTGTCTCAGTGTCTCAGTGTCCCATTGTCTCAGTGTCCCAGTGTCTCAGTGTCTCAGTGTCCCAGTGTCTCAGTGTCTCAGTTTCCCAGTGTCTCAGTGTCCCAGTGTCTCAGTGTCCCATTGTCCCAGTGTCCCAGTGTCTCAGTGTCTCAGTGTCCCAGAGTCTCAGTGTATCTGAGACTCGGTGTCTCAGATTCTCAGTGTCTCTGTGTCTCGGTGTCTCATTGTCCCAGTGTCTCAGTGTCTCAGTGTCTCATTGTCCCAGTGTCTCATTGTCTCATTGTCCCAGTGTCTCAGTGTCTCAGTGTCCCAGTGTCTCAGTGTCTCAGTGTCTCAGTGTCCCAGTGTCTCAGTGTCCCAGTGTCTCAGTGTCTCAGTGTCCCAGTGTCTCAGTGTCTCAGTGTCTCAGTGTCCCAGTCTATCAGTGTCTCAGTGTCTCAGTGTCCCAGTGCCTCAGTGTCTCAGTGTCCCAGTGTCTCAGTGTCTCAGTGTCCCAGTGTCTCAGTGTCTCAGTGCCTCAGTGTCCCGGTGTCTCAGTGTCCCAGTGTCCCAGTGTCCCAGTGTCCCAGTGTTCCAGTGTCTCAGTGTCTCAGTGTCTCAGTGTCTCAGAGTCTCAGTGTCTCAGTGTCCCAGTGTCTCAGTGTCTCATTGTCTCAGTGTCCCAGTGTCTCCGTGTCTCAGTGTCCCAGTGTCTCAGTGTCCCAGTGTCCCAGTGTCCCAGTGTCTCAGTGTCCCAGTGTCCCAGTGTCTCAGTGTCCCAGTGTCCCAGTGTCTCAGTGTCTCAGTGTCTTTGTGTCTCGGTGTCTCAGTGTCCCAGTGTCTCACTGTCCCAGTGTCCCAATGTCTCAGTGTCCCAGTGTCTCAGTGCGCAGTGTCTCAGTGTCCCAGTGTCTCAGTGTCTCAGTGTCCCAGGGTCTCAGTGTCTCAGTGTCGCGTGTCCCAGTGTCCCAGTGTCTCAGTGTCTCAGTGTCCCAGCGTCTCAGTGTCCCAGTGTCTCAGTGTCTCAGTGTCCCAGTGTCTCAGTGTCCCAGTGTCTCAGTGTCTCAGTGTCTCAGTGTCCCAGTGTCTCAGTGTCTCAGTGTCCCATTGTCCCAGTGTCCCAGTGTCCCAGTGTCCCAGTGTCCCAGTGTTCCAGTGTCTCAGTGTCTCAGTGTCTCAGTGTCTCAGAGTCTCAGTGTCTCAGTGTCCCAGTGTCTCAGTGTCTCATTGTCTCAGTGTCCCAGTGTCTCCGTGTCTCAGTGTCCCAGTGTCTCAGTGTCCCAGTGTCCCAGTGTCCCAGTGTCTCAGTGTCCCAGTGTCCCAGTGTCTCAGTGTCCCAGTGTCCCAGTGTCTCAGTGTCTCAGTGTCTCATTGTCTCAGTGTCTCACTGTCTCAGAGTCTCAGTGTCTCAGTTTCCCAGTGTATCAGTGTCCCAGTGTCCCAGTGTCCCAATGTCTCAGTGTCCCAGTGTCTCAGAGTCTCAGTGTCTCAGTGTCCCAGTGTATCAGTGTCTCAGTGTCCCAGTGTCTCAGTGTCCCAGTGTCCCAGTGTCCCAGTGCCCCAGTGTCTCGGTGTCTCAGTTTCTCAGTGTCCCGGTGTCTCAGTGCTCCAGTGTATCAGTGTCTCAGTGTCCTAGTGTCTCAATGTCTCAGTGTGTCAGTGTCCCAGTGTCTCAGTGTCTCAGTGTCCCAGTGTCTCAGTGTCTCAGTGTCCCTGTGTCTCAGTGTCTCAGTGTCTCAGTGTCCTAGTGTCTCAGTGTCCCAGTGTCTCAGTGTCTCAGTGTCCCAGTGTCTCAGTGTCCCAGTGTCCCAGTGTCTCGGTGTCCCCGTGTCTCAGTGTCTCGGTGTCCCAGTGTCTCAGTGTCTCAGTGTCCCATTGTCTCAGTGTCCCAGTGTCTCAGTGTCTCAGTGTCCCAGTGTCTCAGTGTCTCAGTTTCCCAGTGTCCCAGTGTCCCAGTGTCCCAGTGTCCCAGTGTCTCAGTGTCCCAGTGTCTCAGTGTCCCAGTGTCTCATTGTCTCAGTGTCTCAGTGTCTCATTGTCTCAGTGTCTCAGTGTCTCAGAGTCTCAGTGTCTCAGTGTCCCAGTGTATCAGTGTCTCAGTTTCTCATTGTCCCAGTGTCTCATTGTCCCAGTGTCTCAGTGTCTCATTGTCTCAGTGTCTCAGTGTCTCAGAGTCTCAGTGTCTCAGTGTCCCAGTGTATCAGTGTCTCAGTGTCCCAGTGTCTCAGTGTCCCAGTGTCCCAGTGTCCCATTGTCTCAGTGTCCCAGTGCCCCAGTGTCTCGATGTCCCAGTGCCTCAGTGTCTCAGTGTCCCAGTGTCTCAGTGTCTCAGTGTCCCAGTGTCTCAGTGTCTCAGTGTCTCATTGTCTCAGTGTCCCAGTGGCTCAGTGTCTCAGTGTCAAAGTGTCCCAGTGTTTCAGTGTCCCAGTGTCTCAGTGTCCCAGTGTCTCAGTGTCTCAGTGTCCCAGTGTCTCAGTGTCTCAGTGTCTCAGTGTCCCAGTGTCTCAGTGTCTCAGTGTCTCAGTGTCCCGGTGTCTCAGTGCCCCAGTGTCTCAGTGTCTCAGTGTCCTAGTGTCTCAGTGTCTCAGTGTCGCAGTGTCCCAGTGTCTCAGTGTCTCAGTGTCCCAGTGTCTCAGTGTCTCAGTGTCTCAGTGTCCCTGTGGCCCAGTGTCTCAGTGTCTCATTGTCTTAGTGTCCCAGTGTCTCAGTGTCTCAGTGTCCCAGTGTCTCAGTGTCTCAGTGTCTCAGTGTCCCAGTGTCTCAGTGTCTCAGTGTCCCAGTGTCTCAGTGTCTCAGTGTCCCAGTGTCTCAGTGTCCCAGTGTCCCAGTGTCTCAGTGTCTCAGTGTCCCAGTGTCTCAGTGTCTCAGTGTCCCAGTGTCTCAGTGTCCCAGTGTCCCAGTGTCTCGGTGTCCCCGTGTCTCAGTGTCTCGGTGTCCCAGTGTCTCAGTGTCCCAGAGTCCCATTGTCTCAGTGTCTCAGTGTCCCAGTGTCTCAGTGTCTCAGTGTCCCATTGTCTCAGTGTCCCAGTGTCTCAGTGTCTCAGTGTCCCAGTGTCTCAGTGTCTCAGTTTCCCAGTGTCTCAGTGTCCCAGTGTCTCAGTGTCCCATTGTCCCAGTGTCCCAGTGTCTCAGTGTCTCAGTGTCCCAGAGTCTCAGTGTATCTGAGACTCGGTGTCTCAGATTCTCAGTGTCTCTGTGTCTCGGTGTCTCATTGTCCCAGTGTCTCAGTGTCCCAGTGTCTCAGTGTCTCAGTGTCTCATTGTCCCAGTGTCTCATTGTCTCATTGTCCCAGTGTCTCAGTGTCTCAGTGTCCCAGTGTCTCAGTGTCTCAGTGTCTCAGTGTCCCAGTGTCTCAGTGTCCCAGTGTCTCAGTGTCTCAGTGTCCCAGTGTCTCAGTGTCTCAGTGTCTCAGTGTCCCAGTGTCTCAGTGTCTCAGTGTCCCAGTGCCTCAGTGTCTCAGTGTCCCAGTGTCTCAGTGTCTCAGTGTCCCAGTGTCTCAGTGTCTCAGTGTCTCAGTGTCCCGGTGTCTCAGTGTCCCAGTGTCCCAGTGTCCCAGTGTTCCAGTGTCTCAGTGTCTCAGTGTCTCAGAGTCTCAGTGTCTCAGTGTCCCAGTGTCTCAGTGTCTCATTGTCTCAGTGTCCCAGTGTCTCCGTGTCTCAGTGTCCCAGTGTCTCAGTGTCTCAGTGTCCCAGTGTCCCAGTGTCCCAGTGTCTCAGTGTCCCAGTGTCCCAGTGTCTCAGTGTCCCAGTGTCCCAGTGTCTCAGTGTCTCAGTGTCTCTGTGTCTCGGTGTCTCAGTGTCCCAGTGTCTCACTGTCCCAGTGTCCCAATGTCTCAGTGTCCCAGTGTCTCAGTGCGCAGTGTCTCAGTGTCCCAGTGTCTCAGTGTCTCAGTGTCCCAGGGTCTCAGTGTCTCAGTGTCGCGTGTCCCAGTGTCCCAGTGTCTCAGTGTCTCAGTGTCCCAGCGTCTCAGTGTCCCAGTGTCTCAGTGTCTCAGTGTCCCAGTGTCTCAGTGTCCCAGTGTCTCAGTGTCTCAGTGTCCCAGTGTATCAGTGTCTCAGTGTCCCAGTGTCTCAGTGTCCCAGTGTCCCAGTGTCCCAGTGCCCCAGTGTCTCGGTGTCTCAGTTTCTCAGTGTCCCGGTGTCTCAGTGCTCCAGTGTATCAGTGTCTCAATGTCTCAGTGTCCCAGTGTCTCAGAGTCTCAGTGTCTCAGTGTCCCAGTGTATCAGTGTCTCAGTGTCCCAGTGTCTCAGTGTCCCAGTGTCCCAGTGTCCCAGTGCCCCAGTGTCTCGGTGTCTCAGTTTCTCAGTGTCCCGGTGTCTCAGTGCTCCAGTGTATCAGTGTCTCAGTGTCCTAGTGTCTCAATGTCTCAGTGTGTCAGTGTCCCAGTGTCTCAGTGTCTCAGTGTCCCAGTGTCTCAGTGTCTCAGTGTCCCTGTGTCTCAGTGTCTCAGTGTCTCAGTGTCTCAGTGTCCTAGTGTCTCAGTGTCCCAGTGTCTCAGTGTCTCAGTGTCCCAGTGTCTCAGTGTCCCAGTGTCCCAGTGTCTCGGTGTCCCCGTGTCTCAGTGTCTCGGTGTCCCAGTGTCTCAGTGTCTCAGTGTCCCATTGTCTCAGTGTCCCAGTGTCTCAGTGTCTCAGTGTCCCAGTGTCTCAGTGTCTCAGTTTCCCAGTGTCCCAGTGTCCCAGTGTCCCAGTGTCCCAGTGTCTCAGTGTCCCAGTGTCTCAGTGTCCCAGTGTCTCATTGTCTCAGTGTCTCAGTGTCTCATTGTCTCAGTGTCTCAGTGTCTCAGAGTCTCAGTGTCTCAGTGTCCCAGTGTATCAGTGTCTCAGTTTCTCATTGTCCCAGTGTCTCATTGTCCCAGTGTCTCAGTGTCTCATTGTCTCAGTGTCTCAGTGTCTCAGAGTCTCAGTGTCTCAGTGTCCCAGTGTATCAGTGTCTCAGTGTCCCAGTGTCTCAGTGTCCCAGTGTCCCAGTGTCCCATTGTCTCAGTGTCCCAGTGCCCCAGTGTCTCGATGTCCCAGTGCCTCAGTGTCTCAGTGTCCCAGTGTCTCAGTGTCTCAGTGTCCCAGTGTCTCAGTGTCTCAGTGTCTCATTGTCTCAGTGTCCCAGTGGCTCAGTGTCTCAGTGTCAAAGTGTCCCAGTGTTTCAGTGTCCCAGTGTCTCAGTGTCCCAGTGTCTCAGTGTCTCAGTGTCCCAGTGTCTCAGTGTCTCAGTGTCTCAGTGTCCCAGTGTCTCAGTGTCTCAGTGTCTCAGTGTCCCGGTGTCTCAGTGCCCCAGTGTCTCAGTGTCTCAGTGTCCTAGTGTCTCAGTGTCTCAGTGTCGCAGTGTCCCAGTGTCTCAGTGTCTCAGTGTCCCAGTGTCTCAGTGTCTCAGTGTCTCAGTGTCCCTGTGGCCCAGTGTCTCAGTGTCTCATTGTCTTAGTGTCCCAGTGTCTCAGTGTCTCAGTGTCCCAGTGTCTCAGTGTCTCAGTGTCTCAGTGTCCCAGTGTCTCAGTGTCTCAGTGTCCCAGTGTCTCAGTGTCTCAGTGTCCCAGTGTCTCAGTGTCCCAGTGTCCCAGTGTCTCAGTGTCTCAGTGTCCCAGTGTCTCAGTGTCTCAGTGTCCCAGTGTCTCAGTGTCCCAGTGTCCCAGTGTCTCGGTGTCCCCGTGTCTCAGTGTCTCGGTGTCCCAGTGTCTCAGTGTCCCAGAGTCCCATTGTCTCAGTGTCTCAGTGTCCCAGTGTCTCAGTGTCTCAGTGTCCCATTGTCTCAGTGTCCCAGTGTCTCAGTGTCTCAGTGTCCCAGTGTCTCAGTGTCTCAGTTTCCCAGTGTCTCAGTGTCCCAGTGTCTCAGTGTCCCATTGTCCCAGTGTCCCAGTGTCTCAGTGTCTCAGTGTCCCAGAGTCTCAGTGTATCTGAGACTCGGTGTCTCAGATTCTCAGTGTCTCTGTGTCTCGGTGTCTCATTGTCCCAGTGTCTCAGTGTCCCAGTGTCTCAGTGTCTCAGTGTCTCATTGTCCCAGTGTCTCATTGTCTCATTGTCCCAGTGTCTCAGTGTCTCAGTGTCCCAGTGTCTCAGTGTCTCAGTGTCTCAGTGTCCCAGTGTCTCAGTGTCCCAGTGTCTCAGTGTCTCAGTGTCCCAGTGTCTCAGTGTCTCAGTGTCTCAGTGTCCCAGTGTCTCAGTGTCTCAGTGTCCCAGTGCCTCAGTGTCTCAGTGTCCCAGTGTCTCAGTGTCTCAGTGTCCCAGTGTCTCAGTGTCTCAGTGTCTCAGTGTCCCGGTGTCTCAGTGTCCCAGTGTCCCAGTGTCCCAGTGTTCCAGTGTCTCAGTGTCTCAGTGTCTCAGAGTCTCAGTGTCTCAGTGTCCCAGTGTCTCAGTGTCTCATTGTCTCAGTGTCCCAGTGTCTCCGTGTCTCAGTGTCCCAGTGTCTCAGTGTCTCAGTGTCCCAGTGTCCCAGTGTCCCAGTGTCTCAGTGTCCCAGTGTCCCAGTGTCTCAGTGTCCCAGTGTCCCAGTGTCTCAGTGTCTCAGTGTCTCTGTGTCTCGGTGTCTCAGTGTCCCAGTGTCTCACTGTCCCAGTGTCCCAATGTCTCAGTGTCCCAGTGTCTCAGTGCGCAGTGTCTCAGTGTCCCAGTGTCTCAGTGTCTCAGTGTCCCAGGGTCTCAGTGTCTCAGTGTCGCGTGTCCCAGTGTCCCAGTGTCTCAGTGTCTCAGTGTCCCAGCGTCTCAGTGTCCCAGTGTCTCAGTGTCTCAGTGTCCCAGTGTCTCAGTGTCCCAGTGTCTCAGTGTCTCAGTGTCCCAGTGTATCAGTGTCTCAGTGTCCCAGTGTCTCAGTGTCCCAGTGTCCCAGTGTCCCAGTGCCCCAGTGTCTCGGTGTCTCAGTTTCTCAGTGTCCCGGTGTCTCAGTGCTCCAGTGTATCAGTGTCTCAGTGTCCTAGTGTCTCAATGTCTCAGTGTGTCAGTGTCCCAGTGTCTCAGTGTCCCAGTGTCTCAGTGTCTCAGTGTCCCTGTGTCTCAGTGTCTCAGTGTCTCAGTGTCCTAGTGTCTCAGTGTCTCAGTGTCCCAGTGTCTCAGTGTCTCAGTGTCCCAGTGTCTCAGTGTCCCAGTGTCCCAGTGTCTCGGTGTCCCCGTGTCTCAGTGTCTCGGTGTCCCAGTGTCTCAGTGTCCCAGTGTCCCAGTGTCTCAGTGTCTCAGTGTCCCAGTGTCTCAGTGTCTCAGTGTCCCATTGTCTCAGTGTCCCAGTGTCTCAGTGTCTCAGTGTCCCAGTGTCTCAGTGTCTCAGTTTCCCAGTGTCTCAGTGTCCCAGTGTCCCAGTGTCCCAGTGTCTCAGTGTCCCAGTGTCTCAGTGTCCCAGTGTCTCATTGTCTCAGTGTCTCAGTGTCTCATTGTCTCAGTGTCTCAGTGTCTCAGAGTCTCAGTGTCTCAGTGTCCCAGTGTCTCAGT
Source organism: Petromyzon marinus (assembly GCF_048934315.1). NCBI lineage: Eukaryota > Metazoa > Chordata > Hyperoartia > Petromyzontiformes > Petromyzontidae > Petromyzon > Petromyzon marinus. The sequence goes on from NW_027422618.1 coordinate 1,589,015, forward strand.
GTCTCAGTGTCCTAGTGTCTCAGTGTCTCAGTGTCGCAGTGTCCCAGTGTCTCAGTGTCTCAGTGTCCCAGTGTATCAGTGTCCCGGTGTCTCAGTGCCCCAGTGTCTCAGTGTCTCAGTGTCCTAGTGTCTCAGTGTCTCAGTGTCTCAGTGTCCCAGTGTCTCAGTGTCTCAGTGTCCCAGTGTCTCAGTGTCTCAGTGTCTCAGTGTCCCTGTGGCCCAGTGTCTCAGTGTCTCATTGTCTTAGTGTCCCAGTGTCTCAGTGTCTCAGTGTCCCAGTGTCTCAGTGTCTCAGTGTCTCAGTGTCCCAGTGTCTCAGTGTCTCAGTGTCCCAGTGTCTCAGTGTCTCAGTGTCCCAGTGTCTCAGTGTCCCAGTGTCCCAGTGTCTCAGTGTCTCAGTGTCCCAGTGTCTCAGTGTCTCAGTGTCCCAGTGTCTCAGTGTCCCAGTGTCCCAGTGTCTCGGTGTCCCCGTGTCTCAGTGTCTCGGTGTCCCAGTGTCTCAGTGTCCCAGTGTCCCAGTGTCTCAGTGTCTCAGTGTCCCAGTGTCTCAGTGTCTCAGTGTCCCATTGTCTCAGTGTCCCAGTGTCTCAGTGTTTCAGTGTCCCAGTGTCTCAGTGTCTCAGTTTCCCAGTGTCTCAGTGTCCCAGTGTCTCAGTGTCCCATTGTCCCAATCTCCCAGTGTCTCAGTGTCTCAGTGTCCCAGAGTCTCAGTGTATCTGAGACTCGGTGTCTCAGATTCTCAGTGTCTCTGTGTCTCGGTGTCTCATTGTCCCAGTGTCTCAGTGTCCCAGTGTCTCAGTGTCTCAGTGTCTCATTGTCCCAGTGTCTCATTGTCTCATTGTCCCAGTGTCTCAGTGTCCCAGTGTCTCAGTGTCTCAGTGTCTCAGTGTCCCAGTGTCTCAGTGTCCCAGTGTCTCAGTGTCTCAGTGTCCCAGTGTCTCAGTGTCTCAGTGTCTCAGTGTCTCAGTGTCTCAGTGCCTCAGTGTCTCAGTGTCCCAGTGTCTCAGTGTCTCAGTGTCCCAGTGTCTCAGTGTCTCAGTGTCTCAGTGTCCCGGTGTCTCAGTGTCCCAGTGTCCCAGTGTCCCAGTGTCTCAGTGTCTCAGTGTCTCAGTGTCTCAGAGTCTCAGTGTCTCAGTGTCCCAGTGTCTCACTGTCTCATTGTCTCAGTGTCCCAGTGTCTCCGTGTCTCAGTGTCCCAGTGTCTCAGTGTCCCAGTGTCTCAGTGTCCCAGTGTCCCAGTGTCCCAGTGTCTCAGTGTCCCAGTGTCCCAGTGTCTCAGTGTCCCAGTGTCCCAGTGTCTCAGTGTCTCAGTGTCTCTGTGTCTCGGTGTCTCAGTGTCCCAGTGTCTCACTGTCCCAGTGTCCCAATGTCTCAGTGTCCCAGTGTCTCAGTGCGCAGTGTCTCAGTGTCCCAGTGTCTCAGTGTCTCAGTGTCCCAGGGTCTCAGTGTCTCAGTGTCGCGTGTCCCAGTGTCCCAGTGTCTCAGTGTCTCAGTGTCCCAGCGTCTCAGTGTCCCAGTGTCTCAGTGTCTCAGTGTCCCAGTGTCTCAGTGTCCCAGTGTCTCAGTGTCTCAGTGTCTCAGTGTCCCAGTGTCTCAGTGTCTCAGTGTCCCAGTGTCTCAGTGTCCCAGTGTCCCAGTGTCCCAGTGTCCCAGTGTTCCAGTGTCTCAGTGTCTCAGTGTCTCAGTGTCTCAGAGTCTCAGTGTCTCAGTGTCCCAGTGTCTCATTGTCTCATTGTCTCAGTGTCCCAGTGTCTCCGTGTCTCAGTGTCCCAGTGTCTCAGTGTCCCAGTGTCTCAGTGTCCCAGTGTCCCAGTGTCCCAGTGTCTCAGTGTCCCAGTGTCCCAGTGTCTCAGTGTCCCAGTGTCCCAGTGTCTCAGTGTCTCAGTGTCTCATTGTCTCAGTGTCTCACTGTCTCAGAGTCTCAGTGTCTCAGTTTCCCAGTGTATCAGTGTCTCAGTGTCCCAGTGTCCCAGTGTCCCAATGTCTCAGTGTCCCAGTGTCTCAGAGTCTCAGTGTCTCAGTGTCCCAGTGTATCAGTGTCTCAGTGTCCCAGTGTCTCAGTGTCCCAGTGTCCCAGTGTCCCAGTGCCCCAGTGTCTCGGTGTCTCAGTTTCTCAGTGTCCCGGTGTCTCAGTGCTCCAGTGTATCAGTGTCTCAGTGTCCTAGTGTCTCAATGTCTCAGTGTGTCAGTGTCCCAGTGTCTCAGTGTCTCAGTGTCCCAGTGTCTCAGTGTCTCAGTGTCCCTGTGTCTCAGTGTCTCAGTGTCTCAGTGTCCTAGTGTCTCAGTGTCTCAGTGTCCCAGTGTCTCAGTGTCTCAGTGTCCCAGTGTCTCAGTGTACCAGTGTCCCAGTGTCTCGGTGTCCCCGTGTCTCAGTGTCTCGGTGTCCCAGTGTCTCAGTGTCCCAGTGTCCCAGTGTCTCAGTGTCTCAGTGTCCCAGTGTCTCAGTGTCTCAGTGTCCCATTGTCTCAGTGTCCCAGTGTCCCAGTGTCTCAGTGTCCCAGTGTCTCAGTGTCTCAGTTTCCCAGTGTCTCAGTGTCCCAGTGTCCCAGTGTCCCAGTGTCCCAGTGTCTCAGTGTCCCAGTGTCTCAGTGTCCCAGTGTCTCATTGTCTCAGTGTCTCAGTGTCTCATTGTCTCAGTGTCTCAGTGTCTCAGAGTCTCAGTGTCTCAGTGTCCCAGTGTATCAGTGTCTCAGTTTCTCATTGTCCCAGTTTCTCATTGTCTCATTGTCCCAGTGTCTCATTGTCTCAGTGTCTCAGTGTCTCAGAGTCTCAGTGTCTCAGTGTCCCAGTGTATCAGTGTCTCAGTGTCCCAGTGTCTCAGTGTCCCAGTGTCCCAGTGTCCCATTGTCTCAGTGTCCCAGTGCCCCAGTGTCTCGGTGTCCCAGTGCCTCAGTGTCTCAGTGTCCCAGTGTCTCAGTGTCTCAGTGTCCCAGTGTCTCAGTGTCTCAGTGTCTCATTGTCTCAGTGTCCCAGTGGCTCAGTGTCTCAGTGTCAAAGTGTCCCAGTGTTTCAGTGTCCCAGTGTCTCAGTGTCCCAGTGTCTCAGTGTCTCAGTGTCCCAGTGTCTCAGTGTCTCAGTGTCTCAGTGTCCCAGTGTCCCAGTGTCTCAGTGTCTCAGTGTCTCAGTGTCCCGGTGTCTCAGTGCCCCAGTGTCTCAGTGTCTCAGTGTCCTAGTGTCTCAGTGTCTCAGTGTCGCAGTGTCCCAGTGTCTCAGTGTCTCAGTGTCCCAGTGTCTCAGTGTCCCGGTGTCTCAGTGCCCCAGTGTCTCAGTGTCTCAGTGTCCTAGTGTCTCAGTGTCTCAGTGTCTCAGTGTCCTAGTGTCTCAGTGTCTCAGTGTCTCAGTGTCCCAGTGTCTCAGTGTCTCAGTGTCCCAGTGTCTCAGTGTCTCAGTGTCTCAGTGTCCCTGTGGCCCAGTGTCTCAGTGTCTCATTGTCTTAGTGTCCCAGTGTCTCAGTGTCTCAGTGTCCCAGTGTCTCAGTGTCCCAGTGTCCCAGTGTCTCAGTGTCTCAGTGTCCCAGTGTCTCAGTGTCTCAGTGTCCCAGTGTCTCAGTGTCTCAGTGTCCCAGTGTCTCATTGTCTCAGAGTTCCAGTGTCTCAGTGTCTCTGAGACTCGGTGTCTCAGATTCTCAGTGTCTCTGTGTCTCGGTGTCTCAGTGTCCCAGTGTCTCACTGTCCCAGTGTCCCAATGTCTCAGTGTCCCAGTGTCTCAGTGCGCAGTGTCTCAGTGTCCCAGTGTCTCAGTGTCTCAGTGTCCCAGGGTCTCAGTGTCTCAGTGTCGCGTGTCCCAGTGTCTCAGTGTCTCAGTGTCTCAGTGTCCCAGTGTCTCAGTGTCACAGTGTCTCAGTGTCCCAGTGTCCCAGTGTCTCAGTGTCTCAGTGTCTCATTGTCTCAGTGTCCCAGTGTCTCAATGTCTCAGTGTCCCAGTGTCTCAGTGTCTCAGTGTCCCAGTGTCTCAGTGTCCCAGTGTCCCAGTGTCTCAGTGTCTCAGTGTCCCAGTGTCTCAGTGTCTCAGTGTCCCAGTGTCTCAGTGTCTCAGTGTCCCAGTGTCTCATTGTCTCAGAGTTCCAGTGTCTCAGTGTCTCTGAGACTCGGTGTCTCATATTCTCAGTGTCTCTGTGTCTCGGTGTCTCAGTGTCCCAGTGTCTCACTGTCCCAGTGTCCCAATGTCTCAGTGTCCCAGTGTCTCAGTGCGCAGTGTCTCAGTGTCCCAGTGTCTCAGTGTCTCAGTGTCCCAGGGTCTCAGTGTCTCAGTGTCGCGTGTCCCAGTGTCCCAGTGTCTCAGTGTCTCAGTGTCCCAGCGTCTCAGTGTCCCAGTGTCTCAGTGTCTCAGTGTCCCAGTGTCTCAGTGTCCCAGTGTCTCAGTGTCTCAGTGTCTCAGTGTCCCAGTGTCTCAGTGTCTCAGTGTCCCATTGTCTCAGTGTCCCAGTGTCCCATTGTCCCAGTGTCCCAGTGTCTCAGTGTCCCAGTGTCCCAGTGTCCCAGTGTCCCAGTGTTCCAGTGTCTCAGTGTCTCAGTGTCTCAGTGTCTCAGAGTCTCAGTGTCTCAGTGTCCCAGTGTCTCAGTGTCTCATTGTCTCAGTGTCCCAGTGTCTCCGTGTCTCAGTGTCCCAGTGTCTCAGTGTCCCAGTGTCTCAGTGTCCCAGTGTCCCAGTGTCTCAGTGTCCCAGTGTCCCAGTGTCTCAGTGTCCCAGTGTCCCAGTGTCTCAGTGTCTCAGTGTCTCATTGTCTCAGTGTCTCAGTGTCTCAGAGTCTCAGAGTCTCAGTGTCTCAGTTTCCCAGTGTATCAGTGTCTCAGTGTCCCAGTGTCCCAGTGTCCCAATGTCTCAGTGTCCCAGTGTCTCAGTGTCTCAGTGTCCCAGTGTATCAGTGTCTCAGTGTCCCAGTGTCTCAGTGTCCCAGTGTCCCAGTGTCCCAGTGCCCCAGTGTCTCGGTGTCTCAGTTTCTCAGTGTCCCGGTGTCTCAGTGCTCCAGTGTATCAGTGTCTCAGTGTCCTAGTGTCTCAATGTCTCAGTGTGTCAGTGTCCCAGTGTCTCAGTGTCTCAGTGTCCCAGTGTCTCAGTGTCTCAGTGTCCCTGTGTCTCAGTGTCTCAGTGTCTCAGTGTCCTAGTGTCTCAGTGTCTCAGTGTCCCAGTGTCTCAGTGTCTCAGTGTCCCAGTGTCTCAGTGTCCCAGTGTCCCAGTGTCTCGGTGTCCCCGTGTCTCAGTGTCTCGGTGTCCCAGTGTCTCAGTGTCCCAGTGTCCCAGTGTCTCAGTGTCTCAGTGTCCCAGTGTCTCAGTGTCTCAGTGTCCCATTGTCTCAGTGTCCCAGTGTCTCAGTGTCTCAGTGTCCCAGTGTCTCAGTGGTTCAGTGTCCCAGTGTCTCAGTGTCCCAGTGTCCCAGTGTCTCAGTGTCCCAGTGTCCCAGTGTCTCGGTGTCCCCGTGTCTCAGTGTCTCGGTGTCCCAGTGTCTCAGTGTCCCAGTGTCCCAGTGTCTCAGTGTCTCAGTGTCCCAGTGTCTCAGTGTCTCAGTGTCCCATTGTCTCAGTGTCTCAGTGTCCCAGTGTCTCAGTGGTTCAGTGTCCCAATGTCTCAGTGTCCCAGTGTCCCAGTGTCTCAGTGTCTCAGTGTCCCAGTGTCTCAGTGTGTCTGAGACTCGGTGTCTCAGATTCTCAGTGTCTCTGTGTCTCGGTGTCTCAGTGTCTCAGTGTCTCAGAGTCTTAGTGTCCCAGTGTCTCAGTGTCCCAGTTTCTCAGTGCCTCAGTGTCCCAGTGTCTCAGTGTCTCAGTGTCTCAGTGTCTCAGTGTCCCAGTGTCTCAGTGCGCAGTGTCTCAGTGTCCCAGTGTCTCAGTGTCTCAGTGTCCCAGGGTCTCAGTGTCTCAGTGTCGCGTGTCCCAGTGTCCCAGTGTCTCAGTGTCTCAGTGTCCCAGCGTCTCAGTGTCCCAGTGTCTCAGTGTCTCAGTGTCCCAGTATCTCAGTGTCCCAGTGTCTCAGTGTCCCAGTTTCTCAGTGTCTCATTGTCCTAATGTCTCAGTGTGCAGTGTCTCAGTGTCCCAGTGTCCCAGTGTCTCAGTGTCTCAGTGTCCCAGTGTCTCAGTGTCTCAGTGTGCCAGTGTCCCAGTGTCTCAGTGTCCCAGTGTTCCAGTGTCTCAGTGTCTCAGTATCTCAGTGTCCCAGTGTCTCAGTGTCTCAGTGTAAAAGTGTCCCAGTGTTTCAGTGTCCCAATGTCTCAGTGTCCCAGTGTCTCAGTGTATCAGTGTCCCAGTGTCTCAGTGTCTCAGTGTCTCAGTGTCCCAGTGTCCCAGTGTCTCAGTGTCTCAGTGTCCCAGTGTCTCAGTGTCTCAGTGTCTCAGTGTCTCAGTGTCCCAGTGTCTCAGTGTCCCAGTGTATCAGTGTCTCAGTGTCCCAGTGTCCCAGTGTCTCAGTGTCCCAGTGTCTTAGTGTCCCACTGTCCCAGTGTCTCAGTGTCCCAGTGTCTCAATGTACCAGTGTCTCAGTGTCCCAGTGTCTCAGTGTCTCAGTGTCCCATTGTCTCAGTGTCCCAGTGTCTCAGTGTCTCAGTGTCCCAGTGTCTCAGTGTCTCATTGTTTCAGTTTCTCAATGTCCCAGTGTCTCAGTGTCTCAGTGACCCAGTGTCCCAGAGTCTCAGTGTCTCAGTGTCCCAGTGTCTCAGTGTCTCAGTGTCCCAGTGTCTCAGTGTCTCAGTGTCTCATTGTCTCAGTGTCTCAGTGTCTCAGTGTCCCAGTGTCTCAGTGTCTCATTGTCTCAGTGTCTCAGTGTCCCAGTGTCTCAGTGTCTCAGTGTCCCAGTGTCTCAGTGTCTCAGTGTCCCAGTGTCTCAGTGTCTTAGTGTCCCAGTGTCCCAGTGTCTCAGTGACTCAGTGTCTCAGTGTCTCAGTGTCCCAGTGTCTCAGTGTCTCAGTGTCCCAGTGTCTCAGTGTCTCAGTGTCCCAGTGTCCCAGTGTCTCAGTGTCCCAGTGTTCCAGTGTCTCAGTATCTCAGTGTCCCAGTGTCTCAGTGTCTTAGTGTCCCAGTGTCCCAGTGTCTCAGTGACTCAGTGTCTCAGTTTCTCAGTGTCCCAGTGTCTCAGTGTCTCAGTATCCCAGGGTCTCAGTGTCTCAGTGTCCCAGTGTCTCAGTGTCCCAGTGTCTCATTGTCCCAGTGTCTCAGTGTCCCAGTGTCTCAGTGTCTCAGTGTCTCAGTGTCCCAGGGTCTCAGTGTCCCAGTGTCCCAGTGTCCCAGTGTCTCAGTGTCCCAGTGTCTCAGTGTCTCCTTGTTTCAGTGTCTCAGTGTCCCAATGTCTCAGTGTCCCAGTGTCTCAGTGTCCCACTGTCCCAGTGTCTCAGTGTCCCAGTGTCTCAATGTACCAGTGTCTCAGTGTCTCAGTGTCCCAGTGTCTCAGTGTCCCAGTGTCTCAGTGTCTCAGTGTCTCAGTGTCCCAGTGTCTCAGTGTCTCAGTGTCCCAGGGTCTCAGTGTCTCAGTGTCCCAGTGTCCCAGTGTCTCAGTGTCTCAGTGTCCCAGGGTCTCAGTGTCTCAGTGTCCCAGTGTCTCAGTGTCCCAGTGTCCCAGTGTCTCATTGTCCCAGTGTCTCAGTGTCCCAGTGTCTCAGTGTCTCAGTGTCTCAGTGTCCCAGGGTCTCAGTGTCCCAGTGTCCCAGTGTCTCAGTGTCCCAGTGTCTCAGTGTCTCCTTGTTTCAGTGTCTCAGTGTCCCAATGTCTCAGTGTCCCAGTGTCTCAGTCTCCCACTGTCCCAGTGTCTCAGTGTCCCAGTGTCTCAATGTACCAGTGTCTCAGTGTCTCAGTGTCCCAGTGTCTCAGTGTCCCAGTGTCGTCAGTGTCCCAGTGTCTCAGTGACTCAGTGTCTCAGTGTCCCAGTGTCTCAGTGTCTCAGTGTCTCATTGTTTCAGTGTCTCAATGTCCCAGTGTCTCAGTGTCTCAGTGTCCCAGTGTCCCAGTGTATCAGTGTCTCAGTGTCTCAGTGTCCCAGTGTCTCAGTGTCTCCTTGTCTCAGTGCCTCAGTGTCTCAGTTTCCCAGTGTCTCAGTGTTTCATTGTCTCAGTGTCTCAGTGTCCCTGTGGCCCTGTGTCTCAGTCTCTCAGTGTCTTAGTGTCTCAGTGTCCCAGTGTCTCAGTGTCCCAGTGTCTCAGTGTCTCAGTGTCCCAGTGTCTCAGTGGTTCAGTGTCCCAGTGTCTCAGTGTCCCAGTGTCCCAGTGTCTCAGTGTCTCAGTGTCCCAGTGTCTCAGTGTTTCTGAGAATCGGTGTCTCAGATTCTCAGTGTCTCAGTGGTTCAGTGTCCCAGTGTCTCAGTGTCTCAGTGTCCCAGTGTCTCAGTGTCCCAGTGTCCCAGTGTCTCATTGTCTCAGTGTCCCAGTGTCTCAGTGTGTCTGAGACTCGGTGTCTCAGATTCTCAGTGTCTCTGTGTCTCGGTGTCTCAGTGTCTCAGTTTCCTAGTGTCCCAGTGTCTCAGAGTCTTAGTGTCCCAGTGTCTCAGTGTCCCAGTTTCTCAGTGCCTCAGTGTCCCAGTGTCTCAGTGTCTCAGTGTCTCAGTGTCCCAGTGTCTCAGTGCGCAGTGTCTCAGTGTCCCAGTGTCTCAGTGTCTCAGTGTCCCAGGGTCTCAGTGTCTCAGTGTCGCGTGTCCCAGTGTCCCAGTGTCTCAGTGTCTCAGTGTCCCAGCGTCTCAGTGTCCCAGTGTCTCAGTGTCTCAGTGTCCCAGTATCTCAGTGTCCCAGTGTCTCAGTGTCCCAGTTTCTCAGTGTCTCAGTGTCTCATTGTCCCAATGTCTCAGTGTGCAGTGTCTCAGTGTCCCAGTGTCCCAGTGTCTTAGTGTCTCAGTGTCTCAGTGTCCCAGTGTCTCAGTGTGCCAGTGTCCCAGTGTCTCAGTGTCCCAGTGTTCCAGTGTCTCAGTGTCTCAGTATCTCAGTGTCCCAGTGTCTCAGTGTCTCAGTGTAAAAGTGTCCCAGTGTTTCAGTGTCCCAATGTCTCAGTGTCCCAGTGTCTCAGTGTATCAGTGTCCCAGTGTCTCAGTGTCTCAGTGTCTCAGTGTCCCAGTGTCCCAGTGTCTCAGTGTCTCAGTGTCCCAGTGTCTCAGTGTCTCAGTGTATCAGTGTCTCAGTGTCTCAGTGTCTCAGTGTCCCAGTGTCTCAGTGTCCCAGTGTATCAGTGTCTCAGTGTCCCAGTGTCCCAGTGTCTCAGTGTCCCAGTGTCTTAGTGTCCCACTGTCCCAGTGTCTCAGTGTCCCACTGTCTCAATGTACCAGTGTCTCAGTGTCCCAGTGTCTCAGTGTCTCAGTGTCCCAGTGTCTCAGTGTCCCAGTGTCTCAGTGTCTCAGTGTCCCAGTGTCTCAGTGTCTCATTGTTTCAGTGTCTCAATGTCCCAGTGTCTCAGTGTCTCAGTGACCCAGTGTCCCAGAGTCTCAGTGTCTCAGTGTCCCAGTGTCTCAGTGTCTCAGTGTCCCAGTGTCTCAGTGTCTCAGTGTCTCATTGTCTCAGTGTCTCAGTGTCTCAGTGTCCCAGTGTCTCAGTGTCTCATTGTCTCAGTGTCTCAGTGTCCCAGTGTCTCAGTGTCTCAGTGTCCCAGTGTCTCAGTGTCTCAGTGTCCCAGTGTCTCAGTGTCTTAGTGTCCCAGTGTCCCAGTGTCTCAGTGACTCAGTGTCTCAGTGTCTCAGTGTCTCAGTGTCCCAGTGTCTCAGTGTCTCAGTGTCCCAGTGTCTCAGTGTCTCAGTGTCCCAGTGTCCCAGTGTCTCAGTGTCCCAGTGTTCCAGTGTCTCAGTGTCTCAGTATCTCAGTGTCCCAGTGTCTCAGTGTCTTAGTGTCCCAGTGTCCCAGTGTCTCAGTGACTCAGTGTCTCAGTTTCTCAGTGTCCCAGTGTCTCAGTGTCTCAGTGTCCCAGGGTCTCAGTGTCTCAGTGTCCCAGTGTCTCAGTGTCCCAGTGTCTCAATGTACCAGTGTCTCAGTGTCTCAGTGTCCCAGTGTCTCAGTGTCCCAGTGTCTCAGTGTCTCAGTGTCTCAGTGTCCCAGTGTCTCAGTGTCTCAGTGTCCCAGGGTCTCAGTGTCTCAGTGTCCCAGTGTCCCAGTGTCTCAGTGTCTCAGTGTCCCAGGGTCTCAGTGTCTCAGTGTCCCAGTGTCTCAGTGTCCCAGTGTCCCAGTGTCTCATTGTCCCAGTGTCTCAGTGTCCCAGTGTCTCAGTGTCTCAGTGTCTCAGTGTCCCAGGGTCTCAGTGTCCCAGTGTCCCAGTGTCTCAGTGTCCCAGTGTCTCAGTGTCTCCTTGTTTCAGTGTCTCAGTGTCCCAATGTCTCAGTGTCCCAGTGTCTCAGTCTCCCACTGTCCCAGTGTCTCAGTGTCCCAGTGTCTCAATGTACCAGTGTCTCAGTGTCTCAGTGTCCCAGTGTCTCAGTGTCCCAGTGTCGTCAGTGTCCCAGTGTCTCAGTGACTCAGTGTCTCAGTGTCCCAGTGTCTCAGTGTCTCAGTGTCTCATTGTTTCAGTGTCTCAATGTCCCAGTGTCTCAGTGTCTCAGTGTCCCAGTGTCCCAGTGTATCAGTGTCTCAGTGTCTCAGTGTCCCAGTGTCTCAGTGTCTCCTTGTCTCAGTGCCTCAGTGTCTCAGTGTCCCAGTGTCTCAGTGTTTCATTGTCTCAGTGTCTCAGTGTCCCTGTGGCCCTGTGTCTCAGTCTCTCAGTGTCTTAGTGTCTCAGTGTCCCAGTGTCTCAGTGTCCCAGTGTCTCAGTGTCTCAGTGTCCCAGTGTCTCAGTGGTTCAGTGTCCCAGTGTCTCAGTGTCCCAGTGTCCCAGTGTCTCAGTGTCTCAGTGTCCCAGTGTCTCAGTGTGTCTGAGAATCGGTGTCTCAGATTCTCAGTGTCTCAGTGGTTCAGTGTCCCAGTGTCTCAGTGTCTCAGTGTCCCAGTGTCTCAGTGTCCCAGTGTCCCAGTGTCTCATTGTCTCAGTGTCCCAGTGTCTCAGTGTGTCTGAGACTCGGTGTCTCAGATTCTCAGTGTCTCTGTGTCTCGGTGTCTCAGTGTCTCAGTTTCCTAGTGTCCCAGTGTCTCAGAGTCTTAGTGTCCCAGTGTCTCAGTGTCCCAGTTTCTCAGTGCCTCAGTGTCCCAGTGTCTCAGTGTCTCAGTGTCTCAGTGTCCCAGTGTCTCAGTGCGCAGTGTCTCAGTGTCCCAGTGTCTCAGTGTCTCAGTGTCCCAGGGTCTCAGTGTCTCAGTGTCGCGTGTCCCAGTGTCCCAGTGTCTCAGTGTCTCAGTGTCCCAGCGTCTCAGTGTCCCAGTGTCTCAGTGTCTCAGTGTCCCAGTATCTCAGTGTCCCAGTGTCTCAGTGTCCCAGTTTCTCAGTGTCTCAGTGTCTCATTGTCCCAATGTCTCAGTGTGCAGTGTCTCAGTGTCCCAGTGTCCCAGTGTCTTAGTGTCTCAGTGTCTCAGTGTCCCAGTGTCTCAGTGTGCCAGTGTCCCAGTGTCTCAGTGTCCCAGTGTTCCAGTGTCTCAGTGTCTCAGTATCTCAGTGTCCCAGTGTCTCAGTGTCTCAGTGTAAAAGTGTCCCAGTGTTTCAGTGTCCCAATGTCTCAGTGTCCCAGTGTCTCAGTGTATCAGTGTCCCAGTGTCTCAGTGTCTCAGTGTCTCAGTGTCCCAGTGTCCCAGTGTCTCAGTGTCTCAGTGTCCCAGTGTCTCAGTGTCTCAGTGTATCAGTGTCTCAGTGTCTCAGTGTCTCAGTGTCCCAGTGTCTCAGTGTCCCAGTGTATCAGTGTCTCAGTGTCCCAGTGTCCCAGTGTCTCAGTGTCCCAGTGTCTTAGTGTCCCACTGTCCCAGTGTCTCAGTGTCCCACTGTCTCAATGTACCAGTGTCTCAGTGTCCCAGTGTCCCAGTGTCTCAGTGTCCCAGTGTCTCAGTGTCTCAGTGTCCCAGTGTCTCAGTGTCTCATTGTTTCAGTGTCTCAATGTCCCAGTGTCTCAGTGTCTCAGTGACCCAGTGTCCCAGAGTCTCAGTGTCTCAGTGTCCCAGTGTCTCAGTGTCTCAGTGTCCCAGTGTCTCAGTGTCTCAGTGTCTCATTGTCTCAGTGTCTCAGTGTCTCAGTGTCCCAGTGTCTCAGTGTCTCATTGTCTCAGTGTCTCAGTGTCCCAGTGTCTCAGTGTCTCAGTGTCCCAGTGTCTCAGTGTCTCAGTGTCCCAGTGTCTCAGTGTCTTAGTGTCCCAGTGTCCCAGTGTCTCAGTGACTCAGTGTCTCAGTGTCTCAGTGTCTCAGTGTCCCAGTGTCTCAGTGTCTCAGTGTCCCAGTGTCTCAGTGTCTCAGTGTCCCAGTGTCCCAGTGTCTCAGTGTCCCAGTGTTCCAGTGTCTCAGTGTCTCAGTATCTCAGTGTCCCAGTGTCTCAGTGTCTTAGTGTCCCAGTGTCCCAGTGTCTCAGTGACTCAGTGTCTCAGTTTCTCAGTGTCCCAGTGTCTCAGTGTCTCAGTGTCCCAGGGTCTCAGTGTCTCAGTGTCCCAGTGTCTCAGTGTCCCAGTGTCTCATTGTCCCAGTGTCTCAGTGTCCCAGTATCTCAGTGTCTCAGTGTCTCAGTGTCCCAGGGTCTCAGTGTCCCAGTGTCCCAGTGTCCCAGTGTCTCAGTGTCCCAGTGTCTCAGTGTCTCCTTGTTTCAGTGTCTCAGTGTCCCAATGTCTCAGTGTCCCAGTGTCTCAGTGTCCCACTGTCCCAGTGTCTCAGTGTCCCAGTGTCTCAATGTACCAGTGTCTCAGTGTCTCAGTGTCCCAGTGTCTCAGTGTCCCAGTGTCTCAGTGTCTCAGTGTCCCAGTGTCCCAGTGTATCAGTGTCTCAGTGTCTCAGTGTCCCAGTGTTTCAGTGTCTCCTTGTCTCAGTGCCTCAGTGTCTCAGTGTCCCAGTGTCTCAGTGTTTCATTGTCTCAGTGTCTCAGTGTCCCTGTGGCCCTGTGTCTCAGTCTCTCAGTGTCTTAGTGTCTCAGTGTCCCAGTGTCTCAGTGTCCCAGTGTCTCAGTGTCTCAGTGTCCCAGTGTCTCAGTGGTTCAGTGTCCCAGTGTCTCAGTGTCCCAGTGTCCCAGTGTCTCAGTGTCTCAGTGTCCCAGTGTCTCAGTGTGTCTGAGACTCGGTGTCTCAGATTCTCAGTGTCTCTGTGTCTCGGTGTCTCAGTGTCTCAGTGTCTCAGTTTCCTAGTGTCCCAGTGTCTCAGAGTCTTAGTGTCCCAGTGTCTCAGTGTCCCAGTTTCTCAGTGCCTCAGTGTCCCAGTGTCTCAGTGTCTCAGTGTCTCAGTGTCTCAGTGTCCCAGGGTCTCAGTGTCTCAGTGTCGCGTGTCCCAGTGTCCCAGTGTCTCAGTGTCTCAGTGTCCCAGCGTCTCAGTGTCCCAGTGTCTCAGTGTCTCAGTGTCCCAGTGTCTCAGTGTCCCAGTGTCTCAGTGTCTCAGTGTCCCAGTGTCTCAGTGTCCCAGTTTCTCAGTGTCTCAGTGTCTCATTGTCCCAATGTCTCAGTGTGCAGTGTCTCAGTGTCCCAGTGTCCCAGTGTCTCAGTGTCTCAGTGTCTCAGTGTCCCAGTGTATCAGTGTCTCAGTGTCTCAGTGTCCCAGTGTCTCAGTGTCTCAGTGTCTCAGTGTCTCAGTGTCCCAGTGTCTCAGTGTCTCAGTGTCTCAGTGTGCCAGTGTCCCAGTGTCTCAGTGTCCCAGTGTTCCAGTGTCTCAGTGTCTCAGTATCTCAGTGTCCCAGTGTCTCAGTGTCTCAGTGTAAAAGTGTCCCAGTGTTTCAGTGTCCCAATGTCTCAGTGTCCCAGTGTCTCAGTGTATCAGTGTCCCAGTGTCTCAGTGTCTCAGTCTCTCAGTGTCCCAGTGTCCCAGTGTCTCAGTGCCTCAGTGTCCCAGTGTCTCAGTGTCTCAGTGTATCAGTGTCTCAGTGTCTCAGTGTCCCAGTGTCTCAGTGTCCCAGTGTATCAGTGTCTCAGTGTCCCAGTGTCCCAGTGTCTCAGTGTCCCAGTGTCTTAGTGTCCCACTGTCCCAGTGTCTCAGTGTCCCAGTGTCTCAATGTACCAGTGTCTCAGTGTCTCAGTGTCCCAGTGTCTCAGTGTCCCAGTGTCTCAGTGTCTCAGTGTCCCAGTGTCTCAGTGTCTCATTGTTTCAGTGTCTCAATGTCCCAGTGTCTCAGTGTCTCAGTGTCCCAGTGTCCCAGAGTCTCAGTGTCTCAGTGTCCCAGTGTCTCAGTGTCTCAGTGTCCCAGTGTCTCAGTGTCTCAGTGTCTCATTGTCTCAGTGTCTCAGTGTCTCAGTGTCCCAGTGTCTCAGTGTCTCAGTGTCCCAGTGTCTCAGTGTCTCAGTGTCCCAGTGTCTCAGTGTCTCAGTGTCCCAGTGTCTCAGTGTCTCAGTGTCCGAGTGTACAGTGTCCCAGTGTCTCAGTGTCTCAGTGTTCCCGTGTCTCAGTGTCTCAGTGTCCCGGTGTCTCAGTGCCCCAGTGTCTCAGTGTCTCAGTGTCTCAGTGTCCTAGTGTCTCAGTGTCTCAGAGTCCCTGTGTCTCAGTGTCTTAATGTCCCAGTGTCTCAGTGCCTCGGTGTCCCAGTGTCTCAGTGTCCCAGTGTCCCAGTGTCTCAGTGTCCCCATGTCTCAGTGTCTCGGTGTCCCAGTGTCTCAGTGTCCCACTGTCCCAGTGTCTCAGTGTCTCAGTGTCCCAGTGTCTCAGTGTCTCAGGGTCCCAGTGTCTCAGTGTCCCAGTGTCTCAGTGTCTCAGTGTCCCAGTGTCTCAGTAGTTCAGTGTCCCAGTGTCTCAGTGTCCCAGTGTCCCAGTGTCTCAGTGTCTCAGTGTCCCAGTGTCTCAGTGTCCTAGTGTCTCAGTGTCTCAGTGTCCCAGTGTCTCAGTGTCTCATTGTCTCAGTGTCCCTGTGGCCCTGTGTCTCAGTCTCTCAGTGTCTTAGTGTCCCAGTGTCTCAGTGTCTTAGTGTCCCAGTGTCTCAGTGTCTCAGTGTCCCAGTGTCTCAGTGTCTCAGTGCCCCAGTGTCTCAGTGTCTCAGTGTCCCAGTGTCTCAGTGTCACAGTGTCTCAGTGTCTCAGTGTCCCAGGGTCTCAGTGTCTCAGTGTCGCGTGTCCCAGTGTCCCAGTGTCTCAGTGTCTCAGTGTCCCAGCGTCTCAGTGTCCCAGTGTCTCAGTGTCCCAGTGTCTCAGTGTCTCAGTGTTCCCGTGTCTCAGTGTCTCAGTGTCCCGGTGTCTCAGTGCCCCAGTGTCTCAGTGTCTCAGTGTCTCAGTGTCCTAGTGTCTCAGTGTCTCAGTGTCTCAGAGTCCCTGTGTCTCAGTGTCTTAATGTCCCAGTGTCTCAGTGCCTCGGTGTCCCAGTGTCTCAGTGTCCCAGTGTCCCAGTGTCTCAGTGTCCCCGTGTCTCAGTGTCTCGGTGTCCCAGTGTCTCAGTGTCCCACTGTCCCAGTGTCTCAGTGTCTCAGTGTCCCAGTGTCTCAGTGTCTCAGGGTCCCAGTGTCTCAGTGTCCCAGTGTCTCAGTGTCTCAGTGTCCCAGTGTCTCAGTAGTTCAGTGTCCCAGTGTCTCAGTGTCCCAGTGTCCCAGTGTCTCAGTGTCTCAGTGTCCCAGTGTCTCAGTGTCCTAGTGTCTCAGTGTCTCAGTGTCCCAGTGTCTCAGTGTCTCATTGTCTCAGTGTCCCTGTGGCCCTGTGTCTCAGTCTCTCAGTGTCTTAGTGTCCTAGTGTCTCAGTGTCTTAGTGTCCCAGTGTCTCAGTGTCTCAGTGTCCCAGTGCCTCAGTGTCTCAGTGCCCCAGTGTCTCAGTGTCTCAGTGTCCCAGTGTCTCAGTGTCACAGTGTCTCAGTGTCTCAGTGTCCCAGGGTCTCAGTGTCTCAGTGTCGCGTGTCCCAGTGTCCCAGTGTCTCAGTGTCTCAGTGTCCCAGCGTCTCAGTGTCCCAGTGTCTCAGTGTCTCAGTGTCCCAGTGTCTCAGTGTTCCAGTGTCTCAGTGTCTCAGTGTCTCAGTGTCCCATTGTCTCAGTGTCTCAGTGTCCCAGTGTCTCAGTGTCCCAGTGTCCCAGTATCTCAGTGTCCCAGTGTCTCAGTGTCCCAGTTTCTCAGTGTCTCAGTGTCTCATTGTCCCAATGTCTCAGTGTGCAGTGTCTCAGTGTCCCAGTGTCCCAGTGTCTCAGTGTCTCAGTGTCCCAGTGTCTCAGTGTCTCAGTGTCCCAGTGTCCCAGTGTCTCAGTGTCCCAGTGTTACAGTGTCTCAGTGTCTCAGTATCTCAGTGTCCCAGTGTCTCAGTGTCTCAGTGTCTCAGTGTCCCAGTGTCTCAGTGTCTTAGTGTCCCAGTGTCCCAGTGTCTCAGTGACTCAGTGTCTCAGTGTCCCAGTGTCTCAGTGTCTCAGTGTCCCAGGGTCTCAGTGTCTCAGTGTCCCAGTGTCTCAGTGTCCCAGTGTCTCATTGTCCCAGTGTCTCAGTGTCCCAGTGTCTCAGTGGCTCAGTGTCTCAGTGTCCCAGGGTCTCAGTGTCCCAGTGTCCCAGTGTCTCAGTGTCCCAGTGTCTCAGTGTCCCAGTGTCTCAGTGTCCCAGTGTCTCAGTGTCTCAGTGTCTCAGTGTCCCAGTGTCTCAGTGTCTCAGTGTCTCATTGTTTCAGTGTCTCAATGTCCCAGTGTCTCAGTGTATCAGTGTCTCAGTGTCTCATTGTTTCAGTGTCCCAGTGTCCCAGTGTATCAGTGTCTCAGTGTCTCAGTGTCTCAGTGTCCCAGTGTCTCAGTGTCTCCTTGTCTCAGTGTCTCAGTGTCTCAGTGTCCCAGTGTCTCAGTGTTTCATTGTCTCAGTGTCTCAGTGTCCCTGTGGCCCTGTGTCTCAGTCTCTCAGTGTCTTAGTGTCTCAGTGTCTCAGTGTCTTAGTGTCCCAGTGTCTCAGTGTCCCAGTGTCTCAGTGTCTCAGTGTCCCAGTGTCTCAGTGTCTCAGTGTAGGGACACACCAGGAACCCGCGGGTAGGTTCAAGAAAGGGGGCGTGGCCGGGGGCGGGGCCAGGCCACGCTGACGGTATAAGAGGGGCCCTCGAGAGAGGACCTCGGTCTGGGCTGTCGTTTGAAATGGGATCCGCGTCGTGCTGCTAAGTCCTCACCGTCGTCTCCGTCTTCACCATCTCGGCGTCGGCACACAGGCAGCCTACCAGCTGTCCTGACTGGCAACCGTAGTCGACTATAGACGGATTATTTAGAAAGTGTTAACCCGTTGGCGTTAATAAACAGGGTGCCTCCAACTCTTAAAGTGTCTCCGGTTCAGTCGCTACGAATTCATGAGTGGGTGGGTGATTGGATTGGTGGGAGGGTGAGTGAATCAGTGGGGGGGTGAGTGAATCAATGGGTGGGTGAGTGAATTAGTGGGTGGGTGGGTGGGTGAGTGAATCAGTGGGTGGGTGAGTGCATCGGTGGGTACGTGAATCAGTCGGTGGGTGAGTGAATCAGTGGGTGGGTGATTGAATCAGTGGGTGGGTGAGTGAATCAGTGGGTGGATGAGTGAATTAGTGGGTGGGTGAGTGAATCAGTGGGTGGGTGAGTGCATCGGTGGGTACGTGAATCAGTGGGTGGGTGAGTGAATCAGTGGGTGGGTGAGTGAATCGGTGGGTACGTGAGTGAATCAGTGGGTTGGTGAGTGAATCAGTGGGTTGGTGAGTGAATCAGTGGGTTGGTGAGTGAATCAGTGGGCGGGTGAGTGAATCAGTGGGTTGGTGAGTGAATCAGTGGGTTGGTGAGTGAATCAGTGGGTGGGTGAGTGAATCAGTGGGTGAGTGAGTGAATCATTGGGTTGGTGAGTGAATCAGTGGGTGGGTGAGTAAATCAGTGGGTGGGTGAGTGAATCAGTGGGTGGGTGAGTGAATCAATGGGTGGGTGAGTGAATCAGTGGGTGGATGAGTGAATTAGTGGGTGGGTGAGTGAATCAGTGTGTGGGTAAGTGAATCAGTGGGTGGGTGAGTGAATCAGTGGGTGGGTGAGTGAATCAGTGGGTTGGTGAGAGAATCAAATGGGTTGGTGAATGAATCAGTGGCTGGGTGAGTGAATGAGTGGGTTGGTGAGTGAATCAGTGGGTGGGTGAGTGAATCAGTGGCTGGGTGAGTGAATCAGTGGGTTGGTGAGTGAATCAGTGGGTGGGTGAGTGAATCAGTGGGTGTGTAAGTGAATCAGTGGGTTGGTGAGTGAATCAGTGGGTGGGTGAGTGAATCAGTGGGTGGGTGATTGAATCAGTGGGTGGGTGATTGAATCAGTGGGTGGTTGAGTGAATCAGTGGGTGGGTGAGTGAATCAGTGGGTGGATGAGTGAATCAGTGGGTGGGTGAGTGAATCAGTGGGTGGGTGATTGAATCAGTGGGTGGGTGATTGAATCAGTGGGTGGTTGAGTGAATCAGTGGGTGGGTGAGTGAATCAGTGGGTGGATGAGTGAATCAGTGGGTGGGTGAGTGAATCAGTGGGTGGGTGAGTGAATCAGTGGGTTGGTGAGTGAATCAGTGGGTGGGTGAGTGAATCAGTGGGTGGGTGAGTGAATCAGTGGGTGGGTGAGTGAATCAGTGGGTGGGTGAGTAAATCAGTGGGTGGGTGAGTGAATCAGTGGGTGGATGAGTGAATTAGTGGGTGGGTGAGTGAATCAGTGGGTGGGTAAGTGAATCAATGGGTGGGTGAGTGAATCAGTGGGTGGGTGAGTGAATCAGTGGGTTGGTGAGAGAATCAATGGGTTGGTGAGTGAATCAGTGGCTGGGTGACTGAATCAGTGGGTTGGTGACTGAATCAGTGGGTGGGTGAGTGAATCAGTGGCTGGGTGAGTTAATCAGTGGGTTGTTGAGTGAATCAGTGGGTGGGTGAGTGAATCAGTGGGTGTGTAAGTGAATCAGTGGGTTGGTGAGTGAATCAGTGGGTGGGTGAGTGAATCAGTGGGTGGGTGATTGAATCAGTGGGTGGGTGATTGAATCAGTGGGTGGTTGAGTGAATCAGTGGGTGGGTGAGTGAATCAAGGGGTGGGTGAGTGAATCAGTGGGTGGATGAGTGAATCAGTGGGTGGGTGTGTGAATCAGTGGGTGGGTGAGTGATTCAGTGGGTTGGTGAGTGAATCAGTGGGTGGGTGAGTGAATCAGTGGGTGGGAGAGTGAATCAGTGGGTCCGTGAGTGAATCAGTGGGTGGGTGAGTGAATCAGTGGGTGGGTGAGTGAATCAGTGGGTGGGTGAGTGAATCAGTGGGTGGGTGAGTGAATCAGTGGGTGGATGAGTGAATTGGTGGGTGGGTGAATCAGTGGGTGGGTAAGTGAATCAGTGGGTGTGTGAGTGAATCAGTGGGTGGGTGAGTGAATCAGTGGGTTGGTGAGAGAATCAATGGGTGGGTGAGTGAATCAGTGGCTGGGTGAGTGAATCAGTGGGTTGGTGAGTGAATCAGTGGGTGGGTGAGTGAATCAGTGGGTGTGTGAGTGAATCAGTGGGTGGGTGAGTGAATCAGTGGGTGGGTGAGTGAATCAGTGGGTGGGTGAGTGAATCAGTGGGTGGGTGAGTGCATCGGTGGGTACGTGAATCAGTGGGTGGGTGAGTGAATCAGTGGGTGGGTGAGTGAATCGGTGTGTACGTGAGTGAATCAGTGGGTTGGTGAGTGAATCAGTGGGTTGGTGAGTGAATCAGTGGGTTGGTGAGTGAATCAGTGGGTTGGTGAGTGAATCAGTGGGCGGGTGAGTGAATCAGTGGGTGAGTGAGTGAATCAGTGGGTTGGTGAGTGAATCAGTGGTTTAGTGAGTGAATCAGTGGGTGGGTGAGTGAATCAGTGGGTGAGTGAGTGAATCATTGGGTTGGTGAGTGAATCAGTGGGTGGGTGAGTAAATCAGTGGGTGGGAGAGTGAATCAGTGGGTGGGTGAGTGAATCAATGGGTGGGTGAGTGAATCAGTGGGTGGATGAGTGAATTAGTGGGTGGGTGAGTGAATCAGTGTGTGGGTAAGTGAATCAGTGGGTGGGTGAGTGAATCAGTGGGTGGGTGAGTGAATCAGTGGGTTGGTGAGAGAATCAAATGGGTTGGTGAATGAATCAGTGGCTGGGTGAGTGAATCAGTGGGTTGGTGAGTGAATCAGTGGTTGGGTGAGTGAATCAGTGGCTGGGTGAGTGAATCAGTGGGTTGGTGAGTGAATCAGTGGGTGGGTGAGTGAATCAGTGGGTGTGTAAGTGAATCAGTGGGTTGGTGAGTGAATCAGTGGGTGGGTGAGTGAATCAGTGGGTGGGTGATTGAATCAGTGGGTGGGTGATTGAATCAGTGGGTGGTTGAGTGAATCAGTGGGTGGGTGAGTGAATCAGTGGGTGGGTGAGTGAATCAGTGGGTGGATGAGTGAATCAGTGGGTGGGTGAGTGAATCAGTGGGTGGGTGAGTGAATCAGTGGGTTGGTGAGTGAATCAGTGGGTGGGTGAGTGAATCAGTGGGTGGGTGAGTGAATCAGTGGGTGGGTGAGTGAATCAGTGGGTGGGTGAGTAAATCAGTGGGTGGGTGAGTGAATCAGTGGGTGGATGAGTGAATTAGTGGGTGGGTGAGTGAATCAGTGGGTGGGTAAGTGAATCAGTGGGTGGGTGAGTGAATCAGTGGGTGGGTGAGTGAATCAGTGGGTTGGTGAGAGAATCAATGGGTTGGTGAGTGAATCAGTGGCTGGGTGACTGAATCAGTGGGTTGGTGACTGAATCAGTGGGTGGGTGAGTGAATCAGTGGCTGGGTGAGTTAATCAGTGGGTTGTTGAGTGAATCAGTGGGTGGGTGAGTGAATCAGTGGGTGTGTAAGTGAATCAGTGGGTTGGTGAGTGAATCAGTGGGTGGGTGAGTGAATCAGTGGGTGGGTGATTGAATCAGTGGGTGGGTGATTGAATCAGTGGGTGGTTGAGTGAATCAGTGGGTGGGTGAGTGAATCAATGGGTGGGTGAGTGAATCAGTGGGTGGATGAGTGAATCAGTGGGTGGTTGAGTGAATCAGTGGGTGGGTGAGTGATTCAGTGGGTTGGTGAGTGAATCAGTGGGTGGGTGAGTGAATCAGTGGGTGGGTGAGTGAATCAGTGGGTCCGTGAGTGAATCAGTGGGTGGGTGAGTGAATCATTGGGTGGCTGAGTGAATCAGTGGGTGGGTGAGTGAATCAGTGGGTGGGTGAGTGAATCAGTGGGTGGATGAGTGAATCAGTGGGTGGGTGAGTGAATCAGTGGGTGGGTGAGTGAATCAGTGGGTTGGTGAGTGAATCAGTGGGTGGGTGAGTGAATCAGTGGGTGGGTGAGTGAATCAGTGGGTGGGTGAGTGAATCAGTGGGTGGGTGAGTAAATCAGTGGGTGGGTGAGTGAATCAGTGGGTGGATGAGTGAATTAGTGGGTGGGTGAGTGAATCAGTGGGTGGGTAAGTGAATCAGTGGGTGGGTGAGTGAATCAGTGGGTGGGTGAGTGAATCAGTGGGTTGGTGAGAGAATCAATGGGTTGGTGAGTGAATCAGTGGCTGGGTGACTGAATCAGTGGGTTGGTGACTGAATCAGTGGGTGGGTGAGTGAATCAGTGGCTGGGTGAGTTAATCAGTGGGTTGTTGAGTGAATCAGTGGGTGGGTGAGTGAATCAGTGGGTGTGTAAGTGAATCAGTGGGTTGGTGAGTGAATCAGTGGGTGGGTGAGTGAATCAGTGGGTGGGTGATTGAATCAGTGGGTGGGTGATTGAATCAGTGGGTGGTTGAGTGAATCAGTGGGTGGGTGAGTGAATCAATGGGTGGGTGAGTGAATCAGTGGGTGGATGAGTGAATCAGTGGGTGGTTGAGTGAATCAGTGGGTGGGTGAGTGATTCAGTGGGTTGGTGAGTGAATCAGTGGGTGGGTGAGTGAATCAGTGGGTGGGTGAGTGAATCAGTGGGTCCGTGAGTGAATCAGTGGGTGGGTGAGTGAATCATTGGGTGGCTGAGTGAATCAGTGGGTGGGTGAGTGAATCAGTGGGTGGGTGAGTGAATCAGTGGGTGAATGAGTGAATTGGTGGGTGGGTGAATCAGTGGGTGGGTAAGTGAATCAGTGGGTGTGTGAGTGAATCAGTATGTGGGTGAGTGAATCAGTGGGTTGGTGAGAGAATCAATGGGTTGGTGAGTGAATCAGTGGCTGGGTGAGTGAATCAGTGGGTTGGTGAGTGAATCAGTGGGTGGGTGAGTGAATCAGTGGCTGGGTGAGTGAATCAGTAGGTTGGTGAGTGAATCAGTGGGTGGGTGAGTGAATCAGTGGGTGTGTGAGTGAATCAGTGGGTGGGTGAGTGAATCAGTGGGTGGGTGAGTGAATCAGTGGGTGGATGAGTGAATTAGTGGGTGGGTGAGTGAATCAGTGGGTGGGTAAGTGAATCAGTGGGTGGGTGAGTGAATCAGTGGGTGGGTGAGTGAATAAGTGGGTGGGTGAGAGAATCAGTGGGTTGGTGAGTGAATCAGTGGCTGGGTGAGTGAATCAGTGGGTGGATGAGTGAATCAGTGGGTTGGTGAGTGAATCAGTGGGTGGGTGAGTGAATCAGTGGGTGGGTGAGTGAATCAGTGGGTGGGTGAGTGAATCAGTGGGTGGGTGAGTAAATCAGTGGGTGGGTGAGTGAATCAGTGGGTGGATGAGTGAATTAGTGGGTGGGTGAGTGAATCAGTGGGTGGGTAAGTGAATCAGTGGGTGGGTGAGTGAATCAGTGGGTGGGTGAGTGAATCAGTGGGTTGGTGAGAGAATCAATGGGTTGGTGAGTGAATCAGTGGCTGGGTGACTGAATCAGTGGGTTGGTGACTGAATCAGTGGGTGGGTGAGTGAATCAGTGGCTGGGTGAGTTAATCAGTGGGTTGTTGAGTGAATCAGTGGGTGGGTGAGTGAATCAGTGGGTGTGTAAGTGAATCAGTGGGTTGGTGAGTGAATCAGTGGGTGGGTGAGTGAATCAGTGGGTGGGTGATTGAATCAGTGGGTGGGTGATTGAATCAGTGGGTGGTTGAGTGAATCAGTGGGTGGGTGAGTGAATCAATGGGTGGGTGAGTGAATCAGTGGGTGGATGAGTGAATCAGTGGGTGGTTGAGTGAATCAGTGGGTGGGTGAGTGATTCAGTGGGTTGGTGAGTGAATCAGTGGGTGGGTGAGTGAATCAGTGGGTGGGTGAGTGAATCAGTGGGTCCGTGAGTGAATCAGTGGGTGGGTGAGTGAATCATTGGGTGGCTGAGTGAATCAGTGGGTGGGTGAGTGAATCAGTGGGTGGGTGAGTGAATCAGTGGGTGAATGAGTGAATTGGTGGGTGGGTGAATCAGTGGGTGGGTAAGTGAATCAGTGGGTGTGTGAGTGAATCAGTATGTGGGTGAGTGAATCAGTGGGTTGGTGAGAGAATCAATGGGTTGGTGAGTGAATCAGTGGCTGGGTGAGTGAATCAGTGGGTTGGTGAGTGAATCAGTGGGTGGGTGAGTGAATCAGTGGCTGGGTGAGTGAATCAGTAGGTTGGTGAGTGAATCAGTAGGTGGGTGAGTGAATCAGTGGGTGTGTGAGTGAATCAGTGGGTGGGTGAGTGAATCAGTGGGTGGGTGAGTGAATCAGTGGGTGGATGAGTGAATTAGTGGGTGGGTGAGTGAATCAGTGGGTGGGTAAGTGAATCAGTGGGTGGGTGAGTGAATCAGTGGGTGGGTGAGTGAATAAGTGGGTGGGTGAGAGAATCAGTGGGTTGGTGAGTGAATCAGTGGCTGGGTGAGTGAATCAGTGGGTTGGTGAGTGAATCAGTGGGTCGGTGAGTGAATCATTGGCTGGGTGAGTGAATCAGTGGGTTGGTGAGTGAATCAGTGGGTGGGTGAGTGAATCACTGGGTGGATGAGTGAATCAGTGGGTGGGTGAGTGAATCTGTGGGTGGGTGAGTGAATCAGTGGGTGGATGAGTGAATTAGTGGGTGGGTGAGTGAATCAGTGGGTGGGTAAGTGAATCAATGGGTGGGTGATTGAATCAGTGGGTGGGTGAGTGAATCAGTGGGTGGGTGAGAGAATCAGTGGGTTGGTGAGTGAAACAGTGGGTGGGTGAGTGCATCGGTGGGGGGGTGGGTGAATCGGTGGGTACGTGAGTGAATCAGTGGGTGGGTGATTGAATCAGTGGGTGGGTGATTGAATCAGTGGGTGGGTGAGTGAAACAGTGGGTGGGTGAGTGAATCAGTGGCTGGGTGAGTGAATCAGTGGGTTGGTGAGTGAATCAGTGGGTGGGTGAGTGAATCAGTGGGTGTGTAAGTGAATCAGTGGGTTGGTGAGTGAATCAGTGGGTGGGTGAGTGAATCAGTGGGTGGGTGATTGAATCAGTGGGTGGGTGATTGAATCAGTGGGTGGTTGAGTGAATCAGTGTGTGGGTGAGTGAATCAGTGGGTGGGTGAGTGAATCAGTGGGTGGATGAGTGAATCAGTGGGTGGGTGAGTGAATCAGTGGGTGGGTGAGTGAATCAGTGGGTTGGTGAGAGAATCAGTGGGTGGGTGAGTGAATCAGTGGGTGGGTGAGTGAATCAGTGGGTGGGTGAGTGAATCAGTGGGTGGGTGAGTAAATCAGTGGGTGGGTGAGTGAATCAGTGGGTGGATGAGTGAATTAGTGGGTGGGTGAGTGAATCAGTGGGTGGGTAAGTGAATCAGTGGGTGGGTGAGTGAATCAGTGGGTGGGTGAGTGAATCAGTGGGTTGGTGAGAGAATCAATGGGTTGGTGAGTGAATCAGTGGCTGGGTGACTGAATCAGTGGGTTGGTGACTGAATCAGTGGGTGGGTGAGTGAATCAGTGGCTGGGTGAGTTAATCAGTGGGTTGTTGAGTGAATCAGTGGGTGGGTGAGTGAATCAGTGGGTGTGTAAGTGAATCAGTGGGTTGGTGAGTGAATCAGTGGGTGGGTGAGTGAATCAGTGGGTGGGTGATTGAATCAGTGGGTGGGTGATTGAATCAGTGGGTGGTTGAGTGAATCAGTGGGTGGGTGAGTGAATCAATGGGTGGGTGAGTGAATCAGTGGGTGGATGAGTGAATCAGTGGGTGGGTGAGTGAATCAGTGGGTGGGTGAGTGATTCAGTGGGTTGGTGAGTGAATCAGTGGGTGGGTGAGTGAATCAGTGGGTGGGTGAGTGAATCAGTGGGTCCGTGAGTGAATCAGTGGGTGGGTGAGTGAATCATTGGGTGGGTGAGTGAATCAGTGGGTGGGTGAGTGAATCAGTGGGTGGGTGAGTGAATCAGTGGGTGGGTAAGTGAATCAGTGGGTGTGTGAGTGAATCAGTATGTGGGTGAGTGAATCAGTGGGTTGGTGAGAGAATCAATGGGTTGGTGAGTGAATCAGTGGCTGGGTGAGTGAATCAGTGGGTTGGTGAGTGAATCAGTGGGTGGGTGAGTGAATCAGTGGCTGGGTGAGTGAATCGGTGGGTACGTGAGTGAATCAGTGGGTTGGTGAGTGAATCAGTGGGTTGGTGAGTGAATCAGTGGGTTGGTGAGTGAATCAGTGGGCGGGTGAGTGAATCAATGGGTGAGTGAGTGAATCAGTGGGTTGGTGAGTGAATCAGTGGTTTGGTGAGTGAATCAGTGGGTGGGTGAGTGAATCAGTGGGTGAGTGAGTGAATCATTGGGTTGGTGAGTGAATCAGTGGGTGGGTGAGTAAATCAGTGGGTGGGAGAGTGAATCAGTGGGTGGGTGAGTGAATCAATGGGTGGGTGAGTGAATCAGTGGGTGGATGAGTGAATTAGTGGGTGGGTGAGTGAATCAGTGTGTGGGTAAGTGAATCAGTGGGTGGGTGAGTGAATCAGTGGGTGGGTGAGTGAATCAGTGGGTTGGTGAGAGAATCAAATGGGTTGGTGAATGAATCAGTGGCTGGGTGAGTGAATCAGTGGGTTGGTGAGTGAATCAGTGGTTGGGTGAGTGAATCAGTGGCTGGGTGAGTGAATCAGTGGGTTGGTGAGTGAATCAGTGGGTGGGTGAGTGAATCAGTGGGTGTGTAAGTGAATCAGTGGGTTGGTGAGTGAATCAGTGGGTGGGTGAGTGAATCAGTGGGTGGGTGATTGAATCAGTGGGTGGGTGATTGAATCAGTGGGTGGTTGAGTGAATCAGTGGGTGGGTGAGTGAATCAGTGGGTGGGTGAGTGAATCAGTGGGTGGATGAGTGAATCAGTGGGTGGGTGAGTGAATCAGTGGGTGGGTGAGTGAATCAGTGGGTTGGTGAGTGAATCAGTGGGTGGGTGAGTGAATCAGTGGGTGGGTGAGTGAATCAGTGGGTGGGTGAGTGAATCAGTGGGTGGGTGAGTAAATCAGTGGGTGGGTGAGTGAATCAGTGGGTGGATGAGTGAATTAGTGGGTGGGTGAGTGAATCAGTGGGTGGGTAAGTGAATCAGTGGGTGGGTGAGTGAATCAGTGGGTGGGTGAGTGAATCAGTGGGTTGGTGAGATAATCAATGGGTTGGTGAGTGAATCAGTGGCTGGGTGACTGAATCAGTGGGTTGGTGACTGAATCAGTGGGTGGGTGAGTGAATCAGTGGCTGGGTGAGTTAATCAGTGGGTTGTTGAGTGAATCAGTGGGTGGGTGAGTGAATCAGTGGGTGTGTAAGTGAATCAGTGGGTTGGTGAGTGAATCAGTGGGTGGGTGAGTGAATCAGTGGGTGGGTGATTGAATCAGTGGGTGGGTGATTGAATCAGTGGGTGGTTGAGTGAATCAGTGGGTGGGTGAGTGAATCAATGGGTGGGTGAGTGAATCAGTGGGTGGATGAGTGAATCAGTGGGTGGTTGAGTGAATCAGTGGGTGGGTGAGTGATTCAGTGGGTTGGTGAGTGAATCAGTGGGTGGGTGAGTGAATCCGTGGGTGGGTGAGTGAATCAGTGGGTCCGTGAGTGAATCAGTGGGTGGGTGAGTGAATCATTGGGTGGCTGAGTGAATCAGTGGGTGGGTGAGTGAATCAGTGGGTGGGTGAGTGAATCAGTGGGTGGATGAGTGAATTGGTGGGTGGGTGAATCAGTGGGTGGGTAAGTGAATCAGTGGGTGTGTGAGTGAATCAGTATGTGGGTGAGTGAATCAGTGGGTTGGTGAGAGAATCAATGGGTTGGTGAGTGAATCAGTGGCTGGGTGAGTGAATCAGTGGGTTGGTGAGTGAATCAGTGGGTGGGTGAGTGAATCAGTGGCTGGGTGAGTGAATCAGTAGGTTGGTGAGTGAATCAGTGGGTGTGTGAGTGAATCAGTGGGTGTGTGAGTGAATCAGTGGGTGGGTGAGTGAATCAGTGGGTGCGTGAGTGAATCAGTGGGTGGATGAGTGAATTAGTGGGTGGGTGAGTGAATCAGTGGGTGGGTAAGTGAATCAGTGGGTGGGTGAGTGAATCAGTGGGTGGGTGAGTGAATAAGTGGGTGGGTGAGAGAATCAGTGGGTTGGTGAGTGAATCAGTGGCTGGGTGAGTGAATCAGTGGGTTGGTGAGTGAATCAGTGGGTCGGTGAGTGAATCATTGGCTGGGTGAGTGAATCAGTGGGTTGGTGAGTGAATCAGTGGGTGGGTGAGTGAATCACTGGGTGGATGAGTGAATCAGTGGGTGGGTGAGTGAATCTGTGGGTGGGTGAGTGAATCAGTGGGTGGATGAGTGAATTAGTGGGTGGGTGAGTGAATCAGTGGGTGGGTAAGTGAATCAATGGGTGGGTGATTGAATCAGTGGGTGGGTGAGAGAATCAGTGGGTTGGTGAGTGAAACAGTGGGTGGGTGAGTGCATCGGTGGGGGGGTGGGTGAATCGGTGGGTACGTGAGTGAATCAGTGGGTGGGTGATTGAATCAGTGGGTGGGTGATTGAATCAGTGGGTGGGTGAGTGAAACAGTGGGTGGGTGAGTGAATCAGTGGCTGGGTGAGTGAATCAGTGGGTTGGTGAGTGAATCAGTGGGTGGGTGAGTGAATCAGTGGGTGTGTAAGTGAATCAGTGGGTTGGTGAGTGAATCAGTGGGTGGGTGAGTGAATCAGTGGGTGGGTGATTGAATCAGTGGGTGGGTGATTGAATCAGTGGGTGGTTGAGTGAATCAGTGGGTGGGTGAGTGAATCAGTGGGTGGATGAGTGAATCAGTGGGTGGGTGAGTGAATCAGTGGGTGGGTGAGTGAATCAGTGGGTTGGTGAGTGAATCAGTGGGTGGGTGAGTGAATCAGTGGGTGGGTGAGTGAATCAGTGGGTGGGTGAGTGAATCAGTGGGTGGGTGAGTAAATCAGTGGGTGGGTGAGTGAATCAGTGGGTGGATGAGTGAATTAGTGGGTGGGTGAGTGAATCAGTGGGTGGGTAAGTGAATCAGTGGGTGGGTGAGTGAATCAGTGGGTGGGTGAGTGAATCAGTGGGTTGGTGAGAGAATCAATGGGTTGGTGAGTGAATCAGTGGCTGGGTGACTGAATCAGTGGGTTGGTGACTGAATCAGTGGGTGGGTGAGTGAATCAGTGGCTGGGTGAGTTAATCAGTGGGTTGTTGAGTGAATCAGTGGGTGGGTGAGTGAATCAGTGGGTGTGTAAGTGAATCAGTGGGTTGGTGAGTGAATCAGTGGGTGGGTGAGTAAATCAGTGGGTGGGTGATTGAATCAGTGGGTGGGTGATTGAATCAATGGGTGGGTGAGTGAATCATTGGGTGGGTGAGTGAATCAATGGGTGGGTGAGTGAATCAGTGGGTGGATGAGTGAATCAGTGGGTGGGTGAGTGAATCAGTGGGTGGGTGAGTGATTCAGTGGGTTGGTGAGTGAATCAGTGGGTGGGTGAGTGAATCAGTGGGTGGGTGAGCGAATCAGTGGGTCCGTGAGTGAATCAGTGGGTGGGTGAGTGAATCATTGGGTGGGTGAGTGAATCAGTGGGTGGGTGAGTGAATCAGTGGGTGGGTGAGTGAATCAGTGGGTGGGTAAGTGAATCAGTGGGTGTGTGAGTGAATCAGTATGTGGGTGAGTGAATCAGTGGGTTGGTGAGAGAATCAATGGGTTGGTGAGTGAATCAGTGGCTGGGTGAGTGAATCAGTGGGTTGGTGAGTGAATCAGTGGGTGGGTGAGTGAATCAGTGGCTGGGTGAGTGAATCAGTGGGTTGGTGAGTGAATCAGTGGGTGGGTGAGTGAATCAGTGGGTGTGTGAGTGAATCAGTGGGTGGGTGAGTGAATCAGTGGGTGGGTGAGTGAATCAGTGGGTGGATGAGTGAATTAGTGGGTGGGTGAGTGAATCAGTGGGTGGGTAAGTGAATCAGTGGGTGGGTGAGTAAATCAGTGGGTGGGTGAGTGAATAAGTGGGTGGGTGAGAGAATCAGTGGGTTGGTGAGTGAATCAGTGGCTGGGTGAGTGAATCAGTGGGTTGGTGAGTGAATCAGTGGGTCGGTGAGTGAATCATTGGCTGGGTGAGTGAATCAGTGGGTTGGTGAGTGAATCAGTGGGTGGGTGAGTGAATCACTGGGTGGATGAGTGAATCAGTGGGTCGGTGAGTGAATCTGTGGGTGGGTGAGTGAATCAGTGGGTGGATGAGTGAATTAGTAGGTGGGTGAGTGAATCAGTGGGTGGGTAAGTGAATCAATGGGTGGGTGATTGAATCAGTGGGTGGGTGAGTGAATCAGTGGGTGGGTGAGAGAATCAGTGGGTTGGTGAGTGAAACAGTGGATGGGTGAGTGCATCGGTGGGGGGGTGGGTGAATCGGTGGGTACGTGAGTGAATCAGTGGGTGGGTGATTGAATCAGTGGGTGGGTGATTGAATCAGTGGGTGGGTGAGTGAAACAGTGGGTGGGTGAGTGAATCAGTGGGTGGGTGAGTAAATCAGTGGGTGGATGAGTGAATCAGTGGGTGGGTGAGTGAAACAGTGGGTGGGTGAGAGAATCAGTGGGTTGGTGAGTGAATCAGTGGGTGGGTGATTGAATCAGTGGGTTGGTGAGTGAATCAGTGGGTGGGTGAGTGAATCAGTGGGTTGGTGAGAGAATCAGTGGGTGCGTGAATGAGTCTGAGGAGGAGGCGGAAGGTGGAAGAGGTTGTGGAGGAGGTGCACCCCTGACACGGCCATTATGATCCCAGACCCCACACAGCACTGACAATCGAAGGCACCAAACACCACAAAGTCTGCAACGTCATTTCACTTCCTGCTGTCTGTATTTGCCATGACAATATTTACAATAATTATTTACAAAGCTATGAAATTATTTACAACGCGATACATAATGGGGTGGGTGGGTGGGTGGCTGGGTGGTGCTGCTTGTGGTGGCAGCTGGCACCGACGCCACCACCACCACCACCACGACCCCGCTAATGCGCCATGGGCCGGCCACCACAAATCAGCAGGCGGCGGAGGAGCGAGCGGAGCGCGCTGGCCACCTGCGCCAGGCACGCCCCTTGCTTCTTCTTGCTCTGCGGATGCTGCACCTCCTCCGCGTCCACCTCCTCCGCCTTCTCTTCAAGCTCCTTCACCTCCTCGTCCAACTCCACCACCACCTGCTCCGGCTCCACCACCACCACCTCCTCCTCCTCCATCTTCTCCACCTCCTCCGTACCCAACTCTGCCTTCCCTTCCACCTCCTTCACCGCCACCTCTTCCGCCTCCACAAACTCCGTCCACTCCACATTGGTGTAGATGAGCGGTGAGAACGATGAGGATGATGACGAGGAGGAGGAGGATGATGATGATGGGGGCATCTCCTCCGGATCAGCTCTGTGGAGGTAGCAGCAGCACCACAGCAGCACGGCGCCACCACTTTAGCCTCTCGCTACAATAGCCAGAGGCCGTAGTCGCTCTGCATCATCACCGCCACCACCACCACCACCACCAGATCCTCCCGTAGGTGGACTAACGGACTCAACGCACGGTGGCGGATTTAAAAACAAAATCTAAAACTATCACTCTATTTTACCGGGTGTAAGAAGCGACCTGGCCACCACGAGAGATAGCAGCTCGATCAAGTGGCTGATATCACCGTGGTCATCATCATCATCGCGTGGAAATGTAGACACACCCGAAGAGACCCATGCAAAAACTAAACTATTTTTTTTATTTCACCAGGTCTAAGGCTTCCACAGAGCGACTGTGTAGCCCTCTTTCAGAAGGCCCACACAGAGACCCATAGAGATGCAGAGACTCGTGTAGAACCATAGACACCCACAGAGACCCGCAGAGACCCATGCAAAAACTAAACTCTTTTTTTTATTTCACCAGGTCTAAGGCTTCCACTGATTTTTGTAGCTCTTGATCAGAAGCAGCGTCGCCATCGCAAATGATGGCTCAAGGCAGTGGCTGATATCATCGTGATCATCATCCCCACGTAAGAAATGTATCGCAGCCAAACACTCTAACCGCGTGGTGATGTCGATTCTAAATGTGGAGGTGAAAACCCGGAGGGACCCGGAGAGAACCCACGTAGGTACGACCACGGGCAGAGAGACAGACAGACGCAGACTTCAAATATACAGCAGCAGCAGCGGCAGGCGTCGTCAGCGGTCGGGATCGAGCCCATGAACTCCTGCGTACCGGGAAAGGGAGTCGACATCTCGTCCCCAACACCCCCAGCCCTATGAGCACACAGAGGGAGTCTCACCGTGGATCAGAAACCCCAGAGGCCTGCAGAGCACCAGCAGTGCTGATGATGACATTGGCTTCCCTGGAGGTGCCAGCGGCGGCGGCGGCGGTGGCGGTGGTGGTCATGGGGTTGAGCCTTTGGCTTGTGAAGGTGCCCGTGCCGATTGGGGGGCGCTTCAGGATGAAGCATCTCGGTTTTTCCTTCTTGTTCAGGCAGCAGTGGCGGACCTGATGATCTGTAGAGAGACAGAGAGACAGAAAGACTCAGACACCGACCCACTTACCCACCCACGTACCGACCCACTCGCCCATTCACCCACCTACCAACCCACCCACGTACCGACCCACTCGCCCATTCACCCACCTACCAACCCACCCACGTACCGACCCACTCGCCGATTCACCCACCTACCAACCCACCCACGTACCGGCCCACTCGCCCATTCACCCACCTACCAACCCACCCACGTACCGACCCACTCGCACATTCACCCACCCACAAGCCCAGCCACAAGCCCACCCACCCACCCACCAACTAGCCCAGCCACCCACCAACTCACCAACACACCCACCAAACCCACAAACCCACACACCCACTCACCCAACTACCCAATCACCTACTCACTCATTCACTCACCCACAAATCCAACCACTCACCCACTCACTTACTCACCAACAAAACCCACTCACTCATTCACTCACCAACAAACCAACCCACCCACCCACCGACCCACCGACCCACCCACCAACCCACCCACCCACCGACCCACCCACCCACCCACCGACCCACCCACCGACCCACCCACCCACCCACCGACCCACCCACCCACCCACCGACCCACCCACCGACCCACCCACCCACCGACCCACCCACCCACCCACCGACCCACCCACCCACCGACCCACCCACCCATGACATGAATGCCCAGAGCAGCGTCGTTGTGTTGTGCGGCGTTCATGGCGTCTCTCGCTGTAATCCACAGGGTCTCTGTGTGGAGAGCGGTGGGGGGGGGGGGAGAGGGTCACAACACAAACTCACCTCGTCACCAAAGACTCACAACACAATCTCACCTCGTCACCACAGACTCACAACACAAACTCACCTCGTCACCACAGACTCACAACACAAACTCACCTCATCACCACAAACCCACAACACAGACTCACATCATCAACACAGACTCACAGCACAAACTCACCTCGTCACCACAGACTCACAGCACAAACTCACCTCGTCACCACAAACCCACAACACAAACTCACCTCGTCACCACAAACCCACAACACAAACTCACCTCATCACCACAAACCCACAACACAAACTCACCTCGTCACCACAAACCCACAACACAAACTCACCTCGTCACCACAAACCCACAACACAAACTCACCTCATCAACACAAACCCACAAAACAAACTCACCTCGTCACCACAAACCCACAACACAAACTCACCTCGTCACCACAAACCCACAACACAAACTCACCTCATCACCACAAACCCATAACACAAACTCACCTCATCAACACAAACCCACAACACAGACTCACATCATCAACACAAACCCACAACACAAACTCACCTCATCAACACAAACCCACAACACAAACTCACCTCATCAACACAGACTGACAACACGGACTGTGCATCAACACAGACTCACATCATCAACACAAACCCACAACACAGACTCACCTCGTCACCACAGACTCACCGCATCAACACAAACTCACAACACAAACTCACCTCGTCACCACAAACCCACAACACAAACTCACCTCGTCACCACAGACTCACAGCACAAACTCACCTCATCACCACAAACCCACAACACAAACTCACCTCATCACCACAGACTCACAGCACAAACTCACCTCATCACCACAGACTCACAACACAGACTCACCTCATCACCACAGACTCACCGCATCAACACAAACTCACAACACAAACTCACCTCGTCACCACAGACTCACAGCACAAACTCACCTCATCACCACAAACCCACAACACAAACTCACCTCTTCAACACAAACCCACAACACAAACTCACCTCATCAACACAAACCCACAACACAAACTCACCTCATCAACACAAACCCACAACACAAACTCACCTCATCACCACAAACTCACCGCATCAACACAAACCCACAACACAAACTCACCGCATCAACACAAACCCACAACACAAACTCACCTCATCACCACAAACCCACAACACAGACTCACCTCGTCACCACAAACCCACAACACAAACTCACAACACAAACTCACCTCATCAACACAGACTGACAACACGGACTCACATCATCAACACAGACACATCATCAACACAGACTCACAACACAAAGTCACATCATCAACACAGACTCACATCATCTACACAGACTCACATCATCTACACAGACTCACATTATCAACACAGACTCACATCATCTACACAGACTCATCAACACAGACTCACATCATCAACACAGACTCACAACACAGACTCACATCATCAACACAGACTGACATCACAGACTGACAACACAGACTCACATCATCAACACAGACTCACATCATCAACACAGACTCACATCACCAACCACAGACTCACATCACGGACTCACATCATCAACACAGACTCACAACACAGACTCACAACACAGACTCACAACACAGAGTCACATCACCAACCACAGACTCACAACACAGACTCACAACACAGACTCACAACACAGACTCACAACACAGACTCACATCACCAACCACAGACTCCCCATCACGGACTCACATCATCAACACAGACTCACAACACAGACTCACATCACCAACCACAGACTCACATCACGGACTCACATCATCAACACAGACTCACAACACAGACTCACATCACCAACCACAGACTCACATCACGGACTCACAACACAGACTCACATCACCAACCACAGACTCACATCACCAACCACAGACTCACAACACAGACTCACAACACAGACTCACATCACCAACCACAGACTCACATCATCTACACAGACTCACAACACAGACTCACAACACAGACTCACATCACCAACCACAGACTCACAACACAGACTCGCAACACAGGCTCACATCACCAACTACAGACTCACAACACAGACTCACAACACAGACTCACATCACCAACCACAGACTCACATCATCTACACAGACTCACATCACGGACTCACATCACCAACCACAGACTCACATCACCAACCACAGACTCACATCACGGACTCACAATACAGACTCACAACACAGACTCACATCACAGACTCACATCACCAACCACAGACTCACATCACCAACCACAGACTCACAACACAGACTCACATCACGGACTCACATCACAGACTCACATCACCAACCACAGACTCACATCACCAACCACAGACTCACAACACAGACTCACATCACGGACTCACATCACGGACTCACATCACAGACTCACATCACGGACTCACATCACGGACTCACGCTCCCACCTGTCTGAGTGGTAACGCTCGGATCACGACGAACACGACGGGGAGCAATCTCAAGAAGCGGCCGTTTGCTGCGCGCGTGACCAGGGCTCTGACGACACTTCCCACGACGTCACGTAACCCCGCCCCCAAGTCGATGACGGCGCAATGCTCGCCACGCCCACCAGCCCCGCTCACCAACCCAGCCAACCGCTCCCGTCCCGCCCACCAGCCCCGCCCACCGCCTCAGCCAACCGCCCCCGTCCCGCCCAACAGCCCCGCCCCACCACCCCATCCAACCGCCCCCGCCCACCAGCATCGCCCCCACCAACAGCCACCGCCCATCGCCACGCCCCCAATTACCGCCCCGCCCCCATCCCCCGCCGCTACTTCCGGTTTGTCAGGCGCGAGGTCTCCGCCTCCTCGCCCCCCCTAGGTCGACTCAGCCTCAAATGGGCACGCCGGTGCCACGTGCGCGGTGGTCAACATCGCCAGCACTGTGGGAGAGACAAAGGCGGCCGGGCGGGCGTGGTGCTGGCCACCCACCCCCTCCTTGTATGTGTGTATGTGTGTGAGTGTGTGTTAGTGAGTGTGTGTGTGTGTAAGTGAGTGTGTGTGAGTGTGTGTTAGTGAGTGTGTGTGAGTGTGTGATAGTGAGTGTGTGTTAGTGTGTGATAGTGAGTGTGTGTAAGTGATTGTGTGTTAGTGTGTGTTAGTGAGTGTGTGTGAGTGTGTGTAAGTGATTGTGTGTGTGTGTAAGTGAGTGTGTGAGTGTGTGTAAGTGATTGTGTGTTAGTGAGTGTGTGTTAGTGAGTGTGTGTGAGTGTGTGTAAGTGAGTGTGTGTTAGTGTGTGTAAGTGAGTGTGTGTGAGTGTGTAAGTGAGTGTGTGTTAGTGTGTGATAGTGAGTGTGTGTGAGTGTGTGATAGTGAGTGTGTGTTAGTGTGTGATAGTGAGTGTGTGTGAGTGTGTGTAAGTGATTATGTGTTAGTGAGTGTGTGTTAGTGATTGTGTGTTAGTGATTGTGTGTTAGTGATTGTGTGTTAGTGAGTGTGTGTGATTGTGTGTTAGTGTGTGTTAGTGTGTGATAGTGAGTGTGTGTGTAAGTGATTGTGTGTAAGTGATTGTGTGTTAGTGAGTGTGTGTTAGTGAGTGTGTGTTAGTGTGTGTTAGTGAGTGTGTGTGAGTGTGTGTTAGTGAGTGTGTGTTAGTGTGTGTAAGTGAGTGTGTGTTAGTGAGTGTGTGTTAGTGAGTGTGTGTTAGTGTGTGATAGTGAGTGTGTGTTAGTGTGTGTAAGTGAGTGTGTGTTAGTGTGTGTAAGTGAGTGTGTGTTAGTGTGTGATAGTGAGTGTGTGTGAGTGTGTGTAAGTGAGTGTGTGTTAGTGTGTGTTAGTGTGTGTGTGTGAGTGTGTGTAAGTGTGTGTGTGTTAGTTGTGATAGTGAGTGTGTGTGAGTGAGTGTGTGTAAGTGTGTGATAGTGAGTGTGTGTTAG
This sequence comes from Petromyzon marinus, assembly GCF_048934315.1. Taxonomy (NCBI): domain Eukaryota; kingdom Metazoa; phylum Chordata; class Hyperoartia; order Petromyzontiformes; family Petromyzontidae; genus Petromyzon; species Petromyzon marinus. The sequence continues at coordinate 1,625,339 of NW_027422618.1, forward strand.
TGTGTGTAAGTGATTGTGTGTTAGTGTGTGTAAGTGAGTGTGTGTAAGTGATTGTGTGTTAGTGAGTGTGTGTTAGTGAGTGTGTGTTAGTGAGTGTGTGTTAGTGTGTGTAAGTGTGTGTGTGTGTTAGTGTGTGTAAGTGAGTGTGTGTGAGTGTGTGTTAGTGAGTGTGTGTGAGTGTGTGATAGTGAGTGTGTGTGAGTGTGTGTAAGTGAGTGTGTGTTAGTGTTTGTGAGTGTGTGTAAGTGAGTGTGTGTATGTGTGTGATAGTGAGTGTGTGTGAGTGTGTGTAAGTGATTGTGTGTTAGTGTGTGTTAGTGAGTGTGTGTGTGTGATAGTGAGTGTGTGTGAGTGTGTGTTAGTGAGTGTGTGTTAGTGAGTGTGTGTAAGTGAGTGTGTGTGAGTGTGTGTAAGTGAGTGTGTGTGAGTGTGTGTTAGTGATTGTGTGTAAGTGAGTGTGTGAGTGTGTGTAAGTGAGTGTGTGTGAGTGTGTGTAAGTGAGTGTGTGATAGTGAGTGTGTGTTAGTGTGTGATAGTGAGTGTGTGTTAGTGTGTGATAGTGAGTGTGTGTTAGTGTGTGATAGTGAGTGTGTGTGAGGGTGTGTAAGTGATTGTGTGTTAGTGAGTGTGTGTGAGTGTGTGTAAGTGAGTGTGTGATAGTGAGTGTGTGTTAGTGTGTGATAGTGAGTGTGTGTTAGTGAGTGTGTGTTAGTGAGTGTGTGATAGTGAGTGTGTGTGAGTGTGTGTAAGTGAGTGTGTGTGAGTGGGTGATAGTGAGTGTGTGTTAGTGTGTGATAGTGAGTGTGTGTGAGTGTGTGATAGTGAGTGTGTGTTAGTGTGTGATAGTGAGTGTGTGTGAGTGTGTGTAAGTGATTGTGTGTTAGTGAGTGTGTGTTAGTGATTGTGTGTTAGTGATTGTGTGTTAGTGATTGTGTGTTAGTGAGTGTGTGTGATTGTGTGTTAGTGAGTGTGTGTGATTGTGTGTTAGTGTGTGTTAGTGTGTGATAGTGAGTGTGTGTGAGTGTGTGTGAGTGTGTGTAAGTGAGTGTGTGTAAGTGAGTGTGTGTTAGTATGTGTAAGTGAGTGTGTGTAAGTGATTGTGTTTTAGTGAGTGTGTGTTAGTGAGTGTGTGTTAGTGTGTGTAAGTGATTGTGTGTTAGTGAGTGTGTGTTAGTGAGTGTGTGTTAGTGTGTGATAGTGAGTGTGTGTGAGTGTGTGTAAGTGATTGTGTGTTAGTGAGTGTGTGTTAGTGAGTGTGTGTTAGTGTGTGATAGTGAGTGTGTGGGGGAGCGGTAGTGTAGCGGTTAGCGCTACGCTGCGCTATGAACCTGGCCACCCGGGTTCGATTCCCGCTCACGGCCAACACCAGTGACGATTATCTGAACCGGTCCTGGGCCTCCCCTAGGTCGACTCAGCCTCAAATGAGTACCTAGTGCGGGCTGGCCACTCACCCCCTCGTGTACCGTTCCGGCCTTCATAGGTGCTCGCTAACAGCACTTGCCCCTAGAGTCTGTTAAGGCTATATGGGGGATCTTTGTTTATCTTTGTGTGGTATGGTGTGTGTGTGTGGTATGGGTGGGGAGCGATAGTGTAGCGGTTAGCGCGCTGCGCTATGAACCTGGCGACTCAGGTTTGAATCCGGCTCACGGCCAACACCAGTGACGATTATCTGAACTGGTCCCGGGCCTCCCCTAGGTCAACTCAGCCTCAAATGAGTACCTGGTGCGGTGTGTAAACATTGCCACTAGGGAGACAAAGGCGGTCGGGCGTGGTGCTGGCCACCCACCCCCTCGTGTACCGTTCCGGCCTTCATAGGTGCTCGCTAACAGCACTTGCCCCTACAGTCTGTTAAGGCTATATGGGGGATCTTTGTCTTTGTGTGTGTGTGTGTGGTATGGTGTGTGTGTGTGGTATGGTGTGTGTGTGTGGTATGGTATGTGTGTGTGGTATGGTGTGTGTGTGGTGTGGTATGGTGTGTGTGTGGTGTGGTATGGTGTGTGTGGTGTGGTGTGTGTGTGGTGTGGCGTGTGTGTGGCGTGTGTGTGGTGTGGCGTGTGTGTGGTGTGGCGTGTGTGTGGTGTGGTGTGTGTGTGTGGTGTGGTGTGGTGTGTGGTGTGGTGTGTTGTGTGTGTGGTGTGTGTGTGGTGTGGTGTGGGGTGTGGTGTGTGTGTGGTGTGTGTGTGGTGTGGTGTGTGTGTGGTGTGTGTGTGGTGTGGTGTGTGTGTGGTGTGGTGTGTGTGTGGTGTTCGGTGTGGTGTGTGTGTGGTGTGTGTGGTGTGGTGTGTGTGTGGTGTGGTGTGTGTGTGGTGTTTGTGTGGGGTGGTGTGTGTGTGGTGTGGTGTGTGTGTGGTGTGGTGTGTGTGTGGTGTGGTGTGGTGTGTGTGTGGTGTGTGTGTGGTGTGGTGTGTGTGTGGTGTGGTGTGTGTGGTGTGGTGTGTGTGGTGTGGTGTGTGTGTGGTGTGGTGTGGTGTGTGTGTGGTGTGGTGTGGTGTGTGTGTGGTGTGGTGTGTATGTGGTGTGGTGTGTGTGTGGTGTGTGTGTGTGGTGTGTGTGTGTGGTGTGGTGTGTGTGTGGTGTGGTGTGTGTGTGGTTTGGTGTGTGTGTGTGGTGTGGTGTGTGTGTGTGTGGTGTGGTGTGTGTGTGGTGTGCTGTGTGTGTGGTGTGGTGTGTGTGTGTGGTGTGGTGTGTGTGGTGTGTGTGTGGTGTGGTGTGTGTGTGGTGTGGTGTGTGTGTGTGGTGTGGTGTGTGTGTGGTGTGGTGTGTGTGTGGTGTGGTGTGTGTCACAGTGTCCCAGTTTCTCAGTGTCCCAGTGTTCCAGTGTCTCAGTGTCTCATTGTCTCAGTGTCTCAGTGTTTCAGAGTCTCAGTGTCTCAGTGTCCCAGTGTCTCAGTGTCTCATTGTCTCAGTGTCCCAGTGTCTCCGTGTCTCAGTGTCCCAGTGTCTCAGTGTCCCAGTGTCTCAGTGTCCCTGTGTCTCAGTGTCTCAGTGTCCCAGTGTCTCAGTGTCTCAGTGAAGGGTTAGGGAATAAGTGGGTGAGTGAACGAGTGGGTGAGTGAATAAGTGGCTGAGTGAACGAGTGGGTGAGTGAACTAGTGGGTGAGTGAACGAGTGGGTGAGTGAACGAGTGGGTTAGTGAACGAGTGGGTGAGTGAACGAGTGGGTGAGTGAACAAGTGGGTTAGTGAACGAGTGGGTGAGTGAACAAGTGGGTTCGTGAACAAGTGGGTTCGTGAACTAGTGGGTGAGTGAACGCGTGGGTGAGTGAACGAGTGGGTTAGCGAACACGTGGGTGAGTGAATTAATGTGTAGTGATATAGAATTCGCTATGTAGCAGCGTAGCGCTGACTTCTGGCGGCGACGGGGATCCGCAGCTTACAGCAGCCCTGACATCAGCAGGCCCGGTGACAGACCAAAGGGGGATCTCGGGGAAAGGAAACGGAAGGGACCCACCAGGAACCCGCGGGTAGGTTCAAGAAAGGGGGCGTGGCCGGGGGCGGGGCCAGGCCACGCTGACGGTATAAGAGGGGCCCTCGAGAGAGGACCTCGGTCCGGGCTGTCGTTTGAAATGGGATCCGCGTCGTGCTGCTAAGTCCTCACCGTCGTCTCCGTCTTCACCATCTCGGCGTCGGCACACAGGCAGCCTACCAGCTGTCCTGACTGGCAACCGTAGTCGACTATAGACGGATTATTTAGAAAGTGTTAACCCGTTGGCGTTAATAAACAGGGTGCCTCCAACTCTTGAAGTGTCTCCGGTTCAGTCGCTACGAATTCATGAGTGGGTGGGTGATTGGATCGGTGGGTGGGTGAGTGAATCAGTGGGGGGGTGAGTGAATCAATGGGTGGGTGAGTGAATTAGTGGGTGGGTGGGTGGGTGAGTGAATCAGTGGGTGGGTGAGTGCATCGGTGGGTACGTGAATCAGTCGGTGGGTGAGTGAATCAGTGGGTGGGTGATTGAATCAGTGGGTGGGTGAGTGAATCAGTGGGTGGATGAGTGAATTAGTGGGTGGGTGAGTGAATCAGTGGGTGGGTGAGTGCATCGGTGGGTACGTGAATCAGTGGGTGGGTGAGTGAATCAGTGGGTGGGTGAGTGAATCGGTGGGTACGTGAGTGAATCAGTGGGTTGGTGAGTGAATCAGTGGGTTGGTGAGTGAATCAGTGGGTTGGTGAGTGAATCAGTGGGCGGGTGAGTGAATCAGTGGGTTGGTGAGTGAATCAGTGGGTTGGTGAGTGAATCAGTGGGTGGGTGAGTGAATCAGTGGGTGAGTGAGTGAATCATTGGGTTGGTGAGTGAATCAGTGGGTGGGTGAGTAAATCAGTGGGTGGGTGAGTGAATCAGTGGGTGGGTGAGTGAATCAATGGGTGGGTGAGTGAATCAGTGGGTGGATGAGTGAATTAGTGGGTGGGTGAGTGAATCAGTGTGTGGGTAAGTGAATCAGTGGGTGGGTGAGTGAATCAGTGGGTGGGTGAGTGAATCAGTGGGTTGGTGAGAGAATCAAATGGGTTGGTGAATGAATCAGTGGCTGGGTGAGTGAATGAGTGGGTTGGTGAGTGAATCAGTGGGTGGGTGAGTGAATCAGTGGCTGGGTGAGTGAATCAGTGGGTTGGTGAGTGAATCAGTGGGTGGGTGAGTGAATCAGTGGGTGTGTAAGTGAATCAGTGGGTTGGTGAGTGAATCAGTGGGTGGGTGAGTGAATCAGTGGGTGGGTGATTGAATCAGTGGGTGGGTGATTGAATCAGTGGGTGGTTGAGTGAATCAGTGGGTGGGTGAGTGAATCAGTGGGTGGATGAGTGAATCAGTGGGTGGGTGAGTGAATCAGTGGGTGGGTGATTGAATCAGTGGGTGGGTGATTGAATCAGTGGGTGGTTGAGTGAATCAGTGGGTGGGTGAGTGAATCAGTGGGTGGATGAGTGAATCAGTGGGTGGGTGAGTGAATCAGTGGGTGGGTGAGTGAATCAGTGGGTTGGTGAGTGAATCAGTGGGTGGGTGAGTGAATCAGTGGGTGGGTGAGTGAATCAGTGGGTGGGTGAGTGAATCAGTGGGTGGGTGAGTAAATCAGTGGGTGGGTGAGTGAATCAGTGGGTGGATGAGTGAATTAGTGGGTGGGTGAGTGAATCAGTGGGTGGGTAAGTGAATCAATGGGTGGGTGAGTGAATCAGTGGGTGGGTGAGTGAATCAGTGGGTTGGTGAGAGAATCAATGGGTTGGTGAGTGAATCAGTGGCTGGGTGACTGAATCAGTGGGTTGGTGACTGAATCAGTGGGTGGGTGAGTGAATCAGTGGCTGGGTGAGTTAATCAGTGGGTTGTTGAGTGAATCAGTGGGTGGGTGAGTGAATCAGTGGGTGTGTAAGTGAATCAGTGGGTTGGTGAGTGAATCAGTGGGTGGGTGAGTGAATCAGTGGGTGGGTGATTGAATCAGTGGGTGGGTGATTGAATCAGTGGGTGGTTGAGTGAATCAGTGGGTGGGTGAGTGAATCAATGGGTGGGTGAGTGAATCAGTGGGTGGATGAGTGAATCAGTGGGTGGGTGAGTGAATCAGTGGGTGGGTGAGTGATTCAGTGGGTTGGTGAGTGAATCAGTGGGTGGGTGAGTGAATCAGTGGGTGGGAGAGTGAATCAGTGGGTCCGTGAGTGAATCAGTGGGTGGGTGAGTGAATCAGTGGGTGGGTGAGTGAATCAGTGGGTGGGTGAGTGAATCAGTGGGTGGGTGAGTGAATCAGTGGGTGGATGAGTGAATTGGTGGGTGGGTGAATCAGTGGGTGGGTAAGTGAATCAGTGGGTGTGTGAGTGAATCAGTGGGTGGGTGAGTGAATCAGTGGGTTGGTGAGAGAATCAATGGGTGGGTGAGTGAATCAGTGGCTGGGTGAGTGAATCAGTGGGTTGGTGAGTGAATCAGTGGGTGGGTGAGTGAATCAGTGGGTGTGTGAGTGAATCAGTGGGTGGGTGAGTGAATCAGTGGGTGGGTGAGTGAATCAGTGGGTGGGTGAGTGAATCAGTGGGTGGGTGAGTGCATCGGTGGGTACGTGAATCAGTGGGTGGGTGAGTGAATCAGTGGGTGGGTGAGTGAATCGGTGTGTACGTGAGTGAATCAGTGGGTTGGTGAGTGAATCAGTGGGTTGGTGAGTGAATCAGTGGGTTGGTGAGTGAATCAGTGGGTTGGTGAGTGAATCAGTGGGCGGGTGAGTGAATCAGTGGGTGAGTGAGTGAATCAGTGGGTTGGTGAGTGAATCAGTGGTTTGGTGAGTGAATCAGTGGGTGGGTGAGTGAATCAGTGGGTGAGTGAGTGAATCATTGGGTTGGTGAGTGAATCAGTGGGTGGGTGAGTAAATCAGTGGGTGGGAGAGTGAATCAGTGGGTGGGTGAGTGAATCAATGGGTGGGTGAGTGAATCAGTGGGTGGATGAGTGAATTAGTGGGTGGGTGAGTGAATCAGTGTGTGGGTAAGTGAATCAGTGGGTGGGTGAGTGAATCAGTGGGTGGGTGAGTGAATCAGTGGGTTGGTGAGAGAATCAAATGGGTTGGTGAATGAATCAGTGGCTGGGTGAGTGAATCAGTGGGTTGGTGAGTGAATCAGTGGTTGGGTGAGTGAATCAGTGGCTGGGTGAGTGAATCAGTGGGTTGGTGAGTGAATCAGTGGGTGGGTGAGTGAATCAGTGGGTGTGTAAGTGAATCAGTGGGTTGGTGAGTGAATCAGTGGGTGGGTGAGTGAATCAGTGGGTGGGTGATTGAATCAGTGGGTGGGTGATTGAATCAGTGGGTGGTTGAGTGAATCAGTGGGTGGGTGAGTGAATCAGTGGGTGGGTGAGTGAATCAGTGGGTGGATGAGTGAATCAGTGGGTGGGTGAGTGAATCAGTGGGTGGGTGAGTGAATCAGTGGGTTGGTGAGTGAATCAGTGGGTGGGTGAGTGAATCAGTGGGTGGGTGAGTGAATCAGTGGGTGGGTGAGTAAATCAGTGGGTGGGTGAGTGAATCAGTGGGTGGATGAGTGAATTAGTGGGTGGGTGAGTGAATCAGTGGGTGGGTAAGTGAATCAGTGGGTGGGTGAGTGAATCAGTGGGTGGGTGAGTGAATCAGTGGGTTGGTGAGAGAATCAATGGGTTGGTGAGTGAATCAGTGGCTGGGTGACTGAATCAGTGGGTTGGTGACTGAATCAGTGGGTGGGTGAGTGAATCAGTGGCTGGGTGAGTTAATCAGTGGGTTGTTGAGTGAATCAGTGGGTGGGTGAGTGAATCAGTGGGTGTGTAAGTGAATCAGTGGGTTGGTGAGTGAATCAGTGGGTGGGTGAGTGAATCAGTGGGTGGGTGATTGAATCAGTGGGTGGGTGATTGAATCAGTGGGTGGTTGAGTGAATCAGTGGGTGGGTGAGTGAATCAATGGGTGGGTGAGTGAATCAGTGGGTGGATGAGTGATTCAGTGGGTGGTTGAGTGAATCAGTGGGTGGGTGAGTGATTCAGTGGGTTGGTGAGTGAATCAGTGGGTGGGTGAGTGAATCAGTGGGTGGGTGAGTGAATCAGTGGGTCCGTGAGTGAATCAGTGGGTGGGTGAGTGAATCATTGGGTGGCTGAGTGAATCAGTGGGTGGGTGAGTGAATCAGTGGGTGGGTGAGTGAATCAGTGGGTGGATGAGTGAATCAGTGGGTGGGTGAGTGAATCAGTGGGTGGGTGAGTGAATCAGTGGGTTGGTGAGTGAATCAGTGGGTGGGTGAGTGAATCAGTGGGTGGGTGAGTGAATCAGTGGGTGGGTGAGTGAATCAGTGGGTGGGTGAGTAAATCAGTGGGTGGGTGAGTGAATCAGTGGGTGGATGAGTGAATTAGTGGGTGGGTGAGTGAATCAGTGGGTGGGTAAGTGAATCAGTGGGTGGGTGAGTGAATCAGTGGGTGGGTGAGTGAATCAGTGGGTTGGTGAGAGAATCAATGGGTTGGTGAGTGAATCAGTGGCTGGGTGACTGAATCAGTGGGTTGGTGACTGAATCAGTGGGTGGGTGAGTGAATCAGTGGCTGGGTGAGTTAATCAGTGGGTTGTTGAGTGAATCAGTGGGTGGGTGAGTGAATCAGTGGGTGTGTAAGTGAATCAGTGGGTTGGTGAGTGAATCAGTGGGTGGGTGAGTGAATCAGTGGGTGGGTGATTGAATCAGTGGGTGGGTGATTGAATCAGTGGGTGGTTGAGTGAATCAGTGGGTGGGTGAGTGAATCAATGGGTGGGTGAGTGAATCAGTGGGTGGATGAGTGAATCAGTGGGTGGTTGAGTGAATCAGTGGGTGGGTGAGTGATTCAGTGGGTTGGTGAGTGAATCAGTGGGTGGGTGAGTGAATCCGTGGGTGGGTGAGTGAATCAGTGGGTCCGTGAGTGAATCAGTGGGTGGGTGAGTGAATCATTGGGTGGCTGAGTGAATCAGTGGGTGGGTGAGTGAATCAGTGGGTGGGTGAGTGAATCAGTGGGTGGATGAGTGAATCAGTGGGTTGGTGAGTGAATCAGTGGGTGGGTGAGTGAATCAGTGGGTGGGTGAGTGAATCAGTGGGTGGGTGAGTGAATCAGTGGGTGGGTGAGTAAATCAGTGGGTGGGTGAGTGAATCAGTGGGTGGATGAGTGAATTAGTGGGTGGGTGAGTGAATCAGTGGGTGGGTAAGTGAATCAGTGGGTGGGTGAGTGAATCAGTGGGTGGGTGAGTGAATCAGTGGGTTGGTGAGAGAATCAATGGGTTGGTGAGTGAATCAGTGGCTGGGTGACTGAATCAGTGGGTTGGTGACTGAATCAGTGGGTGGGTGAGTGAATCAGTGGCTGGGTGAGTTAATCAGTGGGTTGTTGAGTGAATCAGTGGGTGGGTGAGTGAATCAGTGGGTGTGTAAGTGAATCAGTGGGTTGGTGAGTGAATCAGTGGGTGGGTGAGTGAATCAGTGGGTGGGTGATTGAATCAGTGGGTGGGTGATTGAATCAGTGGGTGGTTGAGTGAATCAGTGGGTGGGTGAGTGAATCAATGGGTGGGTGAGTGAATCAGTGGGTGGATGAGTGAATCAGTGGGTGGTTGAGTGAATCAGTGGGTGGGTGAGTGATTCAGTGGGTTGGTGAGTGAATCAGTGGGTGGGTGAGTGAATCAGTGGGTGGGTGAGTGAATCAGTGGGTCCGTGAGTGAATCAGTGGGTGGGTGAGTGAATCATTGGGTGGCTGAGTGAATCAGTGGGTGGGTGAGTGAATCAGTGGGTGGGTGAGTGAATCAGTGGGTGAATGAGTGAATTGGTGGGTGGGTGAATCAGTGGGTGGGTAAGTGAATCAGTGGGTGTGTGAGTGAATCAGTATGTGGGTGAGTGAATCAGTGGGTTGGTGAGAGAATCAATGGGTTGGTGAGTGAATCAGTGGCTGGGTGAGTGAATCAGTGGGTTGGTGAGTGAATCAGTGGGTGGGTGAGTGAATCAGTGGCTGGGTGAGTGAATCAGTAGGTTGGTGAGTGAATCAGTGGGTGGGTGAGTGAATCAGTGGGTGTGTGAGTGAATCAGTGGGTGGGTGAGTGAATCAGTGGGTGGGTGAGTGAATCAGTGGGTGGATGAGTGAATTAGTGGGTGGGTGAGTGAATCAGTGGGTGGGTAAGTGAATCAGTGGGTGGGTGAGTGAATCAGTGGGTGGGTGAGTGAATAAGTGGGTGGGTGAGAGAATCAGTGGGTTGGTGAGTGAATCAGTGGCTGGGTGAGTGAATCAGTGGGTGGATGAGTGAATCAGTGGGTTGGTGAGTGAATCAGTGGGTGGGTGAGTGAATCAGTGGGTGGGTGAGTGAATCAGTGGGTGGGTGAGTGAATCAGTGGGTGGGTGAGTAAATCAGTGGGTGGGTGAGTGAATCAGTGGGTGGATGAGTGAATTAGTGGGTGGGTGAGTGAATCAGTGGGTGGGTAAGTGAATCAGTGGGTGGGTGAGTGAATCAGTGGGTGGGTGAGTGAATCAGTGGGTTGGTGAGAGAATCAATGGGTTGGTGAGTGAATCAGTGGCTGGGTGACTGAATCAGTGGGTTGGTGACTGAATCAGTGGGTGGGTGAGTGAATCAGTGGCTGGGTGAGTTAATCAGTGGGTTGTTGAGTGAATCAGTGGGTGGGTGAGTGAATCAGTGGGTGTGTAAGTGAATCAGTGGGTTGGTGAGTGAATCAGTGGGTGGGTGAGTGAATCAGTGGGTGGGTGATTGAATCAGTGGGTGGGTGATTGAATCAGTGGGTGGTTGAGTGAATCAGTGGGTGGGTGAGTGAATCAATGGGTGGGTGAGTGAATCAGTGGGTGGATGAGTGAATCAGTGGGTGGTTGAGTGAATCAGTGGGTGGGTGAGTGATTCAGTGGGTTGGTGAGTGAATCAGTGGGTGGGTGAGTGAATCAGTGGGTGGGTGAGTGAATCAGTGGGTCCGTGAGTGAATCAGTGGGTGGGTGAGTGAATCATTGGGTGGCTGAGTGAATCAGTGGGTGGGTGAGTGAATCAGTGGGTGGGTGAGTGAATCAGTGGGTGAATGAGTGAATTGGTGGGTGGGTGAATCAGTGGGTGGGTAAGTGAATCAGTGGGTGTGTGAGTGAATCAGTATGTGGGTGAGTGAATCAGTGGGTTGGTGAGAGAATCAATGGGTTGGTGAGTGAATCAGTGGCTGGGTGAGTGAATCAGTGGGTTGGTGAGTGAATCAGTGGGTGGGTGAGTGAATCAGTGGCTGGGTGAGTGAATCAGTAGGTTGGTGAGTGAATCAGTGGGTGGGTGAGTGAATCAGTGGGTGTGTGAGTGAATCAGTGGGTGGGTGAGTGAATCAGTGGGTGGGTGAGTGAATCAGTGGGTGGATGAGTGAATTAGTGGGTGGGTGAGTGAATCAGTGGGTGGGTAAGTGAATCAGTGGGTGGGTGAGTGAATCAGTGGGTGGGTGAGTGAATAAGTGGGTGGGTGAGAGAATCAGTGGGTTGGTGAGTGAATCAGTGGCTGGGTGAGTGAATCAGTGGGTTGGTGAGTGAATCAGTGGGTCGGTGAGTGAATCATTGGCTGGGTGAGTGAATCAGTGGGTTGGTGAGTGAATCAGTGGGTGGGTGAGTGAATCACTGGGTGGATGAGTGAATCAGTGGGTGGGTGAGTGAATCTGTGGGTGGGTGAGTGAATCAGTGGGTGGATGAGTGAATTAGTGGGTGGGTGAGTGAATCAGTGGGTGGGTAAGTGAATCAATGGGTGGGTGATTGAATCAGTGGGTGGGTGAGTGAATCAGTGGGTGGGTGAGAGAATCAGTGGGTTGGTGAGTGAAACAGTGGGTGGGTGAGTGCATCGGTGGGGGGGTGGGTGAATCGGTGGGTACGTGAGTGAATCAGTGGGTGGGTGATTGAATCAGTGGGTGGGTGATTGAATCAGTGGGTGGGTGAGTGAAACAGTGGGTGGGTGAGTGAATCAGTGGCTGGGTGAGTGAATCAGTGGGTTGGTGAGTGAATCAGTGGGTGGGTGAGTGAATCAGTGGGTGTGTAAGTGAATCAGTGGGTTGGTGAGTGAATCAGTGGGTGGGTGAGTGAATCAGTGGGTGGGTGATTGAATCAGTGGGTGGGTGATTGAATCAGTGGGTGGTTGAGTGAATCAGTGTGTGGGTGAGTGAATCAGTGGGTGGGTGAGTGAATCAGTGGGTGGATGAGTGAATCAGTGGGTGGGTGAGTGAATCAGTGGGTGGGTGAGTGAATCAGTGGGTTGGTGAGAGAATCAGTGGGTGGGTGAGTGAATCAGTGGGTGGGTGAGTGAATCAGTGGGTGGGTGAGTGAATCAGTGGGTGGGTGAGTAAATCAGTGGGTGGGTGAGTGAATCAGTGGGTGGATGAGTGAATTAGTGGGTGGGTGAGTGAATCAGTGGGTGGGTAAGTGAATCAGTGGGTGGGTGAGTGAATCAGTGGGTGGGTGAGTGAATCAGTGGGTTGGTGAGAGAATCAATGGGTTGGTGAGTGAATCAGTGGCTGGGTGACTGAATCAGTGGGTTGGTGACTGAATCAGTGGGTGGGTGAGTGAATCAGTGGCTGGGTGAGTTAATCAGTGGGTTGTTGAGTGAATCAGTGGGTGGGTGAGTGAATCAGTGGGTGTGTAAGTGAATCAGTGGGTTGGTGAGTGAATCAGTGGGTGGGTGAGTGAATCAGTGGGTGGGTGATTGAATCAGTGGGTGGGTGATTGAATCAGTGGGTGGTTGAGTGAATCAGTGGGTGGGTGAGTGAATCAATGGGTGGGTGAGTGAATCAGTGGGTGGATGAGTGAATCAGTGGGTGGGTGAGTGAATCAGTGGGTGGGTGAGTGATTCAGTGGGTTGGTGAGTGAATCAGTGGGTGGGTGAGTGAATCAGTGGGTGGGTGAGTGAATCAGTGGGTCCGTGAGTGAATCAGTGGGTGGGTGAGTGAATCATTGGGTGGGTGAGTGAATCAGTGGGTGGGTGAGTGAATCAGTGGGTGGGTGAGTGAATCAGTGGGTGGGTAAGTGAATCAGTGGGTGTGTGAGTGAATCAGTATGTGGGTGAGTGAATCAGTGGGTTGGTGAGAGAATCAATGGGTTGGTGAGTGAATCAGTGGCTGGGTGAGTGAATCAGTGGGTTGGTGAGTGAATCAGTGGGTGGGTGAGTGAATCAGTGGCTGGGTGAGTGAATCGGTGGGTACGTGAGTGAATCAGTGGGTTGGTGAGTGAATCAGTGGGTTGGTGAGTGAATCAGTGGGTTGGTGAGTGAATCAGTGGGTTGGTGAGTGAATCAGTGGGCGGGTGAGTGAATCAATGGGTGAGTGAGTGAATCAGTGGGTTGGTGAGTGAATCAGTGGTTTGGTGAGTGAATCAGTGGGTGGGTGAGTGAATCAGTGGGTGAGTGAGTGAATCATTGGGTTGGTGAGTGAATCAGTGGGTGGGTGAGTAAATCAGTGGGTGGGAGAGTGAATCAGTGGGTGGGTGAGTGAATCAATGGGTGGGTGAGTGAATCAGTGGGTGGATGAGTGAATTAGTGGGTGGGTGAGTGAATCAGTGTGTGGGTAAGTGAATCAGTGGGTGGGTGAGTGAATCAGTGGGTGGGTGAGTGAATCAGTGGGTTGGTGAGAGAATCAAATGGGTTGGTGAATGAATCAGTGGCTGGGTGAGTGAATCAGTGGGTTGGTGAGTGAATCAGTGGTTGGGTGAGTGAATCAGTGGCTGGGTGAGTGAATCAGTGGGTTGGTGAGTGAATCAGTGGGTGGGTGAGTGAATCAGTGGGTGTGTAAGTGAATCAGTGGGTTGGTGAGTGAATCAGTGGGTGGGTGAGTGAATCAGTGGGTGGGTGATTGAATCAGTGGGTGGGTGATTGAATCAGTGGGTGGTTGAGTGAATCAGTGGGTGGGTGAGTGAATCAGTGGGTGGGTGAGTGAATCAGTGGGTGGATGAGTGAATCAGTGGGTGGGTGAGTGAATCAGTGGGTGGGTGAGTGAATCAGTGGGTTGGTGAGTGAATCAGTGGGTGGGTGAGTGAATCAGTGGGTGGGTGAGTGAATCAGTGGGTGGGTGAGTGAATCAGTGGGTGGGTGAGTAAATCAGTGGGTGGGTGAGTGAATCAGTGGGTGGATGAGTGAATTAGTGGGTGGGTGAGTGAATCAGTGGGTGGGTAAGTGAATCAGTGGGTGGGTGAGTGAATCAGTGGGTGGGTGAGTGAATCAGTGGGTTGGTGAGAGAATCAATGGGTTGGTGAGTGAATCAGTGGCTGGGTGACTGAATCAGTGGGTTGGTGACTGAATCAGTGGGTGGGTGAGTGAATCAGTGGCTGGGTGAGTTAATCAGTGGGTTGTTGAGTGAATCAGTGGGTGGGTGAGTGAATCAGTGGGTGTGTAAGTGAATCAGTGGGTTGGTGAGTGAATCAGTGGGTGGGTGAGTGAATCAGTGGGTGGGTGATTGAATCAGTGGGTGGGTGATTGAATCAGTGGGTGGTTGAGTGAATCAGTGGGTGGGTGAGTGAATCAATGGGTGGGTGAGTGAATCAGTGGGTGGATGAGTGAATCAGTGGGTGGTTGAGTGAATCAGTGGGTGGGTGAGTGATTCAGTGGGTTGGTGAGTGAATCAGTGGGTGGGTGAGTGAATCCGTGGGTGGGTGAGTGAATCAGTGGGTCCGTGAGTGAATCAGTGGGTGGGTGAGTGAATCATTGGGTGGCTGAGTGAATCAGTGGGTGGGTGAGTGAATCAGTGGGTGGGTGAGTGAATCAGTGGGTGGATGAGTGAATTGGTGGGTGGGTGAATCAGTGGGTGGGTAAGTGAATCAGTGGGTGTGTGAGTGAATCAGTATGTGGGTGAGTGAATCAGTGGGTTGGTGAGAGAATCAATGGGTTGGTGAGTGAATCAGTGGCTGGGTGAGTGAATCAGTGGGTTGGTGAGTGAATCAGTGGGTGGGTGAGTGAATCAGTGGCTGGGTGAGTGAATCAGTAGGTTGGTGAGTGAATCAGTGGGTGTGTGAGTGAATCAGTGGGTGTGTGAGTGAATCAGTGGGTGGGTGAGTGAATCAGTGGGTGGGTGAGTGAATCAGTGGGTGGATGAGTGAATTAGTGGGTGGGTGAGTGAATCAGTGGGTGGGTAAGTGAATCAGTGGGTGGGTGAGTGAATCAGTGGGTGGGTGAGTGAATAAGTGGGTGGGTGAGAGAATCAGTGGGTTGGTGAGTGAATCAGTGGCTGGGTGAGTGAATCAGTGGGTTGGTGAGTGAATCAGTGGGTCGGTGAGTGAATCATTGGCTGGGTGAGTGAATCAGTGGGTTGGTGAGTGAATCAGTGGGTGGGTGAGTGAATCACTGGGTGGATGAGTGAATCAGTGGGTGGGTGAGTGAATCTGTGGGTGGGTGAGTGAATCAGTGGGTGGATGAGTGAATTAGTGGGTGGGTGAGTGAATCAGTGGGTGGGTAAGTGAATCAATGGGTGGGTGATTGAATCAGTGGGTGGGTGAGAGAATCAGTGGGTTGGTGAGTGAAACAGTGGGTGGGTGAGTGCATCGGTGGGGGGGTGGGTGAATCGGTGGGTACGTGAGTGAATCAGTGGGTGGGTGATTGAATCAGTGGGTGGGTGATTGAATCAGTGGGTGGGTGAGTGAAACAGTGGGTGGGTGAGTGAATCAGTGGCTGGGTGAGTGAATCAGTGGGTTGGTGAGTGAATCAGTGGGTGGGTGAGTGAATCAGTGGGTGTGTAAGTGAATCAGTGGGTTGGTGAGTGAATCAGTGGGTGGGTGAGTGAATCAGTGGGTGGGTGATTGAATCAGTGGGTGGGTGATTGAATCAGTGGGTGGTTGAGTGAATCAGTGGGTGGGTGAGTGAATCAGTGGGTGGGTGAGTGAATCAGTGGGTGGATGAGTGAATCAGTGGGTGGGTGAGTGAATCAGTGGGTGGGTGAGTGAATCAGTGGGTTGGTGAGTGAATCAGTGGGTGGGTGAGTGAATCAGTGGGTGGGTGAGTGAATCAGTGGGTGGGTGAGTGAATCAGTGGGTGGGTGAGTAAATCAGTGGGTGGGTGAGTGAATCAGTGGGTGGATGAGTGAATTAGTGGGTGGGTGAGTGAATCAGTGGGTGGGTAAGTGAATCAGTGGGTGGGTGAGTGAATCAGTGGGTGGGTGAGTGAATCAGTGGGTTGGTGAGAGAATCAATGGGTTGGTGAGTGAATCAGTGGCTGGGTGACTGAATCAGTGGGTTGGTGACTGAATCAGTGGGTGGGTGAGTGAATCAGTGGCTGGGTGAGTTAATCAGTGGGTTGTTGAGTGAATCAGTGGGTGGGTGAGTGAATCAGTGGGTGTGTAAGTGAATCAGTGGGTTGGTGAGTGAATCAGTGGGTGGGTGAGTGAATCAGTGGGTGGGTGATTGAATCAGTGGGTGGGTGATTGAATCAATGGGTGGGTGAGTGAATCATTGGGTGGGTGAGTGAATCAATGGGTGGGTGAGTGAATCAGTGGGTGGATGAGTGAATCAGTGGGTGGGTGAGTGAATCAGTGGGTGGGTGAGTGATTCAGTGGGTTGGTGAGTGAATCAGTGGGTGGGTGAGTGAATCAGTGGGTGGGTGAGCGAATCAGTGGGTCCGTGAGTGAATCAGTGGGTGGGTGAGTGAATCATTGGGTGGGTGAGTGAATCAGTGGGTGGGTGAGTGAATCAGTGGGTGGGTGAGTGAATCAGTGGGTGGGTAAGTGAATCAGTGGGTGTGTGAGTGAATCAGTATGTGGGTGAGTGAATCAGTGGGTTGGTGAGAGAATCAATGGGTTGGTGAGTGAATCAGTGGCTGGGTGAGTGAATCAGTGGGTTGGTGAGTGAATCAGTGGGTGGGTGAGTGAATCAGTGGCTGGGTGAGTGAATCAGTGGGTTGGTGAGTGAATCAGTGGGTGGGTGAGTGAATCAGTGGGTGTGTGAGTGAATCAGTGGGTGGGTGAGTGAATCAGTGGGTGGGTGAGTGAATCAGTGGGTGGATGAGTGAATTAGTGGGTGGGTGAGTGAATCAGTGGGTGGGTAAGTGAATCAGTGGGTGGGTGAGTAAATCAGTGGGTGGGTGAGTGAATAAGTGGGTGGGTGAGAGAATCAGTGGGTTGGTGAGTGAATCAGTGGCTGGGTGAGTGAATCAGTGGGTTGGTGAGTGAATCAGTGGGTCGGTGAGTGAATCATTGGCTGGGTGAGTGAATCAGTGGGTTGGTGAGTGAATCAGTGGGTGGGTGAGTGAATCACTGGGTGGATGAGTGAATCAGTGGGTCGGTGAGTGAATCTGTGGGTGGGTGAGTGAATCAGTGGGTGGATGAGTGAATTAGTAGGTGGGTGAGTGAATCAGTGGGTGGGTAAGTGAATCAATGGGTGGGTGATTGAATCAGTGGGTGGGTGAGTGAATCAGTGGGTGGGTGAGAGAATCAGTGGGTTGGTGAGTGAAACAGTGGATGGGTGAGTGCATCGGTGGGGGGGTGGGTGAATCGGTGGGTACGTGAGTGAATCAGTGGGTGGGTGATTGAATCAGTGGGTGGGTGATTGAATCAGTGGGTGGGTGAGTGAAACAGTGGGTGGGTGAGTGAATCAGTGGGTGGGTGAGTAAATCAGTGGGTGGATGAGTGAATCAGTGGGTGGGTGAGTGAAACAGTGGGTGGGTGAGAGAATCAGTGGGTTGGTGAGTGAATCAGTGGGTGGGTGATTGAATCAGTGGGTTGGTGAGTGAATCAGTGGGTGGGTGAGTGAATCAGTGGGTTGGTGAGAGAATCAGTGGGTGCGTGAATGAGTCTGAGGAGGAGGCGGAAGGTGGAAGAGGTTGTGGAGGAGGTGCACCCCTGACACGGCCATTATGATCCCAGACCCCACACAGCACTGACAATCGAAGGCACCAAACACCACAAAGTCTGCAACGTCATTTCACCTCCTGCTGTCTGTATTTGCAATGACAATATTTACAATAATTATTTACAAAGCTATGAAATTATTTACAACGCGATACATAATGGGGTGGGTGGGTGGGTGGCTGGGTGGTGCTGCTTGTGGTGGCAGCTGGCACCGACGCCACCACCACCACCACCACCACGACCCCGCTAATGCGCCATGGGCCGGCCACCACAAATCAGCAGGCGGCGGAGGAGCGAGCGGAGCGCGCTGGCCACCTGCGCCAGGCACGCCCCTTGCTTCTTCTTGCTCTGCGGATGCTGCACCTCCTCCGCGTCCACCTCCTCCGCCTTCTCTTCAAGCTCCTTCACCTCCTCGTCCAACTCCACCACCACCTGCTCCGGCTCCACCACCACCTCCTCCTCCTTCTCCTCCTCCTCCTCCGTCTCCTCCTCATCCACCTCTGCCTTCCCTTCCACCTCCTTCACCGCCACCTCTTCCGCCTCCACAAACTCCGTCCACTCCACATTGGTGTAGATGAGCGGTGAGAACGATGAGGATGATGATGAGGAGGAGGAGGATGATGATGATGGGGGCATCTCCTCCGGATCAGCTCTGTGGAGGTAGCAGCAGCACCACAGCAGCACGGCGCCACCACTTTAGCCTCTCGCTACAATAGCCAGAGGCCGTAGTCGCTCTGCATCATCACCGCCACCACCACCACCAGCACCAGATCCTCCCGTGGGTGGACTAACGGACTCAACGCACGGTGGCGGATTTAAAAACAAAATCTAAAACTATCACTCTATTTTACCGGGTGTAAGAAGCGACCTGGCCACCACGAGAGATAGCAGCTCGATCAAGTGGCTGATATCACCGTGGTCATCATCATCATCATCGCGTGGAAATGTAGACACACCCGAAGAGACCCATGCAAAAACTAAACTCTTTTTATTATTTCACCAGGTCTAAGGCTTCCACTGAGCTACTGTGTAGCTATCTTTCAGAAGGCCCGCACAGAGACCCATAGAGATGCAGAGACTCGTGTAGAAGCATAGACACCCACAGAGACCCGCAGAGACCCATGCAAAAACTAAACTCTTTTTTTTATTTCACCAGGTCTAAGGCTTCCACTGATTTTTGTAGCTCTTGATCAGAAGCAGCGTCGCCATCGCAAATGATGGCTCAAGGCAGTGGCTGATATCATCGTGATCATCATCCCCACGTAAGAAATGTATCGCAGCCAAACACTCTAACCACGTGGTGATGTCGATTCTAAATGTGGAGGTGAAAACCCGGAGGGACCCGGAGAGAACCCACGCAGGCACGACCACGGGCAGAGAGACAGACAGACGCAGACTTCAAATATACAGCAGCAGCGGCAGGCGTCGTCAGCGGTCGGGATCGAGCCCATGAACTCCTGCGTACCGGGAAAGGGAGTCGACATCTCGTCCCCAACACCCCCAGCCCTATGAGCACACAGAGGGAGTCTCACCGTGGATCAGAAACCCCAGAGGCCTGCAGAGCACCAGCAGTGCTGATGATGACATTGGCTTCCCTGGAGGTGCCGGCGGCGACGGCGGCGGTGGTGGTGGTGGTGGTGGTCATGGGGTTGAGCCTTTGGCTTGTGAAGGTGCCCGTGCCGATTGGGGGGCGCTTCAGGATGAAGCATCTCGGTTTTTCCTTCTTGTTCAGGCAGCAGTGGCGGACCTGATGATCTGTAGAGAGACAGAGAGACAGAAAGACTCAGACACCGAC
Organism: Petromyzon marinus; assembly: GCF_048934315.1. Lineage (NCBI taxonomy): Eukaryota > Metazoa > Chordata > Hyperoartia > Petromyzontiformes > Petromyzontidae > Petromyzon > Petromyzon marinus. The sequence goes on from NW_027422618.1 coordinate 1,644,365, forward strand.
CCACTTACCCACCCACGTACCGACCCACTCGCCCATTCACCCACCTACCAACCCACCCACGCACCGACCCACTCGCCCATTCACCCACCTACCAACCCACCCACGTACCGACCCACTCGCCCATTCACCCACCTACCAACCCACCCACGTACCGACACACTCGCCCATTCACCCACCTACCAACCCACCCACCCACGTACCGACCCACTCGCCCATTCACCCACCTACCAACCCACCCACGTACCGACCCACTCGCCCATTCACCCACCTACCAACCCACCCACGTACCGGCCCACTCGCCCATTCACCCACCTACCAACCCACACACGTACCGACCCACTCGCCCATTCACCCACCTACAACCCACCCACGTACCGACCCACTCGCACATTCACCCACCCACAAGCCCAGCCACAAGGCCACCCACCCACCAACTAGCCCAGCCACCCACCAACTCACCAACACACCCACCAAACCCACAAACCCACACACCCACTCACCCAACTACCCAATCACCTACTCACTCATTCACTCACCCACAAATCCAACCACTCACCCACTCACTTACTCACCAACAAAACCCACTCACTCATTCACTCACCAACAAACCAACCCACCAACCCACCAACCCACCCACCGACCCACCCACCCACCCACCGACCCACCGACCCACCCACCCACCCACCGACCCACCCACCCACCGACCCACCCACCCACCCACCCACCTACCAACCCACCCACGTACCGACCCACTCGCCCATTCACCCACTTACCAACCCACCCACGTACCGACCAACTCGCACATTCACCCACCCACAAGCCCAGCCACAAGCCCACCCACCCACCCACCAACTAGCCCAGCCACCCACCAACTCACCAACACACCCACCAAACCCACAAACCCACACACCCACTCACCCAACTACCCAATCACCTACTCACTCATTCACCCACCCACAAATCCAACCACTCACCCACTCACTTACTCACCAACAAAACCCACTCACTCATTCACTCACCAACAAACCAACCCACCAACCCACCAACCCACCCACCCACCGACCCACCCACCCACCCACCGACCCACCCACCGACCCACCCACCCACCGACCCACCCACCCACCGACCCACCCACCCACCCACCAACCCACCCACCCACCGACCCACCCACCCACCCATGACATGAATGCCCAGAGCAGCGTCGTTGTGTTGTGCGGCGTTCATGGCGTCTCTCGCTGTAATCCACAGGGTCTCTGTGTGGAGAGCGGTGGGGGGGGGGGAGAGGGTCACAACACAAACTCACCTCGTCACCACAGACTCACAACACAAACTCACCTCGTCACCACAAACCCACAACACAAACTCACCTCGTCACCACAGACTCACAACACAAACTCACCTCGTCACCACAAACCCACAACACAAACTCACCTCGTCACCACAGACTCACAGCACAAACTCACCTCGTCACCACAAACCCACAACACAGACTCACCTCGTCACCACAGACTCACAGCACAAACTCACCTCGTCACCACAAACCCACAACACACACTCACCTCGTCACCACAAACCCATAACACAAACTCACCTCATCAACACAAACTCACAACACAAACTCACCTCATCACCACAAACCCACAACACAAACTCACCTCATCACCACAAACCCACAACACAAACTCACCTCGTCACCACAAACCCACAACACAAACTCACCTCGTCACCACAAACCCACAACACAAACTCACCTCGTCACCACAAACCCACAACACAAACGCACCTCGTCACCACAAACTCACAGCACAAACTCACCTCATCACCACAGACTCACCTCGTCACCACAAACCCACAACACAAACTCACCTCATCACCACAAACCCACAACACAAACTCACCTCGTCACCACAAACCCACAACACAAACTCACCTCATCACCATAAACCCACAAGACAAACTCACCTCATCAACATAGACTGACAACACAGACTCACCTCATCAACACAGACTAACATCATCAACACAGACTCATATCATCAACACAGACTCACAACACAAAGTCACATCATCAACACAGACTCACATCATCAACACAGACTCACACCATCTACACAGACTCACATCATCAACACAGACTCACACCATCTACACAGACACATCAACACAGACTCACATCAACACAGACTCACATCGTCAACCACAGACTCACATCATCAACACAGACTCACATCATCAACACAGACTCACAACACAGACTCACATCATCAACACAGACTGACATCACAGACTGACAACACAGACTCACATCATCAACACAGACTCCCACCATCTACACAGACTCACATCATCAACACAGACTCACATCATCAACACAGACTGACATCACAGACTGACAACACAGACTCACATCATCAACACAGACTCACATAATCAAAACAGACTCACATCATCAACACAGATTCACATCATCAACACAGACTGGCAACACAGAATCACATCATCAACACAGACTCACATCATCAACACAGACTCACATCATCAACACAGACTCACATCATCAACACAGATTCACATCATCAACACAGACTGACAACACAGAATCACATCATCAACACAGACTCACATCATCAACACAGACTCACAACATCAACACAGACTCACAACACAGATTCACAACACGGACTCACAACACAGACTCACAACACAGACTCACATCATCAACACAGACTCACAACACAGACTCACAACACAGACTCACAACACAGATTCACATAATCAACACGGACTCACAACACGGACTCACAACACAGACTCACATCATCAACACGGACTCACAACACAGACTCACAACACAGACTCACATCATCAACACAGACTCACAACACAGACTCACAACACAGACTCACAACACAGACTCACATCATCAACACGGACTCACAACACAGACTCACAACACAGACTCACATCATCAACACAGACTGACAACACAGACTGACAACACAGACTCACATCACAGATTCACAACACAGACTCACATCACAGATTCACATCATCAACACGGACTCACAACACAGACTCACAACACAAAGTCACAACACAGACTCACAACACAGACTCACATCATCAACACAGATTCACATCATCAACACAGACTCACATCATCTACACAGACTCACAACACAGACTCACATCATCAACACAGACTCACATCATCAACACAGACTCACAACACAGACTCACATCACCAACCACAGACTCACATCATCTACACAGACTCACATCACCAACCACAGACTCACGACACAGACTCACATCACCAACCACAGACTCACAACACAGACTCACAACACAGAGTCACATCACCAACCACAGACTCACATCATCTACACAGACTCACAACACAGACTCACATCACCAACCACAGACTCACATCACCAACCACAGACTCACAACACAGACTCACAACACAGACTCACATCACCAACCACAGACTCACATCATCTACACAGACTCACAACACAGACTCACAACACAGACTCACATCACCAACCACAGACTCACAACACAGACTCACATCACCAACCACAGACTCACAACACAGACTCACAACACAAGACTCACAACACAGACTCACATCACCAACCACAGACTCACAACACAGACTCACATCATCAACACGGACTCACAACACAGACTCACATCATCAACACGGACTCACAACACAGACTCACAACACAGACTCACAACACAGACTCACATCATCAACACGGACTCACAACACAGACTCACAACACAGACTCACATCATCAACACAGACTGACAACACAGACTGACAACACAGACTCACATCACAGATTCACAACACAGACTCACATCACAGATTCACATCATCAACACGGACTCATAACACAGACTCACAACACAAAGTCACAACACAGACTCACAACACAGACTCACATCATCAACACAGATTCACATCATCAACACAGACTCACATCATCTACACAGACTCACAACACAGACTCACATCATCAACACAGACTCACATCATCAACACAGACTCACAACACAGACTCACATCACCAACCACAGACTCACATCATCTACACAGACTCACATCACCAACCACAGACTCACGACACAGACTCACATCACCAACCACAGACTCACAACACAGACTCACAACACAGAGTCACATCACCAACCACAGACTCACATCATCTACACAGACTCACAACACAGACTCACATCACCAACCACAGACTCACATCACCAACCACAGACTCACAACACAGACTCACAACACAGACTCACATCACCAACCACAGACTCACATCATCTACACAGACTCACAACACAGACTCACAACACAGACTCACATCACCAACCACAGACTCACAACACAGACTCACATCACCAACCACAGACTCACAACACAGACTCACAACACAAGACTCACAACACAGACTCACATCACCAACCACAGACTCACAACACAGACTCACATCACAGACTCACAACACAGACTCACATCACCAACCACAGACTCACAACACAGACTCACATCACAGACTCACAACACAGACTCACATCACCAACCACAGACTCACATCACCAACCACAGACTCACAACACAGAATCACAACACAGACTCACATCACCAACCACAGACTTACATCATCTACACAGACTCACAACACAGACTCACAACACAGACTCACATCACCAACCACAGACTCACATCACGGACTCACATCATCAACACGGACTCACAACACAGACTCACAACACAGACTTACATCATCTACACAGACTCACAACACAGACTCACAACACAAACTCACATCACCAATCACAGACTCACATCACGGACTCACATCATCAACACGGACTCACAACACAGACTCACAACACAGACTCACATCATCAACACAGACTCACAACACAGACTCACAACACAGACTCACATCACCAACCACAGACTCACAACACAGACTCACATCACCAACCACAGACTCACATCACCAACCACAGACTCACAACACAGACTCACAACACAGACTCACATCACTAACCACAGACTCACACCACAGAATCACAACACAGAGTCACATCACCAACCACAGACTCACATCACCAACCACAGACTCACAACACAGACTCACAACACAGACTGACATCACCAACCACAGACTCACATCATCTACACAGACTCACAACACAGACTCACAACACAGACTCACATCACCAACCACAGACTCACAACACAAACTCACATCACCAACCACAGACTCACAACACAGACTCACAACACAGACTCACAACACAGACTCACATCACCAACCACAGACTCACATCACAGACTCACATCATCAACACGGACTCACAACACAGACTCACAACACAGACTCACAACACAGACTCACAACACAGACTCACATCACCAACCACAGACTCACAACACAGACTCACAACACAGACTCACAACACAGACTCACATCACCAACCACAGACTCACATCACCAACCACAGACTCACAACACAGACTCACAACACAGACTCACATCACCAACCACAGACTCACATCACCAACCACAGACTCACATCACGGACTCACATCACAGACTCACAACACAGACTCACAACACAGACTCACATCATCTACACGGACTCACATCACCAACCACAGACTCACAACACAGACTCACAACACAGACTCACAACACAGACTCACAACACAGACTCACATCATCTACACAGACTCACAACACAGACTCACATCACGGACTCACATCACGGACTCACATCACAGACTCACAACACAGACTCACAACACAGACTCACATCACGGACTCACATCACCAACCACAGACTCACATCACGGACTCACATCACAGACTCACAACACAGACTCACATCACAGACTCACATCATCTACACAGACTCACATCACGGACTCACAACACAGACTCACAACACGGACTCACATCACAGACTCACATCACGGACTCACATCACGGACTCACAACACAGACTCACATCACGGACTCACATCACAGACTCACATCACGGACTCACATCACGGACTCACAACACAGACTCACATCACGGACTCACAACACAGACTCACATCACGGACTCACATCACAGACTCACAACACAGACTCACACCACAAACTCACATCACGGACTCACATCACGGACTCACAACACAGACTCACATCACAGACTCACATCACAGACTCACAACACAGACTCACATCACGGACTCACATCACGGACTCACATCACGGACTCACAACACAGACTCACATCATCATCACAGACTCACAACACAGACTCACATCACGGACTCACATCACGGACTCACATCACAGACTCACATCACGGACTCACATCACAGACTCACAACACAGACTCACAACACAGACTCACATCACGGACTCACATCACGGACTCACAACACAGACTCACATCACAGACTCACAACACAGACTCACATCACAGACTCACATCACGGACTCACAACACAGACTCACATCACAGACTCACATCACAGACTCACAACACAGACTCACATCACAGACTCACATCACGGACTCACATCACAGACTCACATCACAGACTCACATCACGGACTCACATCACGGACTCACAACACAGACTCACAACACGGACTCACAACACGGACTCACATCACAGACTCACATCACGGACTCACATCACGGACTCACATCACGGACTCACAACACGGACTCACAACACGGACTCACAACACGGACTCACATCACGGACTCACATCACGGACTCACATCACAGACTCACATCACGGACTCACATCACAGACTCACATCACAGACTCACAACACAGACTCACATCACGGACTCACATCACAGACTCACAACACAGACTCACAACACAGACTCACAACACAGACTCACATCACGGACTCACATCACGGACTCACATCACGGACTCACGCTCCCACCTGTCTGAGTGGTAACGCTCGGATCACGACGACCACGACGGGGAGCAATCTCAAGAAGCGGCCGTCTGCTGCGCACGTGACCAGGGCTCTGACGACACTTCCGACGACGTCACCTAACCCCGCCCCCAAGTCGATGACGGCGCAATGCTCGCCACGCCCACCAGCCCCGCCCACCAACCCAGCCAACCGCCCCCGTACCGCCCCCCAGCCCCGCCCACCACCCCATCCAACCGCCCCCGTCCCGCTCAACAGCCCCGCCCACCGCCCCAGCAAACCGCCCCCGCCCACCAGCATCGCCCCCACCAACAGCCACCGCCCATCGCCACGCCCCCAATTACCGCCCCGCCCCCATCCCCCGCCGCTACTTCCGGTTTGTCAGGCGCGAGGTCTCCGCCTCCTCGCCCCCCCTAGGTCGACTCAGCCTCAAATGGGCACGCCGGTGCCACGTGCGCGGTGGTCAACATCGCCAGCACTGTGGGAGAGACAAAGGCGGCCGGGCGGGCGTGGTGCTGGCCACCCACCCCCTCCTTGTATGTGTGTGTGTGAGTGTGTGTAAGTGAGTGTGTGTGTGTAAGTGAGTGTGTGTGAGTGTGTGTTAGTGAGTGTGTGTGAGTGAGTGTTAGTGAGTGTGTGTTAGTGAGTGTGTGTTAGTGTGTGTAAGTGATTGTGTGTTAGTGAGTGTGTGTAAGTGTGTGTAAGTGTGTGTGTGTTAGTGAGTGATAGTGAGTGTGTGTAAGTGTGTGATAGTGAGTGTGTGTTAGTGTGTGATAGTGAGTGTGTGTTAGTGTGTGATAGTGAGTGTGTGTGAGTGTGTGTAAGTGAGTGTGTGTGAGTGTGTGTAAGTGAGTGTGTGTAAGTGAGTGTGTGTTAGTGTGTGTAAGTGAGTGTGTGTAAGTGAGTGTGTGTTAGTGAGTGTGTGTTAGTGAGTGTGTGTTAGTGTGTGTAAGTGATTGTGTGTTAGTGAGTGTGTGTTAGTGAGTGTGTGTTAGTGAGTGTGTGTAAGTGAGTGTGTGTGAGTGTGTGTAAGTGAGTGTGTGTGAGTGTGTGATAGTGAGTGTGTGTGAGTGTGTGTGTAAGTGAGTGTGTGTGAGTGTGTGTAAGTGAGTGTGTGTGAGTGTGTAAGTGAGTGTGTGTTAGTGTGTGATAGTGAGTGTGTGTTAGTGTGTGTGTGTGTTAGTGTGTGTGTGTGTGTGTTAGTGAGTGTGTGATAGTGAGTGTGTGTAAGTGAGTGTGTGTTAGTGAGTGTGTGTTAGTGTGTGATAGTGAGTGTGTGTGAGTGTGTGTAAGTGATTGTGTGTTAGTGAGTGTGTGTAAGTGAGTGTGTGTAAGTGAGTGTGTGTGAGTGTGTGTAAGTGATTGTGTGTAAGTGATTGTGTGTTAGTGAGTGTGTGGCCACGTGGAATGTTCGAACGCTCACTGCAGAGGAGAGGCTGCCACTCCTCTGTCGGGAGCTGGACCGGTACCGCCTGGATCTATGCGGCATTCAGGAGGTCCGGTGGACCGGCTCTGGCTCCTGCCACCATGAGGGGTGGACAGTCCTCTACTCGGGGCAGCAGACTGCCAAACAACAGGGTGTGGGTCTTCTTTTGAACAAAAGAATGAAGGGGGCGTGGGAGCGTGGCGGTGAGGTGTGGGAAGCTGTAAGCCCCAGGCTACTTTGGGCTCGCCTTCCCATCAACCGGAGGCGAGGAATGGTAGTCGTGGTTACTTATGCCCCCACCGAAGATGAACATCCGTGGAGGGATGCAGGCAAAGCCGATGAGTCAGATGCCTTCTATGACCTCCTGTCACAGGTGCTGGCTAAAGTGGCCCCTCGGGATAGAGTCATCATGTTGGGTGACTTCAATGCCCGAGTTGGTCATGATACTGGCACCTGGTCTGGAGTGATTGGAGGGCATGGGCCAGATCAGCTCAATAACAACGGTAGGAGGCTGCTAGATTTTTGTGCAGCCCATGGGCTTGTAATTACCAACACGCTGTTCCGGCATCGGCGCATCCACACAACATCATGGATGCATGCCGGGTCCAAGCAAGAACATCTGCTGGACTACATAGTGACGGACCAGCGAATGCGAGCCCATGTCCTTGACACCAGGACCTACCGTGGAGCTGATCTGCCCTCTGACCATCGACTAGTCATCTGTAAGATGCGCCTGCCATTCTTCCACTCCGGTGGTGGGTGTACACCCAGGACCCCATTCCAACCTAAAGTGGCCTGGTCTCAGTTATCTGATGAAAGTTGCAAGCGAGAATTTCATCATCGCTTGCGGCTGGGATTGGCATCGTCCCCGACTCCTGATGTCGAGGGTAAATGGGCGAGGTTTAGGACTGTGACTCATGCAGCTGCAATGGCTGCTCTGGGTACGTGGTCCAGACCTCCCCAGACACCCTGGATGACAGAGGAGTTGTTCAGGATGGTTGAGAAAAAGCGACAGGCCCACTGTCATCGGCTACAGAATCCCACGTCAGAGAATGAGGAGGCTTACCGCAGCCTTCGCTCGGAGGTTCGGAGAGCCGTGAGGCGCTGCAAGGATGGGTGGTGGTCGCGGGTTGCTGAGGAGATGGAGTCTGCCTCAGTGGCCCGTGATCACAAATCTCTATTTAACTCCATCAAAAAAGTAACCTGCAGCGCCACACCTATTACCATCATTAGGGGAAAAAACGGTGATCCAATTTCCGACCCCCAGGAACAGGTTCGCAGATTTGCTGAGCATTTCTGTGAGGTCCTGGGGGAGGGAAAATCCCTCAGCCAGGAAAACATCGTGGCACAAAGTGAGGATGACCCTGCTGAGGCTGCGGTGCCTCAAATATTGGATGAAGTCACCCCCTGTGAGTGGCTGGCTGAGGTGCCATCTGCTGAGGAAGTATTGAAGGCGATCCGGAGTCTGAGACCAGGAAAGGCAGCGGGCAGAGATGATCTCCCAAGCGAAATGCTGAGGGAGGGTGGCGTTTGTGCACAGACTGCCCTATATGACATCATAACAACAGTCTGGACCACTGGACGGGTTCCGCAGGATTGGAAGGATGCCCTGGTGGTCCCCCTTTTTAAGAAGGGGGACCGCACAGACTGTAACAACTACAGGGGCATCTCACTCCTCAGTGTGCCGGGAAAGGTCCTGGCAAGGATTATTCAGCATCGCCTTGCCAGGCACGCTGAGGAGAGGCTTGCGGAGCCCCAATGCGGTTTCAGGAAAGGGCGGTCCTGCACAGATGCCATATTTTCTGTCCGTCTGCTACAGCAGAGGTGTAGGGAATTCCAACAAGACCTACATCTCTGCTTTATTGACCTGGTCAAGGCCTATGATACCATCAGTAGGCCTGGGCTCTGGGTCGTTCTTCGTGCTTTTGGAGTACCTGACCCTCTGCTCACGATCATTAAGGACCTTCATGATGGTGAGCGGGCCGGGGTAAAACTACGTGGCCGGGAGTCAGAGCCATTCCCTGTACACCTTGGGGTGCGACAGGGATGTCCTCTGGCTCCCACATTATTTAACATCTATTTTGACCACGTAGTTCGTGAAGCCTTCAATAGCTGTACCGGGGGAATCTCCATATGGTACAGATATAATGGGAGGCTAATCGATGCCCGGGTGCGGTCAAGGGATGGCTCCCTATTGCTCAACCACGTTATGTATGCTGATGATTTGGTAATAGCTGCTCAGTCAGAGGAGGAGTTGGAGACGCTGCTGCTGAGACTGGAGCGTGCCACTAAGAGGTGGGGCCTTACCATCAGCCCCACCAAAACTAAGCACCTGCCTGGGTATTTTGTACCATCGGACACTCCACCCCCACAACTCCCAATCGGTGATGGGGCAGTTGTGGAGAGAGTGGAGAGTTTCCCATACCTGGGCAGTGTGCTTATGACTGGCTCCAGTTTAACAGCAGAGGTCTCACTCCGAATCAGTCGAGCGGCAATATCTTTTCATCGGTTGCGTAACGTTGTGTGGAAGCTACCTGGTCTGTCGCTCCGCACTAAGCTTCAGGTCTTCTCGGCCACGGTCATTCCCTCCCTTCTCTACGCTTGCGAAACGTGGACCCCCCTAATGGAACATCTTCGCCGGTTAGAAACATTTAGGCTGGCCTGCCTACGATCCATCCTGGGTTTAACCAGACTGGATTGTGTGAGGAGCTCACAAATCCTTGAAAGATCTGGGCAGGGTCCCATCGGTGAGCTCCTCCGGCAGGCAAGGCTGCGATGGCTGGGTCATGTAGCCCGCATGCCCAGCCACCGCATGCCGAAACAGCTTTTGTTTGGCCGGATTGAGGGGGCCAAGCGGGCGCGGCGCGGGCTAGAGAAGAGATGGAGTGATGTGGTACAGGAGGACGTGGACCTGAGTGGACTTGCCGATAACTGGTACCAGCGGTGTCAAGATCGGCCTCTGTGGAGGAGGCTCGTGAAGGATGCTACTGGGCAGTTGGAGGCAGTCGCCCTCCAACAACAACGGAGGGCGGAGGAGCGACGCTCACAACAGCGAGCGGAGCGCCGGGTGGCTAAAGCACAGCAGGTTGGCACAGTAGGGGGCACAGGTGGTGCATCAGCCAGTCATCTCAGTCAGTCGACCCGTGGCACCTGGGTCTGCCCCGTGACCTCCTGCCAGCGGGCGTTCGACACTTCACGTGGCCTCAGGGTGCACATAGCCTGGCACAAGCGTCGTGGTGACGTCACCGCCACTTAGTGGCGAATGGCGGTTGTTGTTGTTGTTGTTGTGTGTAAGTGAGTGTGTGTTAGTGAGTGTGTAATAGTGAGTGTGTGTTAGTGTGTGTAAGTGATTGTGTGTTAGTGAGTGTGTGTTAGTGAGTGTGTTAGTGTGTGATAGTGAGCGTGTGTTAGTGTGTGTAAGTGATTGTGTGTTAGTGAGTGTGTGTTAGTGAGTGTGTGTTAGTGTGTGATAGTGAGTGTGTGGGGGAGCGGTAGTGTAGCGGTTAGCGCTACGCTGCGCTATGAACCTGGCCACCCGGGTTCGATTCCCGCTCACGGCCAACACCAGTGACGATTATCTGAACCGGTCCTGGGCCTCCCCTAGGTCGACTCAGCCTCAAATGAGTACCTAGTGCGGGCTGGCCACTCACCCCCTCGTGTACCGTTCCGGCCTTCATAGGTGCTCGCTAACAGCACTTGCCCCTAGAGTCTGTTAAGGCTATATGGGGGATCTTTGTCTTTGTGTGTGTGTGGTGTGGTATGGTGTGTGTGTGTGGTATGGTGTGTTTGTGTGGTATGGTGTGTGTGTGTGTGGTATGGTGTGTGTGTGTGGTATGGTGTGTGTGTGTGGTATGGTGTGTGTGTGTGTGTGGTATGGTGTGTGTGTGTGGTATGGTGTGTTTGTGTGGTATGGTGTGTGTGTGTGTGGTATGGTGTGTGTGTGTGGTATGGTGTGTGTGTGTGGTATGGTGTGTGTGTGTGTGTGTGTGGTATGGTGTGTGTGTGGTATGGTGTGTGTGTGTGTGTGGTATGGTGTGTGTGTGTGTGGTATGATGTGTGTGTGTGGTATGGTGTGTGTGTGTGGTATGGTGTGTGTGTGTGGTATGGTGTGTGTGTGTGGTATGGTGTGTGTGTGTGCTATGGTGTGTGTGTGTGCTATGGTGTGTGTGTGTGTGTGGTATGGTGTGTGTGTGTGGTATGGTGTGTGTGTGTGTGGTATGGTGTGTGTGTTATGGTGTGTGTGGTATGGTGTGTGTGTTATGGTGTGTGTGGTATGGTGTGTGTGTGTGGTATGGTGTGTGTGTGTGGTATGGTGTGTGTGTGTGGTATGGTGTGTGTATGTGTGTGGTATGGTGTGTGTGTGTGGTATGGTGTGTGTGGTATGGTGTGTGTGTGTGTGTGGTATGGTGTGTGTGTGTGGTATGGTGTGTGTGTGTGGTATGGTGTGTGTGTGTGTGGTATGGTGTGTGTGTGTGGTATGGTGTGTGTGTGTGGTATGGTGTGTGTGTGTGGTATGGTGTGTGTGTGTGTGGTATGGTGTGCGTGTGGTATGGTGTGTGTGTGGTATGGTGTGTGTGTGGTATGGTGTGTGTGGTATGGTGTGTGTGTGGTATGGTGTGTGGTATGGTGTGTGTGTGTGGTATGGTGTGTGTGTGGTATGGTGTGTGTGTGTGGTATGGTGTGTGTGTGGTATGGTGTGTGGTATGGTGTGTGTGTGTGGTGTGGTGTGTGTGTGGTGTGGTGTGTGTGTGGTATGGTGTGTATGTTGGTATGGTGAGGTATGTGTGTGTTGGTGTGTGTGTGTGTGTGGAGTGGTATGGTGTGTGTGTGAGTGGTATTGTGTGTGTGTGTGGTATGGTGTGTGTGTGGTATGGTGTGTGTGTGGTATGGTGTGTGTGTGTGGTATGGTGTGTGTGTGTGGTATGGTGTGTGTGGTATGGTATGGTGTGTGTGTGTGTGGTATGGTGTGTGTGTGTGTGGTATGGTGTGTGTGTGTGGTATGGTGTGTGTGTGGTATGGTGTGTGTGTGGTATGGTGTGTGTGTGGTATGGTTTGTGTGTGGTGTGGTGTGTGTGGTGTGGTGTGTGTGTGGTGTGGTGTGTGTGTGGTGTGTGTGTGGTGTGGTGTGTGTGTGGTGTGTGTGTGGTGTGTGTGGTGTGTGTGTGGTGTGTGTGTGTGGTGTGGTGTGTGTGTGGTGTGTGTGGTGTGTGTGTGGTGTGGTGTGTGTGTGGTGTGTGTGTGTTGTGGTGTGTGTGTGGTGTGGTGTGTGGTGTGGTGCGTGTGTGGTGTGGTGTGTGTGTGGTGTGGTGTGTGTGTGGTGTGTGTGTGGTGTGGTGTGTGGTGTGGTGTGTGTGTGTGTGGTGTGTGTGTGGTGTGGTGTGTGTGTGTGGTATGGTGTGTGTGTGTGTGGTATGGTGTGTGGTATGGTGTGTGTGTGTGTGGTATGGTGTGTGTGTTATGGTGTGTGTGTGTGTGGTATGGTGTGTGTGTTATGGTGTGTGTGTGTGTGGTATGGTGTGTGTGTGTGGTATGGTGTGTGTGTGTGGTATGGTGTGTGTGTGTGGTATGGTGTGTGTGTGTGGTATGGTGTGTGTGTGTGGTATGGTGTGTGTGTGTGTGGTATGGTGTGTGTGTGTGTGGTATGGTGTGTGTGTGTGGTATGGTGTGTGTGTGTGTGGTATGGTGTGTGTGTGTGGTATGGTGTGTGTGTGTGGTATGGTGTGTGTGTGTGGTATGGTGTGTGTGTGTGGTATGGTGTGTGTGGTATGGTGTGTGTGTGTGGTATGGTGTGTGTGTGGTATGGTGTGTGTGGTATGGTGTGTGTGTGGTATGGTGTGTGTGTGGTATGGTGTGTGTGTGTGGTATGGTGTGTGTGGTATGGTGTGTGTGTGTGGTATGGTGTGTGTGTGTGGTATGGTGTGTGTGTGGTATGGTGTGTGTGTGGTATGGTGTGTGTGTGTGGTATGGTGTGTGTGTGGTATGGTGTGTGTGTGTGGTATGGTGTGTGTGTGTGGTATGGTGTGTGTGTGGTATGGTGTGTGTGTGTGGTATGGTGTGTGTGTGTGGTATGGTGTGTGTGTGTGGTATGGCGTGTGTGTGTGGTATGGTGTGTGTGTGTGGTATGGTGTGTGTGTGTGGTATGGTGTGTGTGTGGTATGGTGTGTGTGTGGTATGGTGTGTGTGTGTGTATGGTATGGTGTGTGTGTGGTATGGTGTGTGTGTGTGGTATGGTGTGTGTGTGTGGTATGGTGTGTGTGGTATGGTATGGTGTGTGTGTGTGTGGTATGGTGTGTGTGTGGTATGGTGTGTGTGTGGTATGGTGTGTGTGTGGTATGGTGTGTGTGTGTGGTATGGTGTGTGTGGTATGGGGTGTGTGTGTGGTATGGTGTGTGTGTGGTATGGTGTGTGTGTGGTTTGGTGTGTGGGTGGCATGGTTTGTGTGTGGTGTGTGTGTGGTGTGGTGTGTGGTGTGGTGTGCGTGGTGTTTGCGTGTTGTGTGTGTGGTGTGTGTGTGGTGTGGTGTGTGTGTGTGGTGTGGTGTGTGTGTGGTGTGGTGTGTGTGTGGTGTGGTGTGTGTGGTGTGGTGTGTGTGTGGTGTGGTGTGTGTGGTGTGGTGTGTGTGTGGTGTGGTGTGTGTGTGGTGTGGTGTGTGTGGTGTGTGTGTGTGGTGTGTGTGTGGTGTGTGTGTGGTATGGTGTGTGTGTGTGGTGTGGTGTGTGTGTGGTGTGGTGTGTGTGTGGTGTGGTGTGTGTGTGGTGTGGTGTGTGGTGTGGTGTGTGTGTGTGGTGTGGTGTGTGTGTGGTGTGGTATGGTGTGTGGTGTGGTGTGGTATGGAGTGTGTGTGGTGTGGTATGGTGTGGTGTGTGTGTGGTATGGTGTGTGTGTGTGGTATGGTGTGTGTGTGGTATGGTGTGTGTGTGGTATGGTGTGTGTGTGGTATGGTGTGTGTGTGGTATGGTGTGTGTGTGGTATGGTGTGTGTGTGTGGTATGGTGTGTGTGTGTGGTATGGTGTGTGTGTGTGGTATGGTGTGTGTGTGTGGTATGGTGTGTGTGTGGTATGGTGTGTGTGTGTGTGGTATGGTGTGTGTGTGGTATGGTGTGTGTGTGGTATGGTGTGTGTGTGGTATGGTGTGTGTGTGTGTGGTATGGTGTGTGTGGTATGGTATGGTGTGTGTGGTATGGTATGGTGTGTGTGTGTGTGGTATGGTGTGTGTGTGGTATGGTGTGTGTGTGGTATGGTGTGTGTGTGGTATGGTGTGTGTGTGTGGTATGGTGTGTGTGGTATGGTGTGTGTGTGTGGTATGGTGTGTGTGTGGTATGGTGTGTGTGTGGTTTGGTGTGTGGGTGGCATGGTTTGTGTGTGGTGTGGTGTGGTGTGTGGTGTGTGTGTGGTGTGGTGTGTGTGTGGTGTGGTGTGTGTGTGGTGTGGTGTGTGTGGTGTGGTGTGTGTGTGGTGTGGTGTGTGTGTGGTGTGGTGTGTGTGTGTGGTGTGGTGTGTGTGTGGTGTTGTGTGTGTGTGGTGTGGTGTGTGTGTGGTGTGTGGTGTGGTGTGTGTGTGGTGTGTGTGTGTGGTGTGTGTGTGTGGTGTGGTGTGTGGTGTGGTGTGTGTGGTGTGTGTGTGGTGTGGTGTGTGTGTGGTGTGGTGTGTGTGTGGTGTGGTGTGTGTGCGGTGTGGTGTGTGTGTGGTGTGTGTGTGGTGTGGTGTGTGTGTGGTGTGGGGTGTGTAGTGTGGTGTGTGTGTGGTGTGCTGTGTGTGTGGTGTGTGGTGTGGTGTGTGTGTGGTGTGGTGTGTGTGGTGGTGTGTGTGTGGTGTGGTGTGTGTGTGGTGTGGTGTGTGTGGTGTGGTGTGTGGTGTGGTGTGTGTGTGGTGTGGTGTGTGTGTGCTGTGGTGTGTGGTGTGGTGTGGTGTGTGTGTGGTGTGTGGTGTGGTGTGTGTGTGGTGTGTGTGTGGTGTGGTGTGCGTGTGGTGTGTGTGTGTGTGGTATGGTGTGTGTGTGGTGTGGTGTGTGTGTGGTGTGGTGTGTGTGTGGTATGGTGTGTGTGTGGTATGGTGTGTGTGTGTGTGGTATGGTGTGGGTGTGTGTGTGGTATGGTGTGTGTGTGGTATGGTGTGTGTGTGTGTGTGGTATGGTGTGTGTGTGTGTGTGGTATGGTGTGTGTGTGTGTGTGGTATGGTGTGTGTGTGGTATGGTGTGTGTGTGGTATGGTATGTGTGTGATATGGTGTGTGTGTGATATGGTGTGGCTAGAGAAGAGATGGAGTGATGTGGTACAGGAGGACGTGGAGCTGAGTGGACTTGCCGATGACTGGTACCAGCGGTGTCAAGATCGGCCTGTGGAGGAGGCTTGTGAAGGACGCTACTGGGCAGTTGGAGGCAGTCGCCCTCCAACAACAACAGAGGGCGGAGGAGCGACGCTCACAACAACGAGCGGAGCGCCGGGTGGCCAAAGCACAGCAGGTTGGCACAGTAGGGGGCACAGGTGGTGCATCAGCCCGTCATCTCAGTCAGTCGACCCGTGGCACCTGGGTCTGCCACGTGACCTCCTGCCAGCGGGCGTTCGACACTCCACGTGGCCTCAAGGTGCACATGTCCTGGCACAAGCGTCGTGGTGACGTCACCGCCACTTAGTGGCGAATGGCGGTTGTTGTGTGGTATGGTGTGTGTGGTATGGTGTGTGTGTGGTATGGTGTGTGTGTGGTGTGTGTGTGGCATGCTGTGTGTGTGGTATGGTGTGTGTGGTGTGTGTATGGTGTGCTGTGTGTGTGGTATGGTGTGTGTGTGTGGTATGGTGTGTGTGGTGTGTGTGTGTGTTATGCTGTGTGTGGTATGGTGTGTGTGTGTGGTATGATGTGTGTTTGTATGGTGTGTGTGTGGTATGGGTGTGAGTGGTATGGTGTGTGTGTGGTATGGTGTGTAAGCCCCAGGTTGTTGTGTGGTTGTCCGGCAAAACAACCCCCTACCTCCTCGCGGTGCCGGACGGGCAACTCTGTCGTGGACAGTGCTGTGGGGGGATGTCCAATTCCGATTGGCCCTCTCCCCTTCATGGAGTGTCTGTGACCACCACAGTGGCTAAAAGGGGGCTCTGGACGGGTGCGAGGGGCTGGCAACCCCTCCACCTTCATAAAATTACCACAAAAGTACGACTTAAATATGTAACTAATAAGCTTCTGCCGGAAGCCCCGGGTGGACAGGTGTCTATGACATCTCCTGGCCAAACCCCAATTGGCAGAGCCAGGAGATTGAATCTCTACCCTCGGGGCTCCTCCAGAAACAACGAAAAGCCACTTCGTGTGGCCACGTGGAATGTTCGAATGCTCACTGCGGAGTAGAGGCTGCCACTCCTCTGTTGGGAGCTGGACCGGTACCGCCTGGATCTCTGTGGCATTCAGGAGGTCCGGTGGACCGGTTCTGGCTCCTGCCACCATGAGGGGTGGACAGTCCTCTACTCGTGGCAGCAGACTGTCAAACAACGTGGCTCTTATTTTGAACAAAATAATGAAAGGAGCGTGGGAGCGTGGCGGTGAGGTGTGGGAAGCTGTAAGCCCCAGGCTACTTTGGGCTCGCCTTCCCATCAATTGGAGGCGAGGATTGGTGGTTGTGGTTACTTATGCCCCCAACGAAGACGAACATCCATGGAGGGATGCAGGCAAAGCCGATGAGTCAGATGCCTTCTATGACCTCCTGTCACAGGTGCTGGCTAAAGTGGCCCCTCGGGATAGAGTAATCTTGTTGGGCGACTTCAATGCCCGAGTTTGTCATGATGCTGGCACCTGGTCTGGAGTGATTGGAGCACATGGGCCGGATCAGCTCAATAACAACGGTAGGAGGCTGCTAGATTTTTGTGCAGCCCATGGGCTTGTAATTACCAACACGCTGTTCCGGCATCGGCGCAACCACACAACATCATGGATGCATGCCGGGTCCAAGCAAGAACATCTGCTGGACTACATAGTGACGGACCAGCGGATGCGAGCCCATGTCCTTGACACCAGGATCTAACGTGGAGCTGATCTGCCATTTTTACCATCGACTAGTCATCTGTAAGATGCGCCTGCCATTGTTCCGCTCCGGTGGTGAGTGTACACCCAGGACCCCATTTCAACCAAAAGTGGCCTGGTTTCAGTTATCTGATGAAAGTTGCAAGCGAGAATTTCATCATCGCTTGCGACTGGGATTGTCATCGTCCCCCACTCCTCCTGATGTCGAGGGTAAATGGGCGATGTTTAGGACTGTGACTCATGAAGCTGCAATGGCTGCTTTGGGTACGCGGTCCAGACCTCCCCAGAAACCCTGGCTGACAGAGGAGGTGTTCAGGATGGTTGAGAAAAAGCGACAGGCCCACTGTCATCGGCTACAGAATCCCACATCAGAGAATGAGGAGGCTTGCCGCACCCTTCGCTCAGAGGTTCAGAGAGTCGTGAGGCGCTGCAAGGATGGGTGGTGGTCGCGGGTTGCTGAGGAGATGGAGTCTGCCTCAGTGGCCCGCGATCACAAATCTCTATTTAACTTCATCAAAAAAGTAACCTGCAGCGCCACACCTATTACCATCATTAGGGGAAAAAACTGTGATCCAATCTCTGACCCCCAGGAACAGGTTTGCAGATTTGCTGAGCATTTCTGTGAGGTCCTGGGGGAGGGAAAATCCCACAGCCAGGAAAACATCGTGGCACAAAGTGAGGATGACCCTGCTGAGGCTGCGGTGCCTCAAATATTGGAAGAAGTCACCCCCTGTGAGTGGCTGGCTGAAGTGCCATCTGTTGAGGAAGTATTGAAGGCGATCCGGAGTCTGAGACCATGAAAGGCAGCGGGCAGAGATGATCTCCCAAGCAAAATGCTGAAGGAGGGTGGCGTTTGTGCACAGACTGCCCTATATGACATCATAACAACAGTCTGGACCACTGGACGGGTTCTGCAGGATTGGAAGGATGCGCTGGTGGTCCCCCTCTTTAAGAAGGGGGACCGCACAGACTTTAACAACTACAGGGGCATTTCACTCCTCAGTGTGCCGGGAAAGGTCCTGGCAAGGATTATTCAATATCGCCTTGCCAGGCACGCTGAGGAGAGGCTTGCAGAGCCCCAATGCGGTTTCAGAAAAGGGCGGTCCTGCACAGATGCCATATTTCTGTCTGTCTGCTACAGCAGAGGTGTACGGAATTCCAGCAAGACCTATATCTCTGCTTTATTGACCTGGTGAAGGCCTATGATACCATCAGTAGGCCTGGGCTCTGGGTTGTTCTTCGTGCTTTTGGAATACCTGACCCTCTGCTCACGATCATTAAGGACCTTCATGATGGTGAGCGAGCTTGGGTAAAACTACGTGGCCGGGAGTCCGAGCCATTCCCTTTTCACCTTGGGATGCGACAGGGATGTCCTCTGGCTCCCACATTATTTAACATCTATTTTGACCACGTAGTTCCTGAAGCCTTCAATAGCTGTATCGGGGGAATCTCCATATGGTACAGATATAATGGGAGTCTGATCGATGCCCGGGTGCGGTCAAGGGATGGCTCCCTATTGCTCAACCACGTTATGTATGCTGATGATTTGGTAATAGCTGCTCATTCAGCGGAGGAGTTGGAGACGCTGCTGCTGAGACTGGAGCATGCCACTAATAGATGGGGCCTTACCATCAGCCCCACCAAAACTAAGCACCTGCCTGGGTATTTTGTACCATCGGACACTCCACCCCCACAACTCCCAATCGGTGATGGGGCAGTTGTGGAGAGAGTGGAGAGTTTCCCATACCTGGGCAGTATGCTTATGACCGGCTCCAGTTTAACAGCAGAGGTCTCACTTCGAATCAGTCAAGCGGCAATATCTCTTCATCGGTTGCGTAACACTGTGTGGAAGCTACCTGGTCTGTCGCTCTGCACTAAGCTTCAGGTCTTCTCGGCCACGGTCATTCCCTCCCTTATCTACGCTTGCGAAACGTGGACCCCCTTAATGGAACATCTTCGCCGGTTAGAAACATTTAGGCTGGCCGGCCTACGATCCATCCTGGGTTTAACCAGACTGGATTGTGTGAGGAGCTCACAAATCCTTTAAAGATCTTGGGAAGGTCCCATCGGTGAGCTCCTCTGGTGGGCAAGGCTGCGATGGCTGGGTCATGTAGCCCGCATGCCCAGCCACCGCATGCCGAAACAGCTTTTGCTCGGCCGGATCGAGGGGGCTAAACGGGCGCGGCACGGGCTAGAGAAGGGATGAGTGATGTGGTATAGGAGGACGTGGAGCTGAGTGGACTTGCCGATGACTGGTACCAGCGGTGTCAAGATCGGCCTCTGTGGAGGAGGCTCGTGAAGGACGCTACTGGGCTGTTGGAGGCAGTCTCCCTCCAAAAACAACGGAGGGCGGAGGAGCGATGCTCACAACCACGAGCGGAGAGACGGGTGGCTAAGGCACAGCAGGTTGGCACAGTAGGGGGTACAGGTGGTGCATCAGCCAGTCATCTCAGTCATCTCAGTCAGTCGACCCGTGGCACCTGGGTCTGCCCCGTGACCTCCTGCCAGCGGGCGTTCGATACTTTACGTGGCCTTCAGGTGCACATGGCCTGGCACAAGCGTCGTGGTGACATCACCGCCACTTAGTGGCGAATGGCGGTTGTTGTTTTATGTTTGTATGTGTGTGGGTGTGTGTGAGTGTGTGTGAGTGTGTGTGTGTAAGTGAGTGTGTGGGGGAGCGGTAGTGTAGCGGTTAGCGCGCTGCGCTATGAACCTGGCGACCCGGGTTCGATTTCCGCTTACGGCCAACACCAGTGACGATTATCTGAACCGGTACTGGGCCTCCCCTAGGTCGACTCAGCCTCAAATGAGTACCTGGTGCGGTGGAAAAAAAAAACATTTCCTCTGGGGAGACAAAGGCGGTCGGGCTGGCCACTCACCCCCTCGTGTACCGTTCCGGCCTTCATAGGTGCTCGCTAACAGCACTTGCCCCTACAGTCTGTTAAGGTTATACGGGGGATCTTTGTCTTTGTCTTTGTTTTCCGTGTTTGTGTTTGTATGTGTGTGAGTGTGTGTGTGTATATGTGAGTGTGTGTAAGTGAGTGTGTGTGTGTGTTTGAGTGTGTGTATGTGTGTGTGTGTAAGTGAGTGTGTGTGTTTTAGTGTGTGTGTGTAAGTGAGTGTGTGTGTGTGAGTGTGTGTAAGTGAGTGTGTGTATGTGTGTAAGTGAGTGTAAGTGAGTGTGTGTGAGTGTGTGTGAGTGTGTGTGAGTGTGTTTGAGTGTGTGTCTAAGTGAGTGTGTGTGAGTGTGTGTATGTATGTGTGTGAGTGTGTGTATGTGTGTAAGTGAGTGTGTGTGAGTGTGTGTTTGTGTGTAAGTGAGTATGTGTCTTTGTGAGTGTGTATGTGTGTGTGTAAGTGAGTGAGTGTGTTTGAGTGTGTGTATGTGTGTAAGTGAGTGTGTGTGAGTGTGTTTTAGTGTGTGTATGTGTGTGTGTAAGTGAGTGTGTGTGAGTGTGTGTATGTGTGTAAGTGAGTGTGTGTGAGTGTGTGTATGTGTGTAAGTGAGTGTGTGTCTTTGTGAGTGTGTTTGAGTGTGTGTGTGTAAGTGAGTGAGTGTGTTTGAGTGTGTGTATGTGTGTAAGTGAGTGTGTGTGAGTATGTGTATGTGTGTAAGTGAGTGTGTGTCTTTATGAGTGTGTTTGAGTGTGTGTCTTTATGAGTGTGTTTGAGTGTGTGTATGTGTGTAAGTGAGTATGTGTATGTGTGTAAGTGAGTGTGTGTATGTGTGTAAGTGAGTGTGTGTATGTGTGAGTGTGTGTATATGTGTGTGTGTGTGTAAGTGAGTGAGTGTGTTGAGTGTGTGTATGTGTGTAAGTGAGTGTGTGTGAGTGTGTGTATTTGTGTAAGTGAGTGTGTGTGAGTGTGTGTATGTGTGTAAGTGAGTGTGTGTCTTTATGAGTGTGTTTGAGTGTGTGTATGTGTGTAAGTGAGTGTGTGTATGTGTGTAAGTGAGTGTGTGTATGTGTGTAAGTGAGTGTGTGTCTTTGTGAGTGTGTGTATGTGTGTGTGTGTAAGTGAGTGAGTGTGTTTCAGTGTGTGTATGTGTGTAAGTGAGTGTGTGTGAGTGTGTGTATGTGTCTAAGTGAGTGTGTGTGAGTGTGTGTATGTGTGTAAGTGAGTGTGTGTGAGTGTGTTTATGTGTGTAAGTGAGTGTGTAAGTGAGTGTGTAAGTGAGTGTGTGTATGTGTGTGTGTGTGAGTGAGTGTGTTTCAGTGTGTGTATGTGTGTAAATGAGTGTGTGTGAGTGTATGTGTGTAAGTGAGTGTGTAAGTGAGTGTGTGTATGTGTGTAAGTGAGTGTGTAAGTGAGTGTGTAAGTGAGTGTGTGTATGTGTGTGTGAGTGAGTGTGTTTCAGTGTGTGTATGTGTGTGTGTGAGTGTGTGTGAGAGTGTGTATGTGTGTAAGTGAGTGTGTGTGTATGTGTGTGTGAGTGAGTGTGTTTCAGTGTGTGTATGTGTGTAAGTGAGTGTGTGTATGTGTGTATGTGAGTGGAAGGGTAACATCTGGTTCAGTTTATCGCCGGGAGCCTCGCGTCTCGCCGTGTGGGGGTTGGTGGCTTCCAGAGCCAGCCCAGCCCATCCCACGAATGGTGGTGAGGCGGTGGTGGTGGTGGCGTGGTTGTGGTGGTGGTGGTGGTGGCGTGGTGGTGGTGGTGGCGTGGTGGTGGTGGTGGCGTGGCGGTGGTGGTGGCGTGGTGGTGGTGGTGGCGCGGTGGTGGTGGTGGCGTGGTGGTGATGGTGGTGGTGGCTCGGTGGTGGTGGCGTGGCGGTGGTGGTGGTGGTGGTGGCGTGGTGGTGGTGGTGGTGGCGTGGTGGTGGTGGTGGCGTGGTGGTGGTGGTGGTGGCGGTGGCGTGGTGGTGGTGGTGGTGGCGTGGTGGTGGTGATGGTGGTGGTGGTGGCGTGGTGGTGGTGGTGGTGGCGGTGGCGTGGTGGTGGTGGTGGTGGTGGCGTGGTGGTGGTGGCGTGGTGGTGGCGTGGTGGTGGTAGCGTGGTGGTGGTGGTGGCGTGGTCGTGGTGGTGGTGGCGTGGTGGTGGTGGTGCGGTGGTGGTGGTGGCGTGGTGGTGGTGGTGCGGTGGTGGTGGTGGCGTGGTGGTGGTGGTGGCGTGGTGGTGGTGGTGGCGTGGTGGTGGTGGTGCTGTGGTGGTGGTGGCGTGGTCGTGGTGGTGGTGGCGTGGTGGTGGTGGCGTGGTGGTGAATAATGAACAGGATAATCCCCTCCCTTACTCCAGACCAACTCACACGGTATTAACCACCCATGCCCCACTATGAATATCAACGTCCACCCCACAAAGTCCCATCACAAGGGGAGAGACACAAACGAGCGGACAGGACGATTTTGGTTGCGAAACTGCAAACGAAAATCGATGCCATCAATGGCACCTGGAAATCCAATTTCACCTGGGCAATAACGGGGGTGGACTTTGATTTGAAGCTTTCGAGACCGCAGGGATCAATACTGTTTGGTGCTTTCGGTTAAAGTCGATCGAAACGTCACGATCTATTATTATTATTTATTAATTTTTCTCTCCCACGCTCATGTACCGAAGGAGCCAATTCAGTAGGGGGTAATAAACTGTGCGGGTTGACACGGTGAGCTCTTTATCAAGAGTTGAACAGCTCAGATCAGCCTTACCTGGTCAAATACAAATACATTCTCTTTGGGGGTTTTTCGGTAAAGTCACGTAGGTAAAATAAAATAAAACAACTAAATTAAATTCGCGACGTTTCGGAGGCAAACACCAGCTTCAGTCTTCAGGTGGAACAGTCTGCAGGTGGAACAGTCTCCAGGTGGAACAGTCACAGCAGAATAGCTGAGACTGTTCCACCTGAAGACTGTTCCACTTGAAGACTGTTCTGCCTGAAGACTGTTCCGCCTGATGACTGTTCCGCCTGAAGACTGTTCCACCTGAAGACTGTTCCACCTGAACACTGTTCCACCTGAAGACTGTTCCACATGAAGACTGTTCCACCTGAAGACTGTTCCACCTGGAGACTGTTCCACCTGGAGACTGTTCCACCTGAAGACTGTTCCAACTGAAAACTGTTCCACCTGAAGACTGTTCCACTTGAAGACTGTTCCAACTGAAGACTGTTCCACCTGAAGACTGTTCCAACTGAAGACTGTTCCACTTGAAGACTGTTCCAACTGAAAACTGTTCCACCTGAAGACTGTTCCACTTGAAGACTGTTCCACATGAAGACTGTTCCAACTGAAGACTGCTCCACCTGAAGACTGTTCCAACTGAAAACTGTTCCACCTGAAGACTGTTCCACTTGAAGACTGTTCCACATGAAGACTGTTCCAACTGAAGACTGCTCCACCTGAAGACTGTTCCACCTGAAGACTGTTCCACCTGGAGACTGTTCCGCCTGAAGACTGTTCCAACTGGAGACTGTTCCACCTGGAGACTGTTCCACTTGCAGACTGTTCCAACTGAAGACTGTTCCAACTGAAGACTGTTCCGCCTGAAGACTGTTCCACCTGGAGACTGTTCCACTTGCAGACTGTTCCAACTGAAGACTGTTCCAACTGAAGACTGTTCCGCCTGAAGACTGTTCCGCCTGAAGACTGTTCCACCTGGAGACTGTTCCAACTGAAGACTGTTCCAACTGAAGACTGTTCCGCCTGAAGACTGTTCCACCTGCAGACTGTTCCACCTGAAGACTGTTCCGCCTGAAGACTGTTCCACCTGAAGACTGTTCCGCCTGAAGACTGTTCCACCTGAAGACTGTTCCACCTGAAGACTGTTCCACCTGAAGACTGTTCCACATGAAGACTGTTCCAACTGAAGACTGTTCCAACTGAAGACTGTTCCACCTGGAGACTGTTCCACCTGAAGACTGTTCCACCTGAAGACTGTTCCACCTGAAGACTGTTCCACCTGAAGACTGTTCCACCTGAAGATTGTTCCACCTGAAGACTGTTCAGCCTGAAGACTGTTCCACCTGAAGACTGTTCCACCTGAAGACTGTTCCACCTGAAGACTGTTCCACCTGAAGACTGTTCCACCTGAAGACTGTTCCACCTGAAGACTGTTCCACCTGAAGACTGTTCCACCTGAAGACTGTTCCACCTGCAGACTGTTCCACCTGAAGATTGTTCCACCTGAAGACTGTTCCACCTGAAGACTGTTCCACCTGAAGACTGTTCCACCTGAAGATTGTTCCACCTGAAGATTGTTCCACCTGAAGACTGTTCAGCCTGAAGACTGTTCCACCTGAAGACTGTTCCACCTGAAGACTGTTCCACCTGAAGACTGTTCCACCTGAAGACTGTTCCACCTGAAGACTGTTCCACCTGAAGTCTGTTCCACCTGAAGACTGTTCCACCTGCAGACTGTTCCACCTGAAGACTGTTCCGCCTGAAGACTGTTCCACCTGAAGACTGTTCCACCTGAAGACTGTTCCACCTGAAGACTGTTCCACCTGCAGACTGTTCCACCTGAAGATTGTTCCACCTGAAGACTGTTCCAACTGAAGACTGTTCCGCCTGAAGACTGTTCCACCTGAAGACTGTTCCACCTGAAGACTGTTCCACCTGAAGACTGTTCCACCTGGAGACTGTTCCGCCTGAAGACTGTTCCACCTGAAGACTGTTCCACCTGAAGACTGTTCCACCTGAAGACTGTTCCAACTGAAGACCGTTCCACCTGAAGACTGTTCCACCTGAAGACTGTTCCACCTGAAGACTGTTCCAACTGAAGACTGTTCCACCTGGAGACTGTTCCACATGAAGACTGTTCCACCTGCAGACTGTTCCACCTGCAGACTGTTCCAACTGAAGACTGTTCCGCCTGAAGACTGTTCCGCCTGAAGACTGTTCCACCTGGAGACTGTTCCACTTGCAGACTGTTCCAACTGAAGACTGTTCCAACTGAAGACTGTTCCACCTGCAGACTGTTCCACCTGGAGACTGTTCCACCTGGAGACTGTTCCACCTGGAGACTGTTCCATCTGAAGACTGTTCCACCTGAAGACTGTTCCATCTGAAGACTGTTCCAACTGAAGACTGTTCCACCTGAAGACTGTTCCACCTGAAGACTGTTCCGCCTGGAGACTGTTCCACCTGAAGACTGTTCCACCTGAAGATTGTTCCACCTGCAGACTGTTCCACATGAAGACTGTTCCACCTGCAGACTGTTCCAACTGAAGACTGTTCCACCTGAAGACTGTTCCACATGAAGACTGTTCCAACTGAAGACTGTTCCAACTGAAGACTGTTCCATCTGAAGACTGTTCCACCTGAAGACTGTTCCACCTGAAGACTGTTCCAACTGAAGACTGTTCCACCTGAAGACTGTTCCATCTGAAGACTGTTCCACCTGAAGACTGTTCCAACTGAAGACTGTTCCACCTGAAGACTGTTCCACCTGAAGACTGTTCCACCTGAAGACTGTTCCACCTGAAGACTGTTCCGCCTGAAGACTGTTCCACCTTCAGACTGTTCCACCTTCAGACTGTTCCACCTGAAGACTGTTCCACCTGATGACTGTTCCAACTGAAGATTGTTCCACCTGAAGACTGTTCCACCTGAAGACTGTTCCAACTGAAGACTGTTCCACCTGAAGACTGTTCCGCCTGAAGACTGTTCCGCCTGAAGACTGTTCCGCCTGAAGACTGTTCCGCCTGAAGACTGTTCCACATGAAGACTGTTCCACCTGAAGACTGTTCCACCTGAAGACTGTTCCACCTGGAGACTGTTCCACCTGAAGACTGTTCCACCTGAAGACTGTTCCACCTGAAGACTGTTCCACCTGAAGACTGTTCCACCTGGAGACTGTTCCACCTGGAGACTGTTCCAACTGAAGACTGTTCCACCTGAAGACTGTTCCACCTGAAGACTGTTCCACCTGAAGACTGTTCCAACTGAAGACTGTTCCACCTGGAGATTGTTCCACCTGAAGACTGTTCCAACTGAAGACTGTTCCACCTGAAGACTGTTCCACCTGAAGACTGTTCCACCTGAAGACTGTTCCAACTGAAGACTGTTCCACCTGGAGATTGTTCCACCTGATGACTGTTCCACCTGAAGACTGTTCCACCTGAAGACTGTTCCACCTGAAGACTGTTCCACCTGAAGATTGTTCCACCTGAAGACTGTTCCACCTGAAGACTGTTCCAACTGAAGACTGTTCCACCTGGAGACTGTTCCACCTGGAGACTGTTCCACCTGCAGACTGTTCCAACTGAAGACTGTTCCACCTGAAGACTGTTCCACCTGGAGACTGTTCCACCTGAAGACTGTTCCACCTGCAGACTGTTCCAACTGAAGACTGTTCCACCTGAAGACTGTTCCACCTGAAGACTGTTCCACATGAAGACTGTTCCAACTGAAGACTGTTCCACCTGAAGACTGTTCCAACTGAAGACTGTTCCAACTGAAGACTGTTCCACCTGAAGACTGTTCCACCTGAAGACGGGAGCTGGTGTTGCCTCCGAAACGTCGTGATTTAATTTAGTTGTTTTATTTTATTTTTCCTACGTGACTTGACCGACAAAACCAAAGAGTATTTAATCCTTTGCAGTCACGAAAGCTTCAAATCTAGAATACAAATACACTGTTTAGTATATGTGTCTCTATGTATCTCTATGTGTCTCTGTGTGTCTCTGTGTGTCTCTGTGTGTCTCTATGTATCTCTATGTGTCTCTATGTGTCTCTGTGTCTCTGTGTGTCTCTGTGTGTCTCTATGTATCTCTATGTGTCTCTGTGTGTCTCTATGTATCTCTATGTGCCTCTATGTGTCTCTATGTGTCTCTGTGTGTCTCTATGTATCTCTATGTATCTCTATGTGTCTCTGTGTCTCTGTGTATCTCTATGTGTCTCTATGTGTCTCTATGGTTCTCTATGTGTCTCTATGTGTCTCTACGTGTCTCTATGTGTCTCTGTGTATCTCTATGTGTCTCTATGTGTCTCTATGGTTCTCTATGTGTCTCTATGTGTCTCTATGTGTCTCTGTGTATCGCTATGTGTCTCTATGTGTCTCTGTATCGCTATGGGTCTCTATGTGTCTCTATGTATCTCGATGTGTCTCTATGTGTCTCTATGTATCTCTATGGGTCTCTATGTATCTCTATGTATCTCTGTGTCTCTATGTATCTTTACGTGCCTCTATGTATCTCTATGTGTCTCTGTGGGTCTCTATGTATCTCGATGTATCTCTATGGGTCTCTATGTATCTCTATGGGTCTCTGTGTATCTCCATGTATCTCTATGTAGCTCTATGGGTCTCCATATATCAACAAGGGTCTCTATGTATCTCTATGTATTTCTATGGGTGTCCATGTATCTCTAAGGGCCTCTATGTATTTCTATGGGTGTCCAAGTATCTCTATGGGTCTCAATGGGTCTCTACGTATCTCTATGGGTCTCTATGGGTCTCTATGTGTCTCTATGGGTCTATATATATCTGTGGGTCTCTATGTATCTCTATGTATCTCTATGGGTCTCTATGTATCTCCATGGGTCTCTATGTATCTCTATGGGTCTCTGTATCTCCATGGGTCTCTATGTATCTCTATGGTTCTCTATGTATCTCTATGGGTCTCTGTATCTCTATGTATCTCTATGGGTCTCTGTGTATCTCTAAGGGTCAAACCGGAGCTGGCCATGAGCACACTGCCCAGGTATGGGAAACTCTCCACTCTCTCCACAACTGCCCCATCACCGATTGGGAGTTGTGGGGGTGGAGTGTCCGATGGTACAAAATACCCAGGCAGGTGCTTAGTTTTGGTGGGGCTGATGGTAAGGCCCCACCTCTTAGTGGCACGCTCCAGTCTCAGCAGCAGCATCTCCAACTCCTCCTCTGAATGAGCAGCTATTACCAAATCATCAGCATACATAACGTGGTTGAGCAGTAGGGAGCCATCCCTTGACCGCACCCGGGCATTGATCAACCTCCCATTATATCTGTACCAAATGGAGATTCCTTTGGTACAGCTATTGAAGGCTTCACGAACTACGTGGTCGAAATAGATATTACACACACGGACACAGAGACACACACAGACACTTAGAGACACACACACACAAACACACATAGGCACACACAACCACCGGCATTCGCCACTAAGTGGCGGTGACGTCACCACGACGCTTGTGCCAGGCCATGTGCACCTTGAGGCCACGTGAAGTGTCGAACGCCCGCTGGCAGGAGGTCACGGGGCAGACCCAGGTGCCACGGGTCGACTGACTGAGATGACCGAGACGAATGGCTGATGCACCACCTGTGCCTTTTGCTGTGCCAACATGCTGTGCTTTAGCCACCCGGCGCTCCGCTCGTTGTTGTGAGCGTCGCTCCTCCGCCCTCCGTTGTTGTTGGAGGGCGACTGCCTCCAACTGCCCAGTAGCGTCCTTCACGAGCCTCCTCCACAGAGGCCAATCTTGACACCGCTGGTACCAGTCATCGGCAAGTCCACTCAGCTCCACGTCCTCCTGTACCACATCACTCCATCTCTTCTCTAGCCCGTGCCGCGCCCGTTTAGCCCCTCAATCCGGCCGAACAAAAGCTGTTTCGGGATGCGGTGGCTGGGCATGCGGGCTACATGACCCAGCCAATGCAGCCTTGCCTGCCGGAAGAGCTCACCGATGGAACTTTGCCCAGATCTTTCAAGAATTTGTGAGCTCCTCACACAATCCAGGCTGGTTAAACCCAGGATGGATCGTAGGCAGGCCAGCCTAAATGTTTCTAACCGGCGATGATGATCCATTATGGGGGTCCACGTTTCGCAAGTGTAGAGAAAAGACGGAATGACCATTGCCGAGAAAACCTGAAGCTTCGTGCGGAGCGACAGACCAGGTAGCTTCCACACAGCGTTATGCAACCGATGAAAATATATTGCCGCTCGACTGATTCGGAGTGAGACCTCTGCTGTTAAACTGGAGCCAGTCATAAGCACACTGCCCAGGTATGGGAAACTCTCCACTCTCTCCACAACTGCCCCATCACCGATTGAGAGTTGTGGGGGTGGAATGTCCGATGGTACAAAATACCCAGGCAGGTGCTTAGTTTTGGTGGGGCTGATAGTAAGTCCCCATCTCTTAGTAGCACGCTCCAGTCTCAGCAGTAGCGTCTCCAACTCCTCCTCTGAATGAGCAGCTATTACCAAATCATCAGCATACATAACGTGGTTGAGCAATAGGGAGCCATCCGTTGACCGAACCCGGGCATCGATCAGCCTCCCATTATATCTGTACCATATGGAGATTCCCCCGGTACAGCTATTGAAGGCTTCACAAACTACATGGTCAAAATAGATGTTAAATAATGTGGGAGCCAGAGGACATCCCTGTCGCACCCCAAGGTGAACAGGGAATGGCTCTGACTCCCGGCCACGTAGTTTTACCTGGGCCCGCTCACCATCATGAAGGTCCTTAATGATCGTGAGCAGAGGGTCAGGGACTCCGAAAGCACGAAGAACAACCCAGAGCCCAGGCCTACTGATGGTATCATAGGCCTTGACCAGGTCAATAAAGCAGAGATGTAGGTCTTGTTGGAATTCCCTACACCTCTGCTGTAGCAGACGGACAGAAAATATATAGCATCTGTGCAGGACACACCCACAGACGCACACACATAGACACACACACTCAGACACACAGACACACACACAGACACACAAGCAGTGAGTGGGTGGGTGGGTGAGTGAGTGGGTGAGTGAGTGGGTTGGCAAGTGAGTGGGTGGGTAGGTGAGTGAGTGGGTGATTGGGTGAGTTAGTGGGTGACTGGGTGGGTGAGTGAGTGAGTGGGTGAGTGAGTGAGTGGGTGAGTAGGTGGGTAGGTGAGTAGGTGAGTGAGTGGGTTGGTGAGTGTGTTACTGCTACTCGCTACGAACAGCACTTGCCCCAACAGTCTATTCAAGTCTTCACGAGAGTGGATCTTTGTCTCTGTGGGGGAGACAAAGGCGTCCGGGCGCGGTGAGTCAGTGGTTGCTGGCCTCCCCACCTCCTCTGTGTGTGCCACAGTGCCGCTATCCTTCATAGGCGCTGCTGCTGCTACTGCTGCTGCTACGGCGAGTACACAGCACTTGCCCCTGCAAGCTGTGGGGCCTACACGGGGAAGCTTTGTCTGTGTGGACTCCACCACGGCCCCTTCCCGTCGTCAGAGCGAATTCCCTCCTCCCATTTCCTCTCCTCGCCTTCCTCTCGCCAGAGGAGCCGGGAACACACAGACACAGACAGACACACACACACTCACACACACACCCACACACACACTCACACACACACCCACACACACTCACACACACACTCACACACTTACACACACACCCACACACTCATACACCGACACACTCATACACCCACACACCCACCCACTCACAGACACAGACAGACACACACACTCACACACTCACACACACCCACACACTCATACACACACTCACACACACACCCACACACACACACACCCACCCACCCACTCACACACACACACCCGCACACTCACACACTCACAGACACACACACTCACACACTCACACACTCACAGACACACACACTCACACACACACACACCCACTCACACACTCACACACACACCCACACACTCACACACTCACAGACACACACCCACACACCCACCCACTCACAGACACAGACAAAGACACACTCACACACACACACCCACACACTCACACACACACACACCCACACACTCACACACCCACACACTCACACACTCACACACACACCCACCCACTCACAGACACAGACAGACACACACACACCCACACACACACACCCACCCACACACTCATACACCCACACACTCACAGACACACACACACACACCCACACACCCACCCACTCACAGACACAGACAGACACACACTCACACACACACACTCACCCACACACACTCACACACACACTCACACACACTCACACACACACCCACCCACTCACACACACTCACACACACACTCACTCACCCACCCACTCACACACTCACACACACAGACACAGACACTCACACTCACTCACCCACCCACTCACACACCCACTCACACACACACACAGACACAGACAGACACACACAAACTCACACACACACTCACACACTCACACACCCACACACTCACACACCCACTCACTCACACACCCACACACTCATCCACTCACACACCCACACACTCACACACCCACCCACCCACTCACACACCCACACACTCACACACCCACACACTCACACACTCACTCACTCACACACTCACCCACTCACTCACTCACCCACCTACCTACTCACTCACCCACCCACTCACTCACCTACCCACACACTCACCCACCCACACACTCAGTCACCTACCCACACACTCACTCACTCACCCACCTACTCACTCACCCACTCACTCACTCACCTACCCACACACTCACTCACCTACCCACACACTCACTCACTCACCCACCTACCTACTCACTCACCCACCCACTCACTCACCTACCCACACACCCACTCACCCACTCGCTCACTACCTCACCCACTCACCCACCCATCCATTTAGCCCACCCACCTCTCCCTCACAACTACCACCACCACCACCACCAACTCCGCCCTTCTATAAACATTTTGTGTGGATCTGGTCTCTCTGTGAGCGAGTGCCTTGGGGTGAGCGGTGGCGCAGTGGTTAGCACAGCACAGCGCCTTGTGCTCGCTCCTCCTGGCGGGGTGAGGGAGTTTGGTGGGTGAGGGAGTCGGTGAGTTGGTGAGTTGGTGGGTGGGTGAGTTGGTGAGTGGGTGAGTTGGTGGGTGTGTGTGTGTGAGTGCGTGAGTGAGTTGGTGGGTGAGTTGGTGAGTTGGTGGGTGAGTTGGTGAGTGAGTCGGTGAGTTGGTGAGTTGGTGGGTGGGTGAGTTGGTGAGTCGTTGAGTGGGTGAGTTGGTGGGTGGGTGAGTGAGTTGGTGAGTTGGTGAGTTGGTGGGTGAGTGAGTGTGTTTGGTGCGTGGGTGTGTGAGTGCGTGCGTGAGTTGGTGGGTGAGTTGGTGAGTTGGTGAGTGGGTGAGTGAGTTGGTGAGTGAGTCGGTGAGTTGGCGAGTGAGTGAGTTTGGTGGGTGTGTGTGTGTAAGTGCGTGAGTGAGTTGGTGGGTGAGTGAGTTGGTGGGTGGGTGAGTTGGTGGGTGAGTTGGTGGGTGAGTCGGTGAGTGGGGGAGTTTGTGGGTGAGTGAGTGAATTTGGTGGGTGTGTATGTAAGTGCGTGAGTGAGTTGGTGGGTGAGTGAGTTGGTGAGTGAGTTGGTGAGTGAGTTGGTGGGTGAGTTGGTGGGTGAGTCGGTGAGTGGGGGAGTTGGTGGGGGAGTGAGTTAGTTTGGGTATGTGTGTGTGTGAGTGCGTGAGTGATTTGTGAGTGAGTCGGTGAGTTGGTGAATGAGTGAGTTTGGTGGGTGTGTGTCTAAGTGCGTGAGTGAGTTGGTGGGTGAGTGAGTTGGTGAGTGAGTTAGTGGGTGAATGAGTTGGTGGGTGGGTGAGTTGGTGGGTGAATCGGTGAGTGGAGGAGTTGGTGGGTGAGAGAGTGAGTTTGGTGGGTGCGTGTGTGAGTGCGTGAGTGAGTTGGTGAGTTGGTGAGTGGGAGAGTTTGTGGGTGGGTGAGTGGGTGGGTGGGTGAGTGAGTTTGGTGGGTGGGTGAGTGAGTTTTTGTGGGTGGGTGAGTGGGTGGGTGAGTGTGCCGGTGAATGGGTGAGTGACTTAGTGGGTGGGTGAGTGGGTGGGTGAGTGGGTGGGTGAGTGAGTTTGGTGGGTGGGTGAGTGGGTGGGTGAGTGTGCCGGTGAATGGGTGAGTGAGTTGGTGAGTGACTTAGTGGGTGGGTGAGTGGGTGGGTGAGTGAGTGGGTGGGTGAGTGAGTTTGGTGGCTGTGTTAGTCTGTGTGTGTAACGGCACTTGCCCCTACAGCCTTCTACAGGCTACCCGGGGCAGCTTTGTCTGTGTCTGGGCGCGAGCGTCTGGAATCCCTTCAGGTTCAGAGTCTGTGAGTGTCTCTCTCCCTTAACTCTCTCTTTTAACTCTCTCTTAAATCTCTCTTAACTCTCCCCAAACACTCTCAATCCCCATCTCTCCATCAAGTTATCTCTCTCCCCACTCTCTCTTAACTCTCTCTTTTAACTCTCTCTTAACTCTCACCAAACACTCTCAATCCCCATCTCTCCATCAAGTTATCTCTCTCCTTACTCTCTCTTTTAACTCTCTCTTAACTCTCCCCAAACACTCTCAATCCCCATCTCTCCATCAAGTTATCTCTCTCCCCACTCTCTATTAACTCTCTTTTTTAACTCTCCCCAAACACTCTCAATCCCCATCTCTCCATCAAGTTATCTCTCTCCCCACTCTCTCTTAACTCTCCCCAAACACTCTCAATCCCCATCTCTCCATCAAGTTATCTCTCTCCCCACTCTCTATTAACTCTCTCTTTTAACTCTCTCTTAACTCTCCCCAAACACTCTCAATCCCCATCTCTCCATCAAGTTATCTCTCTCCCCACTCTCTCTTAACTCTCTCTTTTAACTCTCTCTTAACTCTCCCCAAACACTCTCAATCTCCATCTCTCCATCAAGTTATCTCTCTCTTTTAACTCTCTATTAACTCTCTCTTTTAACTCTCTCTTAACTCTCCCCAAACACTCTCAATCTCCATCTCTCCATCAAGTTATCTCTCTCCTTACTCTCTATTAACTCTCTCTTTTAACTCTCTCTTAACTCTCCCCAAACACTCTCAATCCCCATCTCTCCATCAAGTTATCTCTCTCTTTTAACTCTCTATTAACTCTCTCTTTTAACTCTCTCTTAACTCTCCCCAAACACTCTCAATCTCAATCTCTCCATCAAGTTATCTCTCTCCTTACTCTCTATTAACTCTCTCTTTTAACTCTCTCTTAACTCTCCCCAAACAATCTCAATCCCCATCTCTCCATCAAGTTATCTCTCTCCCCACTCTCTCTTAACTCTCCCCAAACACTCTCAATCTCAATCTCTCCATCAAGTTATCTCTCTCCCCTCTCTCTCTTAACTCTCCCCAAACACTCTCAATCTCAATCTCTCCATCAAGTTATCTCTCTCCTTACTCTCTATTAACTCTCTCTTTTAACTCTCTCTTAACTCTCCCCAAACACTCTCAATCCCCATCTCTCCATCAAGTTATCTCTCTCCTTACTCTCTCTTAACTCTCTCTTTTAACTCTCTCTTAACTCTCCCCAAACACTCTCAATCCCCATCTCTCCATCAAGTTATCTCTCCCCACTCTCTCTTAACTCTCTTTTTTAACTCTCTCTTAACTCTCCCCAAACACTCTCAATCCCCATCTCTCCATCAAGTTATCTCTCTCCCCACGCTCTCTTAACTCTCTCTTTTAACTCTCTCTTAACTCTCACCAAACACTCTGAATCTCCATCTCTCCATCAAGTTATCTCTCCTTACTCTCTATTAACTCTCTCTTTTAACTCTCTCTTAACTCTCCCCAAACACTCTCAATCTCCATCTCTCCATCAAGTTATCTCTCTCCACTCTCTATTAACTCTCTCTTTTAACTCTCTCTTAACTCTCCCCAAACACTCTCAATCCCCATCTCTCCTTCAAGTTATCTCTCTCCCCACTCTCTCTTAACTCTCTCCCTACTCTCTCTTAACTCTCCCCAAACACTCTCAATCCCCATCTCTCCATCAAGTTATCTCTCTCTCTCTCTCTCTACTCTCTATTAACTCTCTCTTTTAACTCTCTCTTAACTCTCCCCAAACACTCTCAATCCCCATCTCTCCATCAAGTTATCTCTCTCCCCACTCTCTCTTAACTCTCCCCAAACACTCTCAATCTCAATCTCTCCATCAAGTTATCTCTCTCCTTACTCTCTATTAACTCTCTCTTTTAACTCTCTCTTAACTCTCCCCAAACACTCTCAATCCCCATCTCTCCATCAAGTTATCTCTCTCCTTACTCTCTCTTAACTCTCTCTTTTAACTCTCTCTTAACTCTCCCCAAACACTCTCAATCCCCATCTCTCCATCAAGTTATCTCTCTCCCCACTCTCTCTTAACTCTCTTTTTTAACTCTCTCTTAACTCTCCCCAAACACTCTCAATCCCCATCTCTCCATCAAGTTATCTCTCTCCCCACGCTCTCTTAACTCTCTCTTTTAACTCTCTCTTAACTCTCCCCAAACACTCTCAATCCCCATCTCTCCATCAAGTTATCTCTCTCCCCACTCTCTCTTAACTCTCTCTTTTAACTCTCTCTTAACTCTCCCCAAACACTCTGAATCTCCATCTCTCCATCAAGTTATCTCTCCTTACTCTCTATTAACTCTCTCTTTTAACTCTCTCTTAACTCTCCCCAAACACTCTCAATCTCCATCTCTCCATCAAGTTATCTCTCTCCACTCTCTATTAACTCTCTCTTTTAACTCTCTCTTAACTCTCCCCAAACACTCTCAATCCCCATCTCTCCTTCAAGTTATCTCTCTCCCCACTCTCTCTTAACTCTCTCCCTACTCTCTCTTAACTCTCCCCAAACACTCTCAATCCCCATCTCTCCATCAAGTTATCTCTCTCTCTCTCTCTACTCTCTATTAACTCTCTCTTTTAACTCTCTCTTAACTCTCCCCAAACACTCTCAATCCCCATCTCTCCATCAAGTTATCTCTCTCCCCTCTCTCTCTTAACTCTCCCCAAACACTCTCAATCCCCATCTCTCCATCAAGTTATCTCTCTCTCTACTCTCTATTAACTCTCTCTTTTAACTCTCTCTTAACTCTCCCTAAACACTCTCAATCCCCATCTCTCCATCAAGTTATCTCTCTCCACTCTCTCTTAACTCTCTCTTTTAACTCTCTCTTAACTCTCCCCAAACACTCTCAATCCCCATCTCTCCATCAAGTTATCTCTCTCCCCACTCTCTCTTAACTCTCTCTTTTAACTCTCTCTTAACTCTCCCCAAACACTCTCAATCCCCATCTCTCCATCAAGTTATCTCTCTCCACTCTCTCTCTCTTAACTCTCCCCAAACACTCTCAATCCCCATCTCTCCATCAAGTTATCTCTCTCCCCACTCTCTCTTAACTCTCTCTTTTAACTCTCTCTTAACTCTCCCCAAACACTCTCAATCCCCATCTCTCCATCAAGTTATCTCTCTCCCCACTCTCTTTTAACTCTCCCCAAACACTCTCAATCCCCATCTCTCCATCAAGTTATCTCTCTCCACTCTCTCTTAACTCTCTTTTAACTCTCTCTTAACTCTCCCCAAACACTCTCAATCCCCATCTCTCCATCAAGTTATCTCTCCCCCCCCTCTCTCTCTCCCCCCCTTCGCTCTCAACTCGCCATCTCTACTCTGATCCATTTCGCTCTCCGTGCATCTCTTTAATATTATTATTTTTATTATTTTTTCTTCACCATCAGTGGAAACGAGAAGATGCTCGTTGTGGTCGGCACTTTGCCTCCTTCATCATTTCCTTTTTTTAAAAGTTTTCTTTTTTGTAATGCCTTGCTTATTGTGGACCACGCCCCCCAATTCCCCTTTTAAATGAAAGATTTCACGAAAGATTTCACGAAAGATTTCACGGTCTGCCCTCGCTCTCACTCCGAACTCTCTCAGCCCTTCCAAGGACTC
Source organism: Petromyzon marinus (assembly GCF_048934315.1). NCBI lineage: Eukaryota > Metazoa > Chordata > Hyperoartia > Petromyzontiformes > Petromyzontidae > Petromyzon > Petromyzon marinus. The sequence goes on from NW_027422618.1 coordinate 1,682,357, forward strand.
CCAAGTAAGTGACTGTGTGTGTGAACCTAGCCTGGCACCAGCGTCAGTGTGTGTGTGTGTGTGTGAACCTAGCCTGGTACCAGCGTCACTGTGTGTGTGTGTGTGAACCTAGCCTGGCACCAGCGTCACTGTGTGTATGTGAACGTAGCCTGGCACCAGCCTCACTGTGTGTGTGAACCTAGCCTGGCACCAGCCTCACTGTGTGTGTGAACCTAGCCTGGCACCAGCGTCACTGTGTGTGTGAACCTAGCCTGACACCAGCGTCACTGTGTGTGTGTGAACCTAGCCTGGCACCAGCGTCACTGTGTGTGTGTGAACCTAGCCTGGCACCAGCGTCACTGTGTGTGAACCTAGCCTGGCACCAGCGTCACTGTGTGTGTGAACCTAGCCTGGTACCAGCGTCACTGTGTGTGTGTGTGAACCTAGCCTGGCACCAGCGTCACTGTGTGTGTGAACCTAGCCTGGCACCAGCGTCACTGTGTGTGTGTGAACCTAGCCTGGCACCAGCGTCACTGTGTGTGTGAACCTAGCCTGGTACCAGCGTCACTGGGTGTGTGTGAACCTAGCCTGGTACCAGCGTCACTGTGTGTGTGTGTGAACCTAGCCTGGTACCAGCGTCACTGTGTGTGTGTGTGAACCTAGCCTGGCACCAGCCTCACTGTGTGTGTGTGAACCTAGCCTGGTACCAGCGTCACTGTGTGTGTGTGAACCTAGCCTGGCACCAGCGTCACTGTGTGTGTGAACCTAGCCTGGCACCAGCGTCACTGTGTGTGTGAACCTAGCCTGGTACCAGCATCACCGTGTGTGTGTGAACCTAGCCTGGTACCAGCGTCACTGTGTGTGTGTGAACCTAGCCTGGCACCAGCGTCACTGTGTGTGAACCTAGCCTGGTACTAGCGTCACTGTGTGTGTGAACCTAGTCTGGTACCAGCGTCACTGTGTATGTGAACCTAGCCTGGTACCAGCGTCACTGTGTATGTGAACCTAGCCTGGTACCAGCGTCACTGTGTGTGTGAACCTAGCCTGGCACCAGCGTCACTGTGTGTGTGTGAACCTAGCCTGGTACCAGCGTCACTGTGTGTGAACCTAGCCTGGCACCAGCGTCACTGTGTGTGTGAACCTAGCCTGGCACCAGCGTCACTGTGTGTGAACCTAGCCTGGTACCAGCGTCACTGTGTGTGTGAACCTAGCCTGGTACCAGCGTCACTGTGTGTGTGTGAACCTAGCCTGGTACCAGCGTTACTGTGTGTGTGTGAACCTAGCCTGGTACCAGCGTCACTGTGTGTGTGTGTGAACCTAGCCTGGCACCAGCGTCACTGTGTGTGTGAACCTAGCCTGGTACCAGCGTCACTGTGTGTGTGTGAACCTAGCCTGGTACCAGCGTCACTGTGTGTGTGTGTGAACCTAGCCTGGTACCAGCGTCACTGTGTGTGTGAACCTAGCCTGGTACCTGCGTCACTGTGTGTGTGTGAACCTAGCCTGGCACCAGCGTCACTGTGTGTGTGAACCTAGCCTGGCACCAGCGTCACTGTGTGTGTGTGTGAACCTAGCCTGGTACCAGCGTCACTGTGTGTGTGAACCTAGCCTGGTACCAGCGTCACTGTGTGTGTGTGAACCTAGCCTGGTACCAGCGTCACTGTGTGTGTGTGAACCTAGCCTGGTACCAGCGTCACTGTGTGTGTGTGTGAACCTAGCCTGGTACCAGCGTCACTGTGTGTGAACCTAGCCTGGTACCAGCGTCACTGTGTGTGTGTGAACCTAGCCTGGCACCAGCGTCACTGTGTGTGTGCGTGTGAACCTAGCCTGGTACCAGCGTCACTGTGTGTGAACCTAGCCTGGTACCAGCGTCACTGTGTGTGTGTGAACCTAGCCTGGCACTAGTGTCACTGTGTGTGTGTGTGTGAACCTAGCCTGGTACCAGCCTCACTGTGTGTGAACCTAGCCTGGTACCAGCGTCACTGTGTGTGAACCTAGCCTGGCACCAGCGTCACTGTGTGTGAACCTAGCCTGGCACCAGCGTCACTGTGTGTGTGAACCTAGCCTGGTACCAGCGTCACTGTGTGTGTGAACCTAGCCTGGTACCAGCGTCACTGTGTGTGTGTGAACCTAGCCTGGTACCAGCGTCACTGTGTGTGTGAACCTAGCCTGGCACCAGCGTCACTGTGTGTGTGTGAACCTAGCCTGGTACCAGCGTCACTGTGTGTGTGTGTGAACCTAGCCTGGCACCAGCGTCACTGTGTGTGTGAACCTAGCCTGGTACCAGCGTCACTGTGTGTGTGAACCTAGCCTGGTACCAGCGTCACTGTGTGTGTGTGAACCTAGCCTGGTACCAGCGTCACTGTGTGTGAACCTAGCCTGGTACCAGCGTCACTGTGTGTGTGTGAACCTAGCCTGGCACCAGCGTCACTGTGTGTGTGAACCTAGCCTGGCACCAGCGTCACTGTGTGTGAACCTAGCCTGGCACCAGCGTCACTGTGTGTGTGTGAACCTAGCCTGGTACCAGCGTCACTGTGTGTGTGTGAACCTAGCCTGGCACCAGCGTCACTGTGTGTGAACCTAGCCTGGCACCAGCGTCACTGTGTGTGTGAACCTTGCCTGGCACCAGCGTCACTGTGTGTGTGAACCTAGCCTGGCACCAGCGTCATTGTGTGTGTGTGAACCTAGCCTGGTACCAGCGTCACTGTGTGTGTGAACCTAGCCTGGTACCAGCGTCACTGTGTGTGTGTGTGTGAACCTAGCCTGGCACCAGCGTCACTGTGTGTGTGAACCTAGCTTGGTACCAGCGTCACTGTGTGTGAACCTAGCCTGGTACCAGCGTCACTGTGTGTGTGAACCTAGCCTGGCACCAGCGTCACTGTGTGTGCGAACCTAGCCTGGCACCAGCGTCACTGTGTGTGTGAACCTAGCCTGGCACCAGCGTCACTGTGTGTGTGTGAACCTAGCCTGGCACCAGCGTCACTGTGTGTGTGTGAACCTAGCCTGGCACCAGCGTCACTGTGTGTGAACCTAGCCTGGCACCAGCGTCACTGTGTGTGTGAACCTAGCCTGGCACCAGCGTCACTGTGTGTGTGAACCTAGCCTGGCACCAGCGTCATTGTGTGTGTGTGAACCTAGCCTGGTTCCAGCGTCACTGTGTGTGTGAACCTAGCCTGGTACCAGCGTCACTGTGTGTGTGTGTGAACCTAGCCTGGCACCAGCGTCACTGTGTGTGTGAACCTAGCTTGCTACCAGCGTCACTGTGTGTGTGAACCTAGCCTGGTACCAGCGTCACTGTTTGTGTGTGAACCTAGCCTGGCACCAGCGTCACTGTGTGTGAACCTAGCCTGGTACCAGCGTCACTGTGTGTGTGTGAACCTAGCCTGGCACCAGCGTCACTGTGTGTGTGTGTGAACCTAGCCTGGTACCAGCGTCACTGTGTGTGAACCTAGCCTGGCACCAGCGTCACTGTGTGTGAACCTAGCCTGGTACCAGCGTCACTGTGTGTGTGAACCTAGCCTGGTACCAGCGTCACTGTGTGTGTGTGAACCTAGCCTGGTACCAGCGTCACTGTGTGTGTGTGAACCTAGCCTGGTACCAGCGTCACTGTGTGTGTGAACCTAGCCTGGTACCAGCGTCACTGTGTGTGAACCTAGCCTGGTACCAGCGTCACTGTGTGTGTGAACCTAGCCTGGCACCAGCGTCACTGTGTGTGTGTGTGAACCTAACCTGGTACCAGCGTCACTGTGTGTGTGTGTGAACCTAGCCTGGCACCAGCGTCACTGTGTGTGTGTGAACCTAGCCTGGCACCAGCGTCACTGTGTGTGTGAACCTAGCCTGGCACCAGCGTCACTGCGTGTGTGTGTGAACCTAGCCTGGTACCAGCGTCACTGTGTGTGTGAACCTAGCCTGGTACCAGCGTCACTGTGTGTGTGTGAACCTAGCCTGGCACCAGCGTCACTGTGTGTGTGAACCTAGCCTGGTACCAGTGTCACTGTGTGTGTGAACCTAGCCTGGTACCAGCGTCACTGTGTGTGAACCTAGCCTGGCACCAGCGTCACTGTGTGTGTGTGTGTGAACCTAGCCTGGCACCAGCGTCACTGTGTGTGTGAACCTAGCCTGGTACCAGCGTCACTGTGTGTGTGTGAACCTAGCCTGGCACCAGCGTCACTGTGTGTGTGAACCTAGCCTGGTACCAGTGTCACTGTGTGTGTGAACCTAGCCTGGTACCAGCGTCACTGTGTGTGAACCTAGCCTGGCACCAGCGTCACTGTGTGTGTGTGTGTGAACCTAGCCTGGCACCAGCGTCACTGTGTGTGTGAACCTAGCCTGGTACCAGCGTCACTGTGTGTGTGTGTGTGAACCTAGCCTGGCACCAGCGTCATTGTGTGTGTGAACCTAGCCTGGCACCAGCGTCACTGTGTGTGAACCTAGCCTGGTACCAGCGTCACTGTGTGTGTGTGTGTGTGAACCTAGCCTGGCACCAGCGTCACTGTGTGTGTGAACCTAGCCTGGTAGCAGCGTCACTGTGTGTGTGTGAACCTAGCCTGGTACCAGCGTCACTGTGTGTGTGTGAACCTAGCCTGGTACCAGCATCACTGTGTGTGTGTGAACCTAGCCTGGCACCAGCGTCACTGTGTGTGTGAACCTAGCCTGGCACCAGCGTCACTGTGTGTGTGAACCTAGCCTGGCACCAGCGTCACTGTGTGTGTGTGAACCTAGCCTGGCACCAGCGTCACTGTGTGTGTGTGAACCTAGCCTGGTACCAGCGTCACTGTGTGTGTGTGAACCTAGCCTGGCACCAGCGTCACTGTGTGTATGAACCTAGCCTGGCACCAGCGTCACTGTGTGTGTGTGTGAACCTAGCCTGGCACCAGCGTCACTGTGTGTGTGTGAACCTAGCCTGGTACCAGCGTCACTGTGTGTGTGAACCTAGCCTGGCACCACCGTCACTGTGTGTGTGAACCTAGCCTGGCACCAGCGTCACTGTGTGTGTGTGAACCTAGCCTGAGTGTATAGTGGTGTAGTGTGTATTGTTGTTGTTTATAGTAGTGTAGTGTGTACTGTATAGTAATGTATTGTATAGTGTAGTGTATATTGTAGTGTATTGTATAGTGTAGTGTATATTGTAGTGTATATTAGTGTAGTGTATAGTGTAGTGTATATTAGTTTAGTGTGTAGTAGTGTATAGTAGTGTAATAGTGTAGTGTAAGGTAGTGTAGTAGTGTATAGTAGTGTACTATACACTACTACACACTACTACACACTACACTGCCATACACTATACACTACACTAATATACACTACTACACACTACACTGCCATACACTATACACTACACTACTACACACTACACTACTACATACAACACTACTATACGCTTCACTATATACTACACGACTATACACTACTATACACTACACTACACCACTATACACTACACTATACACTACACTACTATACACTACACTATACAATACACTACTACACACCACACTACTATACACTACACTACTATACACTACACTACTATACACTGTACACTACACTATACACTACACTACTATACACTACACTATACACTACACTACTATACACTACACTACTATACACTACACTATACACTACATGACACCACTCTACACTACTATACACTTCACTACTATACACTACACTATTATACACTGTACACTACACTATGTACTACACTACTATACACTACTATACACTACACTATACACTACACCACTATACACTACACTACTATACTCTTTGGTTCTATTCGGTAGAGTCACGTAGGTAAAAAATAAAACAACAAAAAATCACCACGACGTTTCGGCCACAACACAAGCGGCCTTCATCAGGTGAAGGGACCAGGCTGTCTGGAGGACAGCGCTGGAGTGAAACACAGCCACGCTCAGACCGCGACCTTTAAGCTGTGTGCGAGGAAACAAGGTGCCTTGACAAAGGAATTAGCATAAAAAAATTAGCATTTGATTGGCCGACTTAGCATAGAGGTGGTGTACATTCGGGTGAACTTGCCGTTTGGCGCGGGGGGCGGAGGGGGAGTTTCCCTATTGGTGGTGTGAAAAGGGAATTTGTAAGAGCTGCGAAAGTTTGGGGTACCACTACTTGAAAAAATATACTGTACCATTGAAATTAGTTTAATGTTTGGTTCGATTTAGAACATCTTTCCAATGGTTGCTTAATTTGAAACCATCCTCTCGGTTGAAATTGTGTCTGTGCTTGTAGATCTGAATTGCCTCGTGAACAAATCTCTGATAAAAACCCGTGGGTTTGCAAAGAACCTTGGTATCGGAGAAAATTATATCGTGATCACCCACAGCGTTGTAACAGTGATCAGCCACGGCAGAAGAATTCGTTTTGCCGTGTTTCAAATCTGATTTGTGCTCGCGAATTCGGTCAGAGACATGTCGCTTTGTCTCCCCGATATAGCAGTCACCGCAGGTACAACTCAATTTGTAAACCCCGGGGTACTGTAAGTCAGGAATGACATCCTTCACGGATGGGATCAGATCACGAATTTTGTGTACTGTATTGAACCGGACCTGGGTCTTGTGTTTGTTTAGAATTTTGGAAATCCTTTTAGTAACGCCTGCTATATATGGTAGTGTGATGGTTTTGACCGGAGTATCAAGTGTTTTTTTCTGTATGGAGGGAGAAACAGCTTGGCGGATGGTACGGTCAGAGTATCCATTCCTTTTGAGGGCCAGGTGTACATGTTTTAATTCACTGGTCAGGTGGTGTTGGTCCGAAATGCAATGAGCCCTATTGTATAAAGTTTTGATGAGAGAATTCTTCTGGGCTGGGTGGTGGTGGGAATCAGGCTTCAAGTAGGAATCCGTGTGGGTGGGTTTCCTGTAGACAGAATGCCCCAATGAGCCATCAGGTCTCCTCTCAAACAGAACATCCAAGAATGGCAGCTTGCCATCTTTCTCCACCTCCATGGTGAATTTGATGGCGGGATGTCTGGAATTGATGTGGTGTAGGAAAAGGTTCAGAGCTGGGAGGCCATGTGGCCAAATGACGAAAGTGTCATCCACATATCTCTTCCACAGGGAAGGTCTGCGGGTGGAAGTCTGGATGGCGTCTGATTCAAATTTCTCCATGAAAATATTGGCTATCACTGGTGACAAGGGGGATCCCATGGGGGTACCCTCATTTTGTTTGTAGAAGGAACCATTCCAAGTAAAGTAGGTATTGTTGAGGCAGTGCCTGACTAGTGCAGGTGTATCGGGGTCTAGTCCATGTTGGACCACTACACTACTATACACTTCACTATACACTACACTACTACACACTACACTACTATACACTTCACTATACACTACACTACTATACACTACACTGCCATACACTATACACTACACTACTATACACTACACTACTACACACTACACTGCTATACACTACACCACTATATACTACACTATACACTACACTACTACACACCACACTGCTATACACTTCACTATACACTACACTATACACTACTATACACTACACTATACACTACTATACACTACACTGCCATACACTATACACTACACTACTATACACTACACTATACACTACTATACAATTCACTATACACTACACTGCTATACACTATACACTACACTATACACTACACTGCTATACACTATACACTACACTACTATACACTACACTACTATACACTACACTACTTTATACTAGACTACTATACACTAAACAGTCTGCGGAAGGCTACACGTGCGGATGAATGCCTTCGTCCTGTCTTACGGCTTTTGGTTTTCACAATAAACGTTTCAGGGTTAGATCCCGTTATTCACAAATGTGCCGTAACCCTCCACCACCCGACACGGCCAATCGGTAAAAAAAAAAAGCGTCACGTTGACAAAAGACAAAATAGTTCGCTGCTTCAGCCCACCCGCGATGTCGAAGAGTTGAATCCACAACATTTACACATTTCGTTTTTGGGGTTTTTGCAGAATCGCGCTTCGGAGTCATCCTCGCAAGTGGACGACTCGTCCAGGATGGGACGGGGCGACGGGGAAGTTTCCCTCCGGAGCGGAATCGGTGTCCACCTCTCGCCGAGTGAAAAGATTTTAAACGTAGCAACGGCGACAAATTAAAAAATCTAAATCCAAGACGCGGCCTTTGGGAAAGTCAACGATGGCTCGGAGAATCACAAGTCCAGGCCGACAGTCGTCCGCGAGGATTGCGCGCATCCTTACCCTCTGCCTGACCTTGAGCTCAGTCTTGAAGGCTGCGGCTGATGGCGGCGGTGGTGGTGGTGGTGGTCGTGAAGGCGATGGTGGTGGTGGTGTAGGTTGTGGTGGTGTTGATGGTGGTGGTCGTGAAGGCGATGGTGGTGTCGGTGGTGGTGGTGGTGGTGGTGTAGGTTGTGGTGGTGTTGATGGTGGTGGTCGTGAAGGCGATGGTGGTGTCGGTGGTGGTGTTGTTGGTGGTGATGGTGGTCGTGAAGGCGATGGTGGTGTCGGTGGTGGTGGTGGTGGTGTAGGTTGTGGTGGTGTTGATGGTGGTGGTCGTGAAGGCGGTGGTGGTCCTGAAGGCGATGGTGGTGGTGTAGGTTATGATGGTGTTAATAGTCGTGAAGGCGATGGTGGTGTCGATGGTGGTGGTGGTGGTGGCGTAGGTGACGGTGGTGTTGATGCTGGCGGTGGTGGTGATGGTGGCGGTGTTGATTGGGGTGGTGGTGATGGTGGTGATGGTGGCGGTGGTGGTGGTGAAGGTTATGGTGGTGTTGACGGTGGTGTTGACGGTGGTGATGGTGGTGTTGATTGGGTTGGTGGTGGTGGTGATGGTGGTGATGGTGGCGGTGGTGGTGAAGGTGATGGTGGTGTTGATGGTGGCGAAGGTGATGGTGGTGGTGCTGATGGTGGTGGTGAAGTCTTCCGTATGGCAGGCAAGACCTCCTCAATGTGCTCACCACCTCCTCCTCCACCACGACGACCATCATCGTCAACGTCGTTCGCTCATTTCAAGGCCCAGGCTCGAGGTCCTCAGGAGGGAAGGGTCACTTCTGCAGGGCCAGGCTCTCATACCGCATCGACCAGCAACAACAACAACACCGTCAACAGCAACAACATCAACACCGTCAACGACAACAACATCAACACCGACAACAACATCAACACCGTCAATAACAACAACAACATCAACACCGTCAATGACAACAACATCAACACCATCAACGACAACAACATCAACACCGTCAACGACAACAACATCAACACCGTCAACGACAACAACAACGTCAACAACAACATCAACACCGTCAACGACAACATTAACACCGTCAATAGCAACAACATCAACACCGTCAATAGCAACAACATCAACACCGTCAATGACAACAACATCAACACCGTCAATGACAACAACATCAACACCGTCAACGACAACAACATCAACACCGTCAACAACAACAACATCAACACCGTCAACAACAACAACATCATCAACACCGTCAATGACGACATCATCGCCGACGGCGACATCAAGGACAACAACATCATCAACACCGTCAACGACAACGACATCAACATCGTCAACAACAACATCATCGCCGACAGCGACATCATCAACAACAACAACAACGACATCAACATCGTCAACAACAACATCATCGCCGACAGCGACATCATCAACAACAACAACAACGACATCAACATCGTCAACAACAACATCAACACCGACAGCGACATCATCAACAACAACAACAAGAACAACAACAACAACAACAAGGACAACATCAAGGACAACAACGGGCCGGGGCACCGCAGGCGTCGATCGAAGCCGAGGCCGACGCCAAGTGGCGGCCGAGGTGGCCTCTTGGCCACCGCCACGACGGTCAAAGACGTCAATGGCGAGGCCTGGGGGCCCCGGGTGCCCTGGGGGCCCGGGGTGCCCTGGGGGCACGGGGTGCCCGGAGTGCCCTGGGTGCCCTGGGGGCCCTGGGGGACCCTGGGGCCCAGGCCGAGTGGAGGATCGGCCACAGCGCGCCGCGGTTCGGTCGAAGTGGGCGGAGATTCGGAGGAAGTGGGCGGAGATTCGGAGGAAGTGGGCGGAGATTCGGAGGAAGTGGGCGGAGATTCGGTCGAAGTGGGCGGAGATTCGGAGGAAGTGGGCGGAGATTTGGAGGAAGTGGGTGGAGATTCGGTCGAAGTGGGCGGAGATTCGGTCGAAGGGGGCGGGGATTCCGGCGAAGCGGGCGGGCCTTTTGTGAAAGTGGGCGGGGCTCCCGAAGAAGTGGGCGGGCATTCGGATGGAGCGGGCGTGGCCTCGGAGCAGGGGGAGGAGATTGTAACCGAGGTGCAGGCTGCACGGATGACGTTCATCGATTCCCCATTCTCCTCGTCGTCTTCTGAGCTCGCGCTCGACACGCAGGAGGTGAGGAGCGCCCCCCCCCACACCCCCCCCACACACCCCCCCCCACACAACCCCCCACAACCCCCCCCCCCACAACCCCATCAAGCTGCAGAGGTTCAAACCCGGCGGGCCGCCCGGGTTAATACCGCCACCTATGAGTCTCTGTGTGCTGAGTCTGTGGGTCTCTGTGTGATGAGTCTGTGGGTCTCTGTGTGGTGAGTCTGTGGGTCTCTGTGTGGTGAGTGTGTGGGTCTCTGTGTGGTGAGTCTGTGGGTCTCTGTGTGGTGAGTCTGTGGGTCTCTGTGTGGTGAGTCTGTGGGTCTCTGTGTGGTGAGTCTGTGTGTCTCTGTGTGGTGAGTCTATTGGTCTCTGTGTTGTGAGTCTGTGAGTCTCTGTGTGCTGAGTCTGTGGGTCTCTGTGTGGTGAGTCTGTGGGTCTCTGTGTAGTGAGTCTGTGGGTCTCTGTGTGGTGAGTCTATGGGTCTCTGTGTTAGGAGTCTGTGGGTCTCTGTGTGGTGAGCCTGTGGGTCTGTGTGTGGTGAGTCTGTGGGTCTCTGTGTGATGAGTCTATGGGTCTCTGTGTGGTGAGTCTGTGGGTCTCTGTGTGGTGAGTCTATGGGTCTCTGTGTGGTGAGTCTTTGGGTCTCTGTGTGGTGAGTCTATGGTTCTGTGTGTGGTGAGTCTGTGGGTCTCTGTGTGCTGAGTCTATGGGTCTCTGTGTGGTGAGTCTGTGGGTCTCTGTGTGGTGAGTCTGTGGGTCTCTGTGTTGTGAGTCTGTGGGTCTCTGTGTGGTGAGTCTGTGGGTCTCTGTGTGGTGAGTCTGTGGGTCTCTGTGTAGTGAGTCTGTGGGTCTCTGTGTGGTGAGTCTATGGGTCTCTGTGTGGTGAGTCTGTGGGTCTCTGTGTGGTGAGTCTGTGGGTCTCTGTGTGGTGAGTCTGTGGGTCTCTGTGCGGTGAGTCTGTGGGTCTCTGGGTGGTGAGTCTGTGGGTCTCTGTGTGGTGAGTCTGTGGGTCTCTGTGTGGTGAGTCTGTGGGTCTCTGTGTGGTGAGTCTGTGGGTCTCTGTGTGGTGAGTCTGTGGGTCTCTGTGTGGTGAGTCTGTGGGTCTCTGTGTGGTGAGTCTAAGGGTCTCGGTGTTGTGAGTCTGTGAGTCTCTGTGTGCTGAGTCTGTGAGTTTCTTTGTGGTGAGTCTGTGGGTCTCTGTGTGGTGAGTCTGTGGGTCTCTGTGTGGTGAGTCTATGGGTCTCTGTGTTAGGAGTCTGTGGGTCTCTGTGTGGTGAGCCTGTGGGTCTCTGTGTGCTGAGTCTATGAGTCTCTGTGTGGTGAGTCTGTGGGTCTCTGTGTGGTGAGTCTATGGGTCTCTGTGTGGTGAGTCTATGGGTCTCTGTGTGGTGAGTCTATGGGTCTGTGTGTGATGAGTCTATGGGTCTCTGTGTGGTGAGTCTGTGGGTCTCTGTGTGGTGAGTCTATGGGTCTCTGTGTGGTGAGTCTTTGGGTCTCTGTGTGGTGAGTCTATGGGTCTGTGTGTGGTCAGTCTGTGGGTCTCTGTGTGCTGAGTCTATGGGTCTCTGTGTGGTGAGTCTATGGGTCTCTGTGTGGTGAGTTTGTGGGTCTCTGTGTGGTGAGTCTGTGGGTCTCTGTGTTGTGAGTCTGTGGGTCTCTGTGTGGTGAGTCTGTGGTTCTCTGTGTGGTGAGTCTGTGGGTCTCTGTGTGGTGAGTCTGTGGGTCTCTGTGTGGTGAGTCTATGGGTCTCTGTGTGGTGAGTCTGTGGGTCTCTGTGTGGTGAGTCTGTGGGTCTCTGTGTGGTGAGTCTGTGGGTCTCTGTGTGATGAGTCTATGAGTCTCCGCGTGTTGTGAGTCTGTGGGTCTCTGTGTGGTGAGTCTGTGGGTCTCTATGTGGTGAGTCTATGGGTATCTGTGTGGTGAGTCTATGGGTCTCTGTGTGATGGGTTTATGGGTCTCTGTGTGGTGAGTCTGTGGGTCTCTGTGTGGTGAGTCTATGGGTCTCTGTGTTAGGAGTCTGTGGGTCACTGTGTGCTGAGTCTATGGGTCTCTGTGTGGTGAGTCTGTGGGTCTCTGTGTGGTGAGTCTGTGGGTCTCTGTGTTGTGAGTCTGTGGGTCTCTGTGTGATGAGTCTATGGGTCTCTGTGTGGGGACGCTGTGGGTCTTTGTGTGGTGAGTCTGTGGGTCTCTGTGTGGTGAGTCTATGGGTCTCTGAGTCTGTGAGTCTCTGTGTGGTGAGTCTATGGGTCTCTGTGTAGTGAGTCTATGAGTCTCTGTGTGGTGACGCTGTGGGTCTCTGTGTGGTGAGTCTATGGGTCTCTGTGTGGTGAGTCTGTGGGTCACTGTGTGGTGAGTCTGTGGGTCTCTGTGTGGTGAGTCTATGGGTCTCTGTGTGGTGAGTCTGTGGGTCTCTGTGTGGTGAGTCTGTGGGTCTCTGTGTGGTGAGTCTGTGTGTCTCTGTGTGGTGAGTCTATTGGTCTCTGTGTTGTGAGTCTGTGAGTCTCTGTGTGCTGAGTCTGTGGGTCTCTGTGTGGTGAGTCTGTGGGTCTCTGTGTAGTGAGTCTGTGGGTCTCTGTGTGGTGAGTCTATGGGTCTCTGTGTTAGGAGTCTGTGGGTCTCTGTGTGGTGAGCCTGTGGGTCTGTGTGTGGTGAGTCTGTGGGTCTCTGTGTGATGAGTCTATGGGTCTCTGTGTGGTGAGTCTGTGGGTCTCTGTGTGGTGAGTCTATGGGTCTCTGTGTGGTGAGTCTTTGGGTCTCTGTGTGGTGAGTCTATGGTTCTGTGTGTGGTGAGTCTGTGGGTCTCTGTGTGCTGAGTCTATGGGTCTCTGTGTGGTGAGTCTGTGGGTCTCTGTGTGGTGAGTCTGTGGGTCTCTGTGTTGTGAGTCTGTGGGTCTCTGTGTGGTGAGTCTGTGGGTCTCTGTGTGGTGAGTCTGTGGGTCTCTGTGTGGTGAGTCTGTGGGTCTCTGTGTGGTGAGTCTATGGGTCTCTGTGTGGTGAGTCTGTGGGTCTCTGTGTGGTGAGTCTGTGGGTCTCTGTGTGGTGAGTCTGTGGGTCTCTGTGTGGTGAGTCTGTGGGTCTCTGTGTGGTGAGTCTGTGGGTCTCTGTGTGATGAGTCTATGAGTCTCCGCGTGTTGTGAGTCTGTGGGTCTCTGTGTGGTGAGTCTGTGGGTCTCTATGTGGTGAGTCTATGGGTATCTGTGTGGTGAGTCTATGGGTCTCTGTGTGATGGGTTTATGGGTCTCTGTGTGGTGAGTCTGTGGGTCTCTGTGTGGTGAGTCTATGGGTCTCTGTGTTAGGAGTCTGTGGGTCACTGTGTGCTGAGTCTATGGGTCTCTGTGTGGTGAGTCTGTGGGTCTCTGTGTGGTGAGTCTGTGGGTCTCTGTGTTGTGAGTCTGTGGGTCTCTGTGTGATGAGTCTATGGGTCTCTGTGTGGGGACGCTGTGGGTCTTTGTGTGGTGAGTCTGTGGGTCTCTGTGTGGTGAGTCTATGGGTCTCTGAGTCTGTGAGTCTCTGTGTGGTGAGTCTATGGGTCTCTGTGTAGTGAGTCTATGAGTCTCTGTGTGGTGACGCTGTGGGTCTCTGTGTGGTGAGTCTATGGGTCTCTGTGTGGTGAGTCTGTGGGTCACTGTGTGGTGAGTCTGTGGGTCTCTGTGTGGTGAGTCTATGGGTCTCTGTGTGGTGAGTCTGTGGGTCTCTGTGTGGTGAGTCTGTGGGTCTCTGTGTGGTGAGTCTGTGTGTCTCTGTGTGGTGAGTCTATTGGTCTCTGTGTTGTGAGTCTGTGAGTCTCTGTGTGCTGAGTCTGTGGGTCTCTGTGTGGTGAGTCTGTGGGTCTCTGTGTAGTGAGTCTGTGGGTCTCTGTGTGGTGAGTCTATGGGTCTCTGTGTTAGGAGTCTGTTGGTCTCTGTGTGGTGAGCCTGTGGGTCTGTGTGTGGTGAGTCTGTGGGTCTCTGTGTGATGAGTCTATGGGTCTCTGTGTGGTGAGTCTGTGGGTCTCTGTGTGGTGAGTCTATGGGTCTCTGTGTGGTGAGTCTTTGGGTCTCTGTGTGGTGAGTCTATGGTTCTGTGTGTGGTGAGTCTGTGGGTCTCTGTGTGCTGAGTCTATGGGTCTCTGTGTGGTGAGTCTGTGGGTCTCTGTGTGGTGAGTCTGTGGGTCTCTGTGTTGTGAGTCTGTGGGTCTCTGTGTGGTGAGTCTGTGGGTCTCTGTATGGTGAGTCTGTGGGTCTCTGTGTGGTGAGTCTGTGGGTCTCTGTGTGGTGAGTCTATGGGTCTCTGTGTGGTGAGTCTGTGGGTCTCTGTGTGGTGAGTCTGTGGGTCTCTGTGTGGTGAGTCTGTGGGTCTCTGTGTGATGAGTCTATGAGTCTCCGCGTGTTGTGAGTCTGTGGGTCTCTGTGTGGTGAGTCTGTGGGTCTCTATGTGGTGAGTCTATGGGTCTCTGTGAGGTGAGTCTATGGGTCTCTGTGTGATGGGTTTATGGGTCTCTGTGTGGTGAGTCTGTGGGTCTCTGTGTGGTGAGTCTATGGGTCTCTGTGTTAGGAGTCTGTGGGTCTCTGTGTGGTGAGTCTGTGGGTCTCTGCGTGGTGAGTCTGTGGGTCTAGGTGTGGTGAGTCTGTGGGTCTCTGTGTGGTGAGTCTGTGGGTCTCTGTGTAGTGAGTGTGTGGGTCTCTGTGTGGTGAGTCTGTGGGTCACTGTGTGCTGAGTCTATGGGTCTCTGTGTGGTGAGTCTGTGGGTCTCTGTGTGGTGAGTCTGTGGGTCTCTGTGTTGTGAGTCTGTGGGTCTCTGTGTGGTGAGTCTGTGGGTCTCTGTGTGGTGAGTCTGTGGGTCTCTGTGTGGTGAGTCTGTGGGTCTCTGTGTGGTGAGTCTATGGCTCTCTGTGTGGTGAGTCTGTGGGTCTCTGTGTGGTGAGTCTGTGGGTCTCTGTGTGCTGAGTCTATGAGTCTCTGTGTGGTGAGTCTGTGGGTCTCTGTGTGGTGAGTCTATGGGTCTCTGTGTGGTGAGTCTATGGGTCTCTGTGTGGTGAGTCTATGGGTCTGTGTGTGGTGAGTCTGTGGGTCTCTGTGTGGTGAGTCTGTGGGTCTCTGTATGCTGAGTCTGTGGGTCTCTGTGTGGTTGGTCTGTGGGTCTCTGTGTGGTGAGTCTGTGGGTCTCTGTGTTGTGAGTCTGTGGGTCTCTGTGCGGTGAGTCTGTGGGTCTCTGGGTGGTGAGTCTGTGGGTCTCTGTGTGCTGAGTCTGTGGGTCTCTGTGTGGTGAGTCTGTGGGTCTCTGTGTGGTGAGTCTGTGGGTCTCTGTGTGGTGAGTCTGTGGGTCTCTGTGTGGTGAGTCTGTGGGTCTCTGTGTGGTGAGTCTAAGGGTCTCGGTGTTGTGAGTCTGTGAGTCTCTGTGTGCTGAGTCTGTGAGTCTCTGTGTGGTGAGTCTGTGGGTCTCTGTGTGGTGAGTCTGTGGGTCTCTGTGTGGTGAGCCTGTGGGTCTCTGTGTGCTGAGTCTATGAGTCTCTGTGTGGTGAGTCTGTGGGTCTCTGTGTGGTGAGTCTATGGGTCTCTGTGTGGTGAGTCTATGGGTCTCTGTGTGGTGAGTCTATGGGTCTGTGTGTGGTGAGTCTGTGGGTCTCTGTGTGATGAGTCTATGGGTCTCTGTGTGGTGAGTCTGTGGGTCTCTGTGTGGTGAGTCTATGGGTCTCTGTGTGGTGTGTCTTTGGGTCTCTGTGTGGTGAGTCTATGGGTCTGTGTGTGGTCAGTCTGTGGGTCTCTGTGTGGTGAGTCTGTGGGTCTCTGTGTGGTGAGTCTGTGGGTCTCTGTGTGGTGAGTCTAAGGGTCTCGGTGTTGTGAGTCTGTGAGTCTCTGTGTGCTGAGTCTGTGAGTCTCTGTGTGGTGAGTCTGTGGGTCTCTGTGTGGTGAGTCTGTGGGTCTCTGTGTGGTGAGCCTGTGGGTCTCTGTGTGCTGAGTCTATGAGTCTCTGTGTGGTGAGTCTGTGGGTCTCTGTGTGGTGAGTCTATGGGTCTCTGTGTGGTGAGTCTGTGGGTCTCTGTGTGGTGAGTCTGTGGGTCTCTGTGTGGTGAGTCTATGGGTCTCTGTGTGGTGAGTCTGTGGGTCTCTGTGTGGTGAGTCTGTGGGTCTCTGTGTTGTGAGTCTGTGGGTCTCTGTGTGGTGAGTCTGTGGGTCTCTGTGTGGTGAGTCTGTGGGTCTCTGTGTGGTGAGTCTGTGGGTCTCTGTGTGGTGAGTCTATGGCTCTCTGTGTGGTGAGTCTGTGGGTCTCTGTGTGGTGAGTCTGTGGGTCTCTGTGTGCTGAGTCTATGAGTCTCTGTGTGGTGAGTCTGTGGGTCTCTGTGTGGTGAGTCTATGGGTCTCTGTGTGGTGAGTCTATGGGTCTCTGTGTGGTGAGTCTATGGGTCTGTGTGTGGTGAGTCTGTGGGTCTCTGTGTGGTGAGTCTGTGGGTCTCTGTGTGCTGAGTCTGTGGGTCTCTGTGTGGTTGGTCTGTGGGTCTCTGTGTGGTGAGTCTGTGGGTCTCTGTGTTGTGAGTCTGTGGGTCTCTGTGCGGTGAGTCTGTGGGTCTCTGGGTGGTGAGTCTGTGGGTCTCTGTGTGCTGAGTCTGTGGGTCTCTGTGTGGTGAGTCTGTGGGTCTCTGTGTGGTGAGTCTGTGGGTCTCTGTGTGGTGAGTCTGTGGGTCTCTGTGTGGTGAGTCTGTGGGTCTCTGTGTGGTGAGTCTAAGGGTCTCGGTGTTGTGAGTCTGTGAGTCTCTGTGTGCTGAGTCTGTGAGTCTCTGTGTGGTGAGTCTGTGGGTCTCTGTGTGGTGAGTCTGTGGGTCTCTGTGTGGTGAGCCTGTGGGTCTCTGTGTGCTGAGTCTATGAGTCTCTGTGTGGTGAGTCTGTGGGTCTCTGTGTGGTGAGTCTATGGGTCTCTGTGTGGTGAGTCTATGGGTCTCTGTGTGGTGAGTCTATGGGTCTGTGTGTGGTGAGTCTGTGGGTCTCTGTGTGATGAGTCTATGGGTCTCTGTGTGGTGAGTCTGTGGGTCTCTGTGTGGTGAGTCTATGGGTCTCTGTGTGGTGTGTCTTTGGGTCTCTGTGTGGTGAGTCTATGGGTCTGTGTGTGGTCAGTCTGTGGGTCTCTGTGTGGTGAGTCTGTGGGTCTCTGTGTGGTGAGTCTGTGGGTCTCTGTGTGGTGAGTCTAAGGGTCTCGGTGTTGTGAGTCTGTGAGTCTCTGTGTGCTGAGTCTGTGAGTCTCTGTGTGGTGAGTCTGTGGGTCTCTGTGTGGTGAGTCTGTGGGTCTCTGTGTGGTGAGCCTGTGGGTCTCTGTGTGCTGAGTCTATGAGTCTCTGTGTGGTGAGTCTGTGGGTCTCTGTGTGGTGAGTCTATGGGTCTCTGTGTGGTGAGTCTATGGGTCTCTGTGTGGTGAGTCTATGGGTCTGTGTGTGGTGAGTCTGTGGGTCTCTGTGTGATGAGTCTATGGGTCTCTGTGTGGTGAGTCTGTGGGTCTCTGTGTGGTGAGTCTATGGGTCTCTGTGTGGTGTGTCTTTGGGTCTCTGTGTGGTGAGTCTATGGGTCTGTGTGTGGTCAGTCTGTGGGTCTCTGTGTGCTGAGTCTATGGGTCTCTGTGTGGTGAGTCTATGGGTCTCTGTGTGGTGAGTTTGTGGGTCTCTGTGTGGTGAGTCTGTGGGTCTCTGTGTTGTGAGTCTGTGGGTCTCTGTGTTGTGAGTCTGTGGGTCTCTGAGTGGTGAGTCTGTGGGTCTCTGTGTGGTGAGTCTGTGGGTCTCTGTGTGGTGAGTCTGTGGGTCTCTGTGTGGTGAGTCTATGGGTCTCTGTGTGGTGAGTCTGTGGGTCTCTGTGTGGTGAGTCTGTGGGTCTCTGTGTGGTGAGTCTGTGGGTCTCTGTGTGATGAGTCTATGAGTCTCCGCGTGTTGAGTCTGTGGGTCTCTGTGTGGTGAGTCTGTGGGTCTCTATGTGGTGAGTCTATGGTTCTCTGTGTGGTGAGTCTATGGGTCTCTGTGTGATGGGTTTATGGGTCTCTGTGTGGTGAGTCTGTGGGTCTCTGTGTGGTGAGTCTATGGGTCTCTGTGTTAGGAGTCTGTGGGTCACTGTGTGCTGAGTCTATGGGTCTCTGTGTGGTGAGTCTGTGGGTCTTTGTGTGGTGAGTCTGTGGGTCTCTGTGTTGTGAGTCTGTGGGTCTCTGTGTGATGAGTCTATGGGTCTCTGTGTGGGGACGCTGTGGGTCTTTGTGTGGTGAGTCTGTGGGTCTCTGTGTGGTGAGTCTATGGGTCTCTGAGTCTGTGAGTCTCTGTGTGGTGAGTCTATGGGTCTCTGTGTAGTGAGTCTATGGGTCTCTGTGTGGTGACGCTGTGGGTCTCTGTGTGGTGAGTCTATGGGTCTGTGTGTGGTGAGTCTGTGGGTCACTGTGTGGTGAGTCTGTGGGTCTCTGTGTGGTGAGTCTATGGGTCTCTGTGTGGTGAGTCTGTGGGTCTCTGTGTGGTGAGTCTGTGGGTCTCTGTGTGGTGAGTCTGTGTGTCTCTGTGTGGTGAGTCTATTGGTCTCTGTGTTGTGAGTCTGTGAGTCTCTGTGTGCTGAGTCTGTGGGTCTCTGTGTGGTGAGTCTATGGGTCTCTGTGTGGTGAGTTTGTGGGTCTCTGTGTGGTGAGTCTGTGGGTCTCTGTGTTGTGAGTCTGTGGGTCTCTGTGTTGTGAGTCTGTGGGTCTCTGAGTGGTGAGTCTGTGGGTCTCTGTGTGGTGAGTCTGTGGGTCTCTGTGTGGTGAGTCTGTGGGTCTCTGTGTGGTGAGTCTATGGGTCTCTGTGTGGTGAGTCTGTGGGTCTCTGTGTGGTGAGTCTGTGGGTCTCTGTGTGGTGAGTCTGTGGGTCTCTGTGTGATGAGTCTATGAGTCTCCGCGTGTTGAGTCTGTGGGTCTCTGTGTGGTGAGTCTGTGGGTCTCTATGTGGTGAGTCTATGGTTCTCTGTGTGGTGAGTCTATGGGTCTCTGTGTGATGGGTTTATGGGTCTCTGTGTGGTGAGTCTGTGGGTCTCTGTGTGGTGAGTCTATGGGTCTCTGTGTTAGGAGTCTGTGGGTCACTGTGTGCTGAGTCTATGGGTCTCTGTGTGGTGAGTCTGTGGGTCTTTGTGTGGTGAGTCTGTGGGTCTCTGTGTTGTGAGTCTGTGGGTCTCTGTGTGATGAGTCTATGGGTCTCTGTGTGGGGACGCTGTGGGTCTTTGTGTGGTGAGTCTGTGGGTCTCTGTGTGGTGAGTCTATGGGTCTCTGAGTCTGTGAGTCTCTGTGTGGTGAGTCTATGGGTCTCTGTGTAGTGAGTCTATGGGTCTCTGTGTGGTGACGCTGTGGGTCTCTGTGTGGTGAGTCTATGGGTCTGTGTGTGGTGAGTCTGTGGGTCACTGTGTGGTGAGTCTGTGGGTCTCTGTGTGGTGAGTCTATGGGTCTCTGTGTGGTGAGTCTGTGGGTCTCTGTGTGGTGAGTCTGTGGGTCTCTGTGTGGTGAGTCTGTGTGTCTCTGTGTGGTGAGTCTATTGGTCTCTGTGTTGTGAGTCTGTGAGTCTCTGTGTGCTGAGTCTGTGGGTCTCTGTGTGGTGAGTCTGTGGGTCTCTGTGTGGTGAGTCTGTGGGTCTCTGTGTGGTGAGTCTATGGGTCTCTGTGTTAGGAGTCTGTGGGTCTCTGTGTGGTGAGCCTGTGGGTCTGTGTGTGGTGAGTCTGTGGGTCTCTGTGTGATGAGTCTATGGGTCTCTGTGTGGTAAGTCTGTGGGTCTCTGGGTGGTGAGTCTATGGGTCTCTGTGTGGTGAGTCTTTGGGTCTCTGTGTGGTGAGTCTATGGTTCTGTGTGTGGTGAGTCTGTGGGTCTCTGTGTGCTGAGTCTATGAGTCTCCGCGTGTTGTGAGTCTGTGGGTCTCTGTGTGGTGAGTCTGTGGGTCTCTATGTGGTGAGTCTATGGGTCTCTGTGTGGTGAGTCTATGGGTCTCTGTGTGATGGGTTTATGGGTCTCTGTGTGGTGAGTCTGTGGGTCTCTGTGTGGTGAGTCTATGGGTCTCTGTGTTAGGAGTCTGTGGGTCTCTGTGTGGTGAGTCTGTGGGTCTCTGCGTGGTGAGTCTGTGGGTCTAGGTGTGGTGAGTCTGTGGGTCTCTGTGTGGTGAGTCTGTGGGTCTCTGTGTAGTGAGTGTGTGGGTCTCTGTGTGGTGAGTCTGTGGGTCACTGTGTGCTGAGTCTATGGGTCTCTGTGTGGTGAGTCTGTGGGTCTCTGTGTGGTGAGTCTGTGGGTCTCTGTGTTGTGAGTCTGTGGGTCTCTGTGTGGTGAGTCTGTGGGTCTCTGTGTGGTGAGTCTGTGGGTCTCTGTGTGGTGAGTCTGTGGGTCTCTGTGTGGTGAGTCTATGGGTCTCTTTGTGGTGAGTCTGTGGGTCTCTGTGTGGTGAGTCTGTGGGTCTCTGTGTGCTGAGTCTATGAGTCTCTGTGTGGTGAGTCTGTGGGTCTCTGTGTGGTGAGTCTATGGGTCTCTGTGTGGTGAGTCTGTGGGTCTCTGTGTGGAGAGTCTGTGGGTCTCTGTGCGGTGAGTCTGTGGGTCTCTGTGTGCTGAGTCTGTGGGTCTCTGTGTGGTGAGTCTATGGGTCTCTGTGTGGTGAGTCTGTGGGTCTCTGTGTGGGGACGCTGTGAGTCTCTGTGTGGTGAGTCTGTGGGTCTTTGTGTGGTGAGTCAGTGGGTCTCTGTGTGGTGAGTCTATGGGTCTCTGAGTCTGTGAGTCTCTGTGTGGTGAGTCTATGGGTCTCTGTGTAGTGAGTCTATGGGTCTCTGTGTGGTGACGCTGTGGGTCTCTGTGTGGTGAGTCTATGTATCTCTGTGTGGTGAGTCTGTGGGTCACTGTGTGGTGAGTCTGTGGGTCTCTTTGTGGTGAGTCTATGGGTCTCTGTGTGGTGAGTCTGTGGGTCTCTGTGTGGTGAGTCTGTGGGTCTCTGTGTGGTGAGTCTGTGGGTCTCTGTGTGGTGAGTCTATGGGTCTCTGTGTTGTGAGTCTGTGAGTCTCTGTGTGCTGAGTCTGTGGGTCTCTGTGTGGTGAGTCTGTGGGTCTCTGTGTGGTGAGTCTGTGGGTCTCTGTGTGGTGAGTCTGTGGGTCTCTGTGTGGTTGGTCTGTGGGTCTCTGTGTGGTGAGTCTGTGGGTCTCTGTGTTGTGAGTCTGTGGGTCTCTGTGCGGTGAGTCTGTGGGTCTCTGGGTGGTGAGTCTGTGGGTCTCTGTGTGCTGAGTCTGTGGGTCTCTGTGTGGTGAGTCTGTGGGTCTCTGTGTGGTGAGTCTGTGGGTCTCTGTGTGGTGAGTCTGTGGGTCTCTGTGTGGTGAGTCTGTGGGTCTCTGTGTGGTGAGTCTAAGGGTCTCGGTGTTGTGAGTCTGTGAGTCTCTGTGTGCTGAGTCTGTGAGTCTCTGTGTGGTGAGTCTGTGGGTCTCTGTGTGGTGAGTCTGTGGGTCTCTGTGTGGTGAGCCTGTGGGTCTCTGTGTGCTGAGTCTATGAGTCTCTGTGTGGTGAGTCTGTGGGTCTCTGTGTGGTGAGTCTATGGGTCTCTGTGTGGTGAGTCTATGGGTCTCTGTGTGGTGAGTCTATGGGTCTGTGTGTGGTGAGTCTGTGGGTCTCTGTGTGATGAGTCTATGGGTCTCTGTGTGGTGAGTCTGTGGGTCTCTGTGTGGTGAGTCTATGGGTCTCTGTGTGGTGTGTCTTTGGGTCTCTGTGTGGTGAGTCTATGGGTCTGTGTGTGGTCAGTCTGTGGGTCTCTGTGTGGTGAGTCTGTGGGTCTCTGTGTGGTGAGTCTGTGGGTCTCTGTGTGGTGAGTCTAAGGGTCTCGGTGTTGTGAGTCTGTGAGTCTCTGTGTGCTGAGTCTGTGAGTCTCTGTGTGGTGAGTCTGTGGGTCTCTGTGTGGTGAGTCTGTGGGTCTCTGTGTGGTGAGCCTGTGGGTCTCTGTGTGCTGAGTCTATGAGTCTCTGTGTGGTGAGTCTGTGGGTCTCTGTGTGGTGAGTCTATGGGTCTCTGTGTGGTGAGTCTATGGGTCTCTGTGTGGTGAGTCTATGGGTCTGTGTGTGGTGAGTCTGTGGGTCTCTGTGTGATGAGTCTATGGGTCTCTGTGTGGTGAGTCTGTGGGTCTCTGTGTGGTGAGTCTATGGGTCTCTGTGTGGTGTGTCTTTGGGTCTCTGTGTGGTGAGTCTATGGGTCTGTGTGTGGTCAGTCTGTGGGTCTCTGTGTGCTGAGTCTATGGGTCTCTGTGTGGTGAGTCTATGGGTCTCTGTGTGGTGAGTTTGTGGGTCTCTGTGTGGTGAGTCTGTGGGTCTCTGTGTTGTGAGTCTGTGGGTCTCTGTGTTGTGAGTCTGTGGGTCTCTGAGTGGTGAGTCTGTGGGTCTCTGTGTGGTGAGTCTGTGGGTCTCTGTGTGGTGAGTCTGTGGGTCTCTGTGTGGTGAGTCTATGGGTCTCTGTGTGGTGAGTCTGTGGGTCTCTGTGTGGTGAGTCTGTGGGTCTCTGTGTGGTGAGTCTGTGGGTCTCTGTGTGATGAGTCTATGAGTCTCCGCGTGTTGAGTCTGTGGGTCTCTGTGTGGTGAGTCTGTGGGTCTCTATGTGGTGAGTCTATGGTTCTCTGTGTGGTGAGTCTATGGGTCTCTGTGTGATGGGTTTATGGGTCTCTGTGTGGTGAGTCTGTGGGTCTCTGTGTGGTGAGTCTATGGGTCTCTGTGTTAGGAGTCTGTGGGTCACTGTGTGCTGAGTCTATGGGTCTCTGTGTGGTGAGTCTGTGGGTCTTTGTGTGGTGAGTCTGTGGGTCTCTGTGTTGTGAGTCTGTGGGTCTCTGTGTGATGAGTCTATGGGTCTCTGTGTGGGGACGCTGTGGGTCTTTGTGTGGTGAGTCTGTGGGTCTCTGTGTGGTGAGTCTATGGGTCTCTGAGTCTGTGAGTCTCTGTGTGGTGAGTCTATGGGTCTCTGTGTAGTGAGTCTATGGGTCTCTGTGTGGTGACGCTGTGGGTCTCTGTGTGGTGAGTCTATGGGTCTGTGTGTGGTGAGTCTGTGGGTCACTGTGTGGTGAGTCTGTGGGTCTCTGTGTGGTGAGTCTATGGGTCTCTGTGTGGTGAGTCTGTGGGTCTCTGTGTGGTGAGTCTGTGGGTCTCTGTGTGGTG
Organism: Petromyzon marinus; assembly: GCF_048934315.1. Lineage (NCBI taxonomy): Eukaryota > Metazoa > Chordata > Hyperoartia > Petromyzontiformes > Petromyzontidae > Petromyzon > Petromyzon marinus. The sequence continues at coordinate 1,705,841 of NW_027422618.1, forward strand.
AGTCTGTGTGTCTCTGTGTGGTGAGTCTATTGGTCTCTGTGTTGTGAGTCTGTGAGTCTCTGTGTGCTGAGTCTGTGGGTCTCTGTGTGGTGAGTCTGTGGGTCTCTGTGTGGTGAGTCTGTGGGTCTCTGTGTGGTGAGTCTATGGGTCTCTGTGTTAGGAGTCTGTGGGTCTCTGTGTGGTGAGCCTGTGGGTCTGTGTGTGGTGAGTCTGTGGGTCTCTGTGTGATGAGTCTATGGGTCTCTGTGTGGTAAGTCTGTGGGTCTCTGGGTGGTGAGTCTATGGGTCTCTGTGTGGTGAGTCTTTGGGTCTCTGTGTGGTGAGTCTATGGTTCTGTGTGTGGTGAGTCTGTGGGTCTCTGTGTGCTGAGTCTATGAGTCTCCGCGTGTTGTGAGTCTGTGGGTCTCTGTGTGGTGAGTCTGTGGGTCTCTATGTGGTGAGTCTATGGGTCTCTGTGTGGTGAGTCTATGGGTCTCTGTGTGATGGGTTTATGGGTCTCTGTGTGGTGAGTCTGTGGGTCTCTGTGTGGTGAGTCTATGGGTCTCTGTGTTAGGAGTCTGTGGGTCTCTGTGTGGTGAGTCTGTGGGTCTCTGCGTGGTGAGTCTGTGGGTCTAGGTGTGGTGAGTCTGTGGGTCTCTGTGTGGTGAGTCTGTGGGTCTCTGTGTAGTGAGTGTGTGGGTCTCTGTGTGGTGAGTCTGTGGGTCACTGTGTGCTGAGTCTATGGGTCTCTGTGTGGTGAGTCTGTGGGTCTCTGTGTGGTGAGTCTGTGGGTCTCTGTGTTGTGAGTCTGTGGGTCTCTGTGTGGTGAGTCTGTGGGTCTCTGTGTGGTGAGTCTGTGGGTCTCTGTGTGGTGAGTCTGTGGGTCTCTGTGTGGTGAGTCTATGGGTCTCTTTGTGGTGAGTCTGTGGGTCTCTGTGTGGTGAGTCTGTGGGTCTCTGTGTGCTGAGTCTATGAGTCTCTGTGTGGTGAGTCTGTGGGTCTCTGTGTGGTGAGTCTATGGGTCTCTGTGTGGTGAGTCTGTGGGTCTCTGTGTGGAGAGTCTGTGGGTCTCTGTGCGGTGAGTCTGTGGGTCTCTGTGTGCTGAGTCTGTGGGTCTCTGTGTGGTGAGTCTATGGGTCTCTGTGTGGTGAGTCTGTGGGTCTCTGTGTGGGGACGCTGTGAGTCTCTGTGTGGTGAGTCTGTGGGTCTTTGTGTGGTGAGTCAGTGGGTCTCTGTGTGGTGAGTCTATGGGTCTCTGAGTCTGTGAGTCTCTGTGTGGTGAGTCTATGGGTCTCTGTGTAGTGAGTCTATGGGTCTCTGTGTGGTGACGCTGTGGGTCTCTGTGTGGTGAGTCTATGTATCTCTGTGTGGTGAGTCTGTGGGTCACTGTGTGGTGAGTCTGTGGGTCTCTTTGTGGTGAGTCTATGGGTCTCTGTGTGGTGAGTCTGTGGGTCTCTGTGTGGTGAGTCTGTGGGTCTCTGTGTGGTGAGTCTGTGGGTCTCTGTGTGGTGAGTCTATGGGTCTCTGTGTTGTGAGTCTGTGAGTCTCTGTGTGCTGAGTCTGTGGGTCTCTGTGTGGTGAGTCTGTGGGTCTCTGTGTGGTGAGTCTGTGGGTCTCTGTGTGGTGAGTCTGTGGGTCTATGTGTGGTGAGTCTATGCGTCACTGTGTTAGGAGTCTGTGGGTCTCTGTGTGGTGAGTCTATGGGTCTCTGTGTGGTGAGTCTATGGGTCTCTGTGTGGTGAGTCTATGGGTCTGTGTGTGATGAGTCTATGGGTCTCTGTGTGGTGAGTCTGTGGGTCTCTGTGTGGGGACGCTGTGGGTCTTTGTGTGGTGAGTCTGTCGGTCTCTGTGTGGTGAGTCTATGGGTCTCTGAGTCTGTGAGTCTCTGTGTGGTGAGTCTATGGGTCTCTGTGTAGTGAGTCTATGGGTCTCTGTGTGGTGACGCTGTGGGTCTCTGTGTGGTGAGTCTATGGGTCTCTGTGTTAGGAGTCTGTGGGTCACTGTGTGCTGAGTCTATGGGTCTCTGTGTGGTGAGTCTGTGGGTCTCTGTGTGGTGAGTCTGTGGGTCTCTGTGTTGTGAGTCTGTGGGTCTCTGTGTGATGAGTCTATGGGTCTCTGTGTGGGGACGCTGTGGGTCTTTGTGTGGTGAGTCTGTGGGTCTCTGTGTGGTGAGTCTATGGGTCTCTGAGTCTGTGAGTCTCTGTGTGGTGAGTCTATGGGTCTCTGTGTAGTGAGTCTATGGGTCTCTGTGTGGTGACGCTGTGGGTCTTTGTGTGATGAGTCTGTGGGTCTCTCTGTGGTGAGTCTATGGGTCTCTGAGTCTGTGAGTCTCTGTGTGGTGAGTATATGGGTCTCTGTGTAGTGAGTCTATGGGTCTCTGTGTGGTGACGCTGTGGGTCTCTGTGTGGTGAGTCTATGGGTCTCTGTGTGGTGAGTCTGTGGGTCACTGTGTGGTGAGTCTGTTGGTCTCTGTGTGGTGAGTCTATGGGTCTCTGTGTGGTGAGTCTGTGGGTCTCTGTGTGGTGAGTCTGTGGGTCTCTGTGTGGTGAGTCTGTGGGTCTCTGTGTGGTGAGTCTATTGGTCTCTGTGTTGTGAGTCTGTGAGTCTCTGTGTGCTGAGTCTGTGGGTCTCTGTGTGGTGAGTCTGTGGGTCTCTGTGTGGTGAGTCTGTGGGTCTCTGTGTGGTGAGTCTGTGGGTCTCTGTGTGGTGAGTCTATGGGTCTCTGTGTTAGGAGTCTGTGGGTCTCTGTGTGGTGAGCCTGTGGGTCTGTGTGTGGTGAGTCTGTGGGTCTCTGTGTGATGAGTCTATGGGTCTCTGTGTGGTGAGTCTGTGGGTCTCTGTGTGGTGAGTCTATGGGTCTCTGTGTGGTGAGTCTTTGGGCCTCTGTGTGGTGAGTCTATGGTTCTGTGTGTGGTGAGTCTGTGGGTCTCTGTGTGCTGAGTCTATGGGTCTCTGTGTGGTGAGTCTGTGGGTCTCTGTGTTAGGAGTCTGTGGGTCTCTGTGTTGTGAGTCTGTGGGTCTCTGTGTGGTGAGTCTGTGGGTCTCTGTGTGGTGAGTCTGTGGGTCTCTGTGTGGTGAGTCTGTGGGTCTCTGTGTGGTGAGTCTATGGGTCTCTGTGTGGTGAGTCTGTGGGTCTCTGTGTGGTGAGTCTGTGGGTCTCTGTGTGGTGAGTCTGTGGGTCTCTGTGTGATGAGTCTATGAGTCTCCGCGTGTTGTGAGTCTGTGGGTCTCTGTGTGGTGAGTCTGTGGGTCTCTATGTGGTGAGTCTATGGGTCTCTGTGTGGTGAGTCTATGGGTCTCTGTGTGATGGGTTTATGGGTCGCTGTCTGGTGAGTCTGTGGGTCTCTGTGTGGTGAGTCTATGGGTCTCTGTGTTAGGAGTCTGTGGGTCTCTGTGTGGTGAGTCTGTGGGTCTCTGCGTGGTGAGTCTGTGGGTCTCTGTGTGGTGAGTCTGTCGGTCTCTGTGTGGTGAGTCTGTGGGTCTAGGTGTGGTGAGTCTGTGGGTCTCTGTGTGGTGAGTCTCTGGGTCTCTGTGTGGTGAGTCTGTGGGTCTCTGTGTAATGAGTCTGTGGGTCTCTGTGTGCTGAGTCTATGAGTCTCTGTGTGGTGAGTCTGTGGGTCTCTGTGTGGTGAGTCTATGGGTCTCTGTGTGGTGAGTCTATGGGTCTCTGTGTGGTGAGTCTATGGGTCTGTGTGTGGTGAGTCTGTGGGTCTCTGTGTGCTGAGTCTATGGGTCTCTGTGTTGTGAGTCTGTGGGTCTCTGTGTGGTGAGTCTGCGGGTCTCTGTGTGGTGAGTCTGTGGGTCTCTGTGTGGTGAGTCTGTGGGTCTCTGTGTGGTGAGTCTATGGGTCTCGGTGTGGTGAGTCTGTGGGTCTCTGTGTGGTGAGTCTGTGGGTCTCTGTGTGGTGAGTCTATGGGTCTTTGTGTGATGGGTTTATGGGTCTCTGTGTGGTGAGTCTGTGGGTCTCTGTGTGGTGAGTCTATGGGTCTCTGTGTTAGGAGTCTGTGGGTCTCTGTGTGGTGAGTCTGTCGGTCTCTGTGTGGTGAGTCTGTGGGTCTAGGTGTGGTGAGTCTGTGGGTCTCTGTGTGGTGAGTCTGTGGGACTCTGTGTAGTGAGTCTGTGGGTCTCTGTGTGGTGAGTCTGTGGGTCACTGTGTGCTGAGTCTATGGGTCTCTGTGTGGTGAGTCTGTGGGTCGCTGTGTGGTGAGTCTGTGGGTCTCTGTGTTGTGAGTCTGTGGGTCTCTGTGTGGTGAGTCTGTGGGTCTCTGTGTGGTGAGTCTGTGGGTCTCTGTGTGGTGAGTCTGTGGGTCTCTGTGTGGTGAGTCTATGGGTCTCTGTGTGCTGAGTCTATGAGACTCTGTGTGGTGAGTCTGTGGGTCTCTGTGTGGTGAGTCTATGGGTCTCTGTGTGGTGAGTCTATGGGTCTGTGTGTGGTGAGTCTGTGGGTCTCTGTGTGGTGAGTCTATGGGTCTGTGTGTGGTGAGTCTGTGGGTCTCTGTGTGGAGAGTCTGTGGGTCTCTGTGCGGTGAGTCTGTGGGTCTCTGTGTGCTGAGTCTGTGGGTCTCTGTGTGGTGAGTCTGTGGGTCTCTGTGTGGGGACGCTGTGGGTCTCTGTGCGGTGAGTCTGTGGGTCTTTGTGTGGTGAGTCTGTGGGTCTCTGTGTGGTGAGTCTATGGGTCTCTAAGTCTCTGTGTGGTGAGTCTATGGGTCTCTGTGTAGTGAGTCTATGGGTCTCTGTGTGGTGAGTCTATGGGTCTCTGTGTGGTGACGCTGTGGGTCTCTGTGTGGTGAGTCTATGGGTCTCTGTGTGGTGAGTCTGTGGGTCACTGTGTGGTGAGTCTGTGGGTCTCTGTGTGGTGAGTCTGTGGGTCTAGGTGTGGTGAGTCTGTGGGTCTCTGTGTGGTGAGTCTGTGGGTCTCTGTGTAGTGAGTCTGTGGGTCTCTGTGTGGTGAGTCTGTGGGTCACTGTGTGCTGAGTCTATGGGTCTCTGTGTGGTGAGTCTGTGGGTCTCTGTGTGGTGAGTCTGTGGGTCTCTGTGTTGTGAGTCTGTGGGTCTCTGTGTGGTGAGTCTGTGGGTCTCTGTGTGGTGAGTCTGTGGGTCTCTGTGTGGTGAGTCTGTGGGTCTCTGTGTGCTGAGTCTATGAGACTCTGTGTGGTGAGTCTGTGGGTCTCTGTGTGGTGAGTCTATGGGTCTGTGTTTGGTGAGTCTGTGGGTCTCTGTGTGGTGAGTCTATGGGTCTGTGTGTGGTGAGTCTGTGGGTCTCTGTGTGGAGAGTCTGTGGGTCTCTGTGCGGTGAGTCTGTGGGTCTCTGTGTGCTGAGTCTGTGGGTCTCTGTGTGGTGAGTCTGTGGGTCTCTGTGTGGGGACGCTGTGGGTCTCTGTGCGGTGAGTCTGTGGGTCTTTGTGTGGTGAGTCTGTGGGTCTCTGTGTGGTGAGTCTATGGGTCTCTAAGTCTCTGTGTGGTGAGTCTATGGGTCTCTGTGTAGTGAGTCTATGGGTCTCTGTGTGGTGAGTCTATGGGTCTCTGTGTGGTGACGCTGTGGGTCTCTGTGTGGTGAGTCTATGGGTCTCTGTGTGGTGAGTCTGTGGGTCACTGTGTGGTGAGTCTGTGGGTCTCTGTGTGGTGAGTCTATGGGTCTCTGTGTGGTGAGTCTGTGGGTCTCTGTGTGGTGAGTCTGTGGGTCTCTGTGTAGTGAGTCTGTGGGTCTCTGTGTGGTGAGTCTGTGGTTCTCTGTGTTGTGAGTCTGTGAGTCTCTGTGTGCTGAGTCTGTGGATCTCTGTGTGGTGAGTCTGTGGGTCTCTGTGTGGTGAGTCTGTGGGTCTCTGTGTGGTGAGTCTGTGGGTCTCTGTGTGGTGAGTCTATGGGTCTCTGTGTGGTGAATCTATGGGTCTCTGTGTGGTGAGTCTATGGGTCTGTGTGTGGTGAGTCTGTGGGTCTCTGTGTGATGAGTCTATGCGTCTCTGTGTGGTGAGTCTGTGGGTCTCTGTGTGGTGAGTCTATGGGTCTCTGTGTGGTGAGTCTATGGGTCTCTGTGTGGTGAGTCTGTGGGTCTGTGTGTGGTGAGTCTGTGGGTCTCTGTGTGCTGAGTCTATGGGTCTCTGTGTGGTGAGTCTGTGGGTCTCTGTGTGGTGAGTCTGTGGGTCTCTGTGTGGTGAGTCTTGTGGGTCTCTGTGTGATGAGTCTATGAGTCTCCGCGTGTTGTGAGTCTGTGCGTCTCTGTGTGGTGAGTCTGTGGGTCTCTATGTGGTGAGTCTATGGGTCTCTGTGTGGTGAGTCTATGGGTCTCTGTGTGATGGGTTTATGGGTCTCTGTGTGGTGAGTCTGTGGGTCTCTGTGTGGTGAGTCTATGGGTCTCTGTGTGGTGAGTCTATGCTCCTCTGTGTGGTGAGTCTATGTTCCTCTGTGTGGTGAGTCTATGGGCCTCTGTGTGGTGAGTCTATGGGCCTCTGTGTGGTGAGTCTATGGGTCTCTGTGTAATGAGATTATGGGCCTCTGTGTAATGAGTCTATGGGTCTCTGTAAAATGAGACTATGTTCCTCTGTGTGGTGAGTCTATGGGCCTCTGTGTGTAGTGGTGAGTCTATGGGTCTCTGTGTAATGTATTTCGGCCTCTGTGTGGTGAGTCTATGGGTCTCTGTGTGGTGAGTCTATGAGTCTCTGTGTGGTGAGTCTATGGGTCTCTGTGTGGTGAGTCTATGGGTCTCTGTGTGTAGTGGTGAGTCTATGGGTCTCTGTGTGTAGTGGTGAGTCTATGGGTCTCTGTGTGGTGAGTCTATGGGTCTCTGTGTAATGGGCCTCTGTGTGGTGAGTCTGTGGGTCTCTGCGTGGTGAGTCTATGGGTCTCTGTGTGTAGTGGTGAGTCTATGGGTCTCTGTGTGGTGAGTCTATGGGTCTCTGTGTAATGGGCCTCTGTGTGGTGAGTCTGTGGGTCTCTGCGTGGTGAGTCTATGGGTCTCTGTGTGGTGAGTCTGTGGGCTCTGCGTGGTGAGTCTATGGGTCTCTGTGTGGTGAGTCTGTGGGTCTCTGTGTGGTGAGTCTATGGGTCTCTGTGTAATGGGCCTCTGTGTGGTGAGTCTGTGGGTCTCTGTGTGAGGAGTCTATGGGCCTCTGTGTGGTGAGTCTATGGGTCTATGTGTGTAGTCGTGAGTCTATTGGTCTCTGTGTGGTGAGTCTATGGGTCTCTGTGTAATGGGTCTCTGTGTGGTGAGTCTGTGGGTCTCTGTGTGAGGAGTCTATGGGCCTCTGTGTGGTGAGTCTGTGGGTCTCTGTGTGGTGAGTCTATGAGTCTCTGTGTGATGAGTCTGTGGGTCTCTGTGTGGTGAGTCTGTGGGTCTCTGTGTGGTGAGTCTATGGGTATCTGTGTGGTGAGTCTATGGGTCTCTGTGTGGTGAGTCTATGGGTCTCTGTGTGGTGAGTCTATGGGTCTCTGTGTGGTGAGTCTATGGGTATCTGTGTGGTGAGTCTGTGGGTCTCTGTGTGAGGAGTCTATGGGTCTCTGTGTGGTGAGTCTGTGGGTCTCTGTGTGAGGAGTCTGTGGGTCTCTGTGTGGTGAGTCTGTGGGTCTCTGTGTGAGGAGTCTATGGGTCTCTGTGTGGTGAGTCTATGGGTCTCTGTGTGTAGTGGTGAGTCTATGGGTCTCTGTGTGGTGAGTCTATGGGTATCTGTGTGGTGAGTCTATGGGTCTCTGTGTGTAGTGATGAGTCCATGCACCCCGTACATCAACCTCCTCTCTCTCCCTCACCCCCCCAACCCCCGTCCCAAGGCCTCGTCCTGGTCGTCGCCCCGGTCGCCTCCCGGCATCCTCCCCACCGCGGCCTTGTCGGCTGCCTGCGCCCTGCTCCTCGCCTTGTTCTCCTGCCTGTGCGTGTGGCTGGCCCTGGGCAGGCCCGGGGCGCCACGGCGTAGGTCCGGAGCCACCCGCGGTCACTCCTCCCTCGGCCACCCCTCCGCCTCCTCCTCCTCCTGCTTCTTGTCCTGCTGCCCATGCCCCCCCTGCCCCTGCCGCTGCCCCGCCTCGACGCCCACGAGGGCCTACAACTGCCGGGCGGCCGAGCAGGCCTACAAGGCGCAGCCGAGGAGGCCCGCGGCCGACATAGACAAGGCCAACATAGTCCTGCTGCCCGTGGAGGGTTCCCGCCGGGCCACGTTCGAGGCCTGCTCGGTTGTCCCCACGGCCGTGGTGGTGGTGGCCGTGGCTGGGGGCGGCGGCGGTGGTGGCGGTGGCGGTGGTGGTGGTGGTGGCGGTGGTGGTGGCGGTGGTGGTGGTGGTGGTGGCGGTGGAGCTGACGTTGGGATTCCGTTCGGAGCGGCCTCCTCCTCGATGTGCGCCTCCACCTCGTCCACTCTGTCACGGGAGTGGAGCGACAGGCTGTACCCCTACGTGGAGGTGAGTCTGTCTGTGTGTGTCTGTGTGTCTGTGTGTGTCTGTGTGTGTGTCTGTGTGTGTCTGTGTGTCTGTCTGTGTGTCTGTGTGTCTGTCAGTGTGTGTGTCTGTGTCTGTGTGTCTGTCTGTGTCTGTGTGTCTGTCTGTGTCTGTGTGTCTGTCTGTGTCTGTGTGTCTGTCTGTGTCTGTGTGTCTGTCTGTGTGTGTCTGTCTGTGTCTGTGTGTCTGTCTGTGTGTGTCGGTGTGTGTCTGTCTGTCAATGTGTGTCTTTCTGTGTGTCTGTCTGTGTGTGTCTGTGTGTCTGTCAGTGTGTGTCTCTCTGTCTCTGTGTGTCTGTGTGTGTGTGTCTGTGTGTCTTTCTGTGTGTGTCTCTCTGTCTCTGTGTGTCTGTGTGTGTCTGTGTGTCTTTCTGTGTGTCTCTGTGTGTCTGTCTGTGTGTGTGTGTCTGTCTGTGTGTGTCTGTGTGTCTGTCAGTGTGTCTGTCTGTCAATGTGTGTCTCTGTGTGTCTGTCTGTGTGTGTCTCTGACTCTGTGTGTATATCTGTTTGTGTCTGTGTGTCTGTCTGTGTGTGTCTCTCTGTCTCTGTGTGTCTGTCTGTGTCTGTGTGTCTGTGTGTCTTTCTGTGTGTCTCAGTGTGTCTGTCTGTGTCTGTGTGTCTGTCAATGTGTGTCTCTGTGTGTCTGTCTGTGTGTGTCTCTGTCTGTGTGTGTCTGTCTGTGTGTCTGTCTGTGTGCCTCTTTGTCTCCGTCTCTGTCTGTGTGTTTCTCTGTCTCTGTGTGTCTGTCTGTGTGTCTGTGTGTCAATGTGTGTCTCTGTGTGTCTGTCTGTGTGTGTCTCTGTCTCTGTGTGTCTGTCTGTGTCTGTCTGTCAATGTGTGTCTCTGTGTCTGTATGTCCATGTCTCTGTTTGTGTGTCTCTTTGTCTCCGTCTCTGTCTGTGTGTCTCTGTCTCTGTGTGTCTGTGAGTCTGTCTGTGTCTCTTTCTGTGTGTCTCTCTGTCTCTGTGTGTCTGTCTGTGTCTGTCAATGTGTGTCTCTGTGTGTCTGTATGTCCATGTGTGTCTCTGTGTGTCTGTCTGTGTCTGTGTGTCTGTCTGTGTGTGTCTCTGTCTGTGTGTGTCTCTGTCTCTGTGTCTGTGTCTCTGTGTGTCTGTCTGTGTCTGTGTGTCTGTCTGTGTCTGTGTGTCTGTCAATGTGTGTCTCTGTGTGTCTGTCTGTGTCTGTGTGTCTGTCTGTGTGTGTCTCTGTCTGTGTGTGTCTCTGTCTCTGTGTCTCTGTGTGTCTGTCTGTGTCTGTGTGTCTGTCTGTGTCTGTGTGTCTGTCAATGTGTGTCTCTGTGTGTCTGTGTGTGTCTCTGTCTGTGTGTCTCTGTCTGTGTGTCTGTCTGTGTGCCTCTTTGTCTCCGTCTCTGTCTGTGTGTGTCTCTGTCTCTGTGTGTCTGTATGTGTGTGTCTCTGTCTCTGTGTGTTTGTCTGTGTGTCTGTCTGTCAACGTGTGTCTCTGTGTGTCTGTATGTCCATGTCTCTGTTTGTGTGTCTCTGTGTCTGTATGTGTGTGTCTCTGTCTCTGTGTGTTTGTCTGTGTGTCTGTCTGTCAACGTGTGTCTCTGTGTGTCTGTATGTCCATGTCTCTGTTTGTGTGTCTCTGTGTCTGTATGTGTGTGTCTCTGTCTCTGTGTGTCTGTCTGTGTGTCTCTGTCTCTGTGTGTCTGTCTGTGTCTGTGTGTCTGTCTGTCAATGTGTGTCTCTGTGTGTCTGTATGTCCATGTCTCTGTTTGTGTGTCTCTTTGTCTCCGTCTCTGTCTGTGTGTCTCTGTCTCTGTGTGTCTGTGAGTCTGTCTGTGTCTCTTTCTGTGTGTCTCTCTGTCTCTGTGTGTCTGTCTGTGTGTGTCTCAGTCTGTGTCTCTGTCTGTGTGTCTCTTTGTCTCCGTCTGTCTGTGTGTCTCTCCGTCTCTGTGAGTCTGTCTCTGTCTGTGTGTCTCTTTGTCTCTGTCTGTGTCTCTGTCTGTGTGTCTCTCTGTCTGTGTCTCTTTCTGTGTGTCTGTCTGTGTGTCTCTCCGTCTCTGTGAGTCTGTCTGTGTCTCTTTCTGTGTATCTCTCTGTCTCTGTGTGTCTGTCTGTGTGTCTCTCCGTCTCTGTGAGTCTGTGTGTGTCTCAGTGTGTGTCTCTGTGTGTGTCTCTCTGTCTCTCTGTCTGTGTGTCTCTTTGTCTCCGTCTGTCTGTGTGTCTCTCCGTCTCTGTGAGTCTGTCTGTGTCTCTTTCTGTGTGTCTCTCTGTCTCTGTGTGTCTGTCTGTGTGTGTCTCAGTCTGTGTCTCTGTATGTGTGTCTCTTTGTCTCTCTCTGTGTCTCTGTCTGTGTGTCTCTCTGTCTGTGTCTCTATCTGTGTGTCTCTCTGTCTCTGTGAGTCTGTGTGTGTCTCAGTGTGTGTCTCTGTGTGTGTCTCTCTGTCTCTATCTGTGTCTCTGTCTGTGTGTCTCCGTCTCTGCGAGTCTGTCTGTGTCTCTTTCTGTGCGTCTCTCTGTCTCTGTGTCTGTCTGTGTCTCTGTCTGTGTCTGTGTCTGTGTGTCTCTTTGTCTCCGTCTCTGTCTGTGTGTGTCTCCGTCTCTGTGAGTCTGTCTGTGTCTCTGTCTGTGTGTCTCTTTGTCTCTGTCTGTGTCTCTGTCTGTGTGTCTCTTTGTCTCTGTCTGTGTCTCTGTCTGTGTCTCTCTTTGTCTCTGTCTGTGTCTCTGTCTGTGTCTCTGTCTGTGTGTCTCTTTGTCTCCGTCTCTGTCTGTGTGTGTCTCCGTCTCTGTGAGTCTGTCTGTGTCTCTGTCTGTGTGTCTCTCTGTCTCTGTCTGTGTCTCTGTCTGTGTCTCTGTCTGTGTGTCTCTTTGTCTCTGTCTGTGTGTCCCTCTGTCTGTGTCTCTGTCTGTGTGTCTCTCAGTCTGTGTCTCTGTCTGTGTGTCTCTCAGTCTGTGTCTCTGTCTGTGTGTCTCTCTGTCTCTGTGTGTCTGTGTCTCTGTCTGTATTTCTGTGTCGCTGTCTGTGTCTCTGTCTGTGTCTGTCCACGTGTCTCTGTCTATGTGTGTCTCTGTGTCTCTGTCTCTATCTCTGTGTTTCTGTCTGTGTCTCTGTCTGTCTCTTTGCCTCTGTCTGTCTGTGTCTCTGTCTGTCTCTTTGTCTCTGTCTGTGTCTCTGTCTGTGTCTCTGTGTGTGTCTCTGTCTGTCTGTGTCTCTGTCTGTGTCTCTGTCTGTCTGTGTCTCTGTCTGTCTCCGTCTCTGTCTGTGTCTTTGTGTGTGTCTCTGTCTGTATGTGTCTCTGTCTGTGTCTCTGTCTGTCTGTGTCTCTGTCTGTGTGTCTCTGTCTCTGTCTGTGTCTCTGTCTGTGTATCTGTCTGTCTGTGTATCTGTCTGTCTGTGTATCTGTCTGTCTGTGTCTCTGTCGGTCTCTTTGTCTCTGTCTGAGTCTCTGTGTATCTGTCTGTCTGTGTCTCTGTCTGTGTCTCTGTCTGTCTGTGTCTCTGTCTGTCCGCGTGTCTCTCGTCGTTTCCTACAGACGTCCACGTATCCGACGAACCTGCTGTTCGCGTATCCGACGAACCTGCTGTTCACGTATCCACCCCTAGGTCTGCTCCGTGGAAAATGTGAAGCAGCAGCAGACGGGCCGACGACCCTCCATGAATAGCAGCGTCTCGGGCAGAGGATCTGAAGGTCAAGGGGTCATGGGGTCAAGTCAAGAGGTCACGGACAGTCACGTGGCCCCCCAGCTCACCTATGCCGCCCCTGCTGCTGAGGTGTGTGTCTGTGTGTGTGTGTCTGTGTGTCTGTGTGTGTCTGTGTGTGTCTGTGTGTCTGTGTGTGTCTGTGTGTGTGTGTGTATCTGTGTGTGTGTGTCTGTGTGTGTCTGTGTGTCTGTGTGTCAGAGACGCTGCTGCTGAGACTGGAGCGTGCCACTAAGAGGTGGGGCCTTACCATCAGCCCCACCAAAACTAAGCACCTGCCTGGGTATTTTGTACCATCGGACACTCCACTCCCACAACTCCCAATCGGTGATGGGGCAGTTGTGGAGAGAGTAGAGAGTTTCCCATACCTGGGCAGTGTGCTTATGACCAGCTCCAGTTTAACAGCAGAGGTCTCACTCCGAATCAGTCGAGCGGCAATATCTTTTCATCGGTTGCGTAACGCTGTGTGGAAGCTACCTGGTCTGTCGCTCTGCACTAAGCTTCAGGTCTTCTCGACCACGGTCATTCCCTCCCTTCTCTACGCTTGCGAAACGTGGACCCTCCTAATGGAACATCTTCACTGGTTAGAAACATTTAGGCTGGCCTGCCTACGATCCATCATGGGTTTAACCAGACTAGATTGTGTGAGGAGCTCACAAATCCTTGAAAGATCTGGGCAAGGTCCCATCGGTGAGCTCCTCCGGCGGGCAAGGCTGCGTTGGCTGGGTCATGTAGCCCGCATGCCCAGCCACCGCATGCCGAAACAGCTTTTGTTCGGCCGGATGGAGGGGGCTAAGCGGGCGTGGCACGGGCTAGAGAAGAGATGGAGTGATGTGGTACAGGAGGACGTGGAGCTGAGTGGACTTGCCGATGACTGGTACCAGCGGTGTCAAGATCGGCCTCTGTGGAGGAGGCTCGTGAAGGAAGCTACTGGGCAGTTGGAGGTAGTCGCCCTCCAACAACAACGGAGGGCGGAGGAGCGACGCTCACAACAACGAGCGGAGTGCCGGGTGGCTGAAGCACAGCAGGTTGGCACAGTAGGGGGCACAGGTGGTGCATCAGAGAGTCATCTCAGTCAGTCGACCCGTGGCACCTGGGTCGACTGACTGTTGCGGAGGAGAGGCTGCCTCTCCTCTGCCGGGAGATGGACCGGTAACCGCCTGGACCTCTGTGGAATACGGTTTTGCCTCCTGTCATCATTAGGGGTGGACATTTCTCCACTCGGGGCAGGAAACAGCAGGGAGTGGCTCTTCTTTTGAACAAACGAATAGAGGGGGGATGGGAGCATGGCGATGAGGTGTGGGAGGCTGTAAGCCCCAGGCTACTTTGGGCTCGCCTCCCCATCAACTGGAGGCGAGGAGTGGTGGTGGTGGTGGTGGTTATGCCCCCCGCCGAAGACGAATATCAGTGGAGGGATGCAGGCAAGGCCGATGAGTCAGATGCCTTTTAGGACCTCTTGTCAGGTGCTGGCTAAAGTGTCTCCTTGGGATAGAATTATCCTGTTGGGTGGCTTTAATGACAGAGTTGGTCATGACACAGACACATGGGCTGGAGTGATTGAAAGGCATGGGCCAGATCAGCTCGATAAAAATGGAGGGAGGCTGCTAAACTTCTGTGCAGCACATGGGCTTGTAATTACCAACACGCTGTTCCAGAATCCGTGCATCGACACAACATCATGGATGCATGCCGGCTCCAAGCAAGATCATCTGCTGGACTATATAATTACGGACTAGCGGATGCAGGCTCATGTCCTTGACACGAGGACCTAACGTGGAGATGATCTTCCCACTGACCATCGGCTTGTCATTGGTAAGATGCTCCTGCAATTCTTCCACTCCGGTGGTAGGTGTCAATCTAGGACCCCATTCAAACCCACAGTGGCCTGGTCTCAGCTAGCTGAGGATAGTTGCAAGCAGGAATTTCGACATCGTTTGCAGTTTGGGGTTGCCATTGCCCACCCCTACTTCTGATGCTGCGGGGAATTGGGTGAGGTTCAGGGCTGTAGCTCACGCAGCTGCAACGGCTGCATTGGGTACACGGTCCAAACCTTCCCAAAGACCCTGGCTGAAGGAGGAGGTGCTCCTGATGGTTGAGAGAAAACGACAAGCCCAATCCCATCATCTTCGACATCACACGTGAGGGAATGAGGAGGCTTGACCGCAGCCTTCGCTCGGGGATTCGGAGAGCCGTGCGGCGCTGCAAGGAGCCGAAGGAATCTGCCTCAGTAGCCTGCAATCACAAATCATGATTTCAATTCCATAAAAAAAACAAATTTCAGCGCCTCACCTATCACCATCCTTAAGAGAGAGAATTACAATCCGATCTCTGACCCCCAGGAACAGGTCCACAGAGCATTGAGGTCTTGTGGGCAGGGAATTCTCTCAGCCCAGACAACATCATGGAGGAAGGTGGGGACGACCCTGCTAGGGCTGTGGTGCCTGACATATTGCCCTAAGTAGCCACCCCCTCTGAGTGGTTGGACGAGGTTACATCTGTGGGGGAAGTGCGAGGGGCCATCCGAAGTCTGAGACCAGGAAAAGCGCCGAGCAGAGACGATCTCCCAGGCGAAATGCTGAGGGAGGGTGGCGTTTATGCACAGACTGCCCTATATGACATCTTAACAACAGTCTGGACCACTGGACAGGTTCCGCAGGCTTTGAATTATGGCCTGGTGGTCCCCCTCTTTAAGAAGGGAGGACCGCACAGACTGTAACAACTACAGGAGCATCTCAATCCTCAGTGTGCCGGGAAAGGTCCTGGAAAGATTATTCAACATCGCCTTGCCAGGCACGCTGAGGAGAGGCTTGTGGAGCCCCAATGTGGTTTCAAACCAGTGCAGTCCTGCACGGATGCCATGCTCTCTGTCCATCTGCTACAGCAGAGGTGTAGGGAATTACAGCAAGACCTACATCTCTACTTTATTGACCTGGTCAAGGCCTATGATACCATCAGTAGGCCAGGACTGTCGGCAGTTCTTCATGATTTAAGAGTGCCTGACTGCTCACAATCAATAAGGGCCTTCATGATGGTGGGCAGGCCCGGGTAAAGCTACGTGTCTAGCAGTTGGAGGTGCTGCTGCTGAACCTGGAACATGCTACTAAGAGGTGGGGCCTTTCCATCAGCCGCACCAAAACTAAGTGCCTGCCTGGGTATTTTGTGCGACCAAACACTCCATCGCTCAGCTGCATATTGGTGATGGAGCAGTAGCGGAGAGAGTGGAGAATTTCCCATACCTTGGCAGGGTGCTCATGACTGGCTCCGCTTTGACAGCAGAGGTCTCACTTCGGATCAGTCGGGCAGCAATATCTTTTCATCGGTTGCCTAATGCTGTGTGGAAGCTATCTGGTCTGTCGCTCTGCACGAAGCTTTGGGTCTTCTCGGCCACAGTCGTTCCCTCCCTTCTCTACGCTTGCGAAACGTGGACCCCCCTAATGGAACATCTTCGCCGGTTAGAAACATTTAGGTTGGCGTTCCTACTATCTGTCCTGGGTTTAACCAGGCTGGATTGTGTGAGGAGCTCACAAATCCTTGAAAGATCTGGACAAAGTCCCATTAGTGAGCTCCTCCGGCAGGCAGGCTGCATTGGCTGGGTCATGTAGCCCGCATGCCCAGCCACCGCATGCCGAAACAGCTTTTGTTTGTCCGCATAGAGGGGCCTAAACGGGCACGACATGGGCTGGAGGAGAGATGGACTGATGCGGTATGGGAGGACGTGGAGCTGAGTGGACTTGCCGATGACTGGTACCAGCGGTGTCAATATCGGCCTCTGTGGAGGAGGCTCGTGAAGGACGCTGCTACTGGGCAGTTGGAGGTAGTCGCACTCCAGCAACAACGGAGGGCAGAGGAGTGACGCTCACAACAATGAGCAGAGCGTCGGGTGGCGAAAACGCTGCAAGTTGGCACAGTAGGGGGCAAAGCTGGTGTATCTTCCAGTCATCTCGGTCAGTCATGGCACCTCGGTCTATCCCGAGACCTCCTGCCAGCATCGTGCACTTTGAGGCCACATTTCACGTGGCCTCACAGTGCACCTGCCCTGGCAGAGGCACCGTGGTGGCATCACCATCACTTAGTGGCGAATGGCGGTTGTTGTTTGTGTCTGTGTGTTTGTGTACGTGTGTGACTTTGTGTGTGGACGTTAGAGTTGAGTGGGGAGCGGTGGTGCAGCGGTAAGCACTCGCGGCCACCACCAACACCAGTGACATCGCCCTCCCCCCCGTCCCACCCTCATTTGGCATCAGACTGACGCACAGAGACAGCTCCCACTGGGTGTGCCCCTAGGTTACAGAGCACCCCACCGTGTACCTACCGTTACACCTCCCCCCCCCCCCCCACCGTGTACCTACCGTTACACCTCCCCCTCCCCCAACGTGTACCTACCGTTACACCTCCCCCCTCCCCCAACGTGTACCTACCGTTACACCTCCCCCCCCCCCCACCGTGTACCTACCGTTACACCTCCCCCCTCCCCCAACGTGTACCTACCGCTACACCTGCCCCCTCCCCCAACGTGTACCTACCGTTACACCTGCCCCCTCCCCCAACGTGTACCTATCGTTACACCTCCCCCCTCCCCCAACGTGTACCTACCGTTACACCTCCCCCCCCCCCAACGTGTACCTACCGTTACACCTCCCCCCCCCCCCAACGTGTACCTACCGTTACACCTCCCCCCCCCCCAACGTGTACCTACCGTTACACCTCCCCCCCCCCTCAACGTGTACCTACCGTTACACCTCCCCCCCCCTCAACGTGTACCTACCGTTACACCTCCCCCCCCCCAACGTGTACCTACCCTTACACCCCCCCTCCCCCAACGTGTACCTACCGCTACACCTCCCCCCTCCCCCAACGTGTACCTACCGTTACACCTCCCCCCTCCCCCAACGTGTACCTACCGTTACACCTCCCCCCTCCCCCAACGTGTACCTACCGTTACACCTCCCCCCTCCCCCAACGTGTACCTACCGTTACACCTCCACGTTGTCTACCCCCGCAGGTGTCCCAGCTGTTGGCACTGCTGAGGCAGGGCGACTGCCAGCCCCGGCCTTGCTTCCGTGGCAACAAGTACGGCCGTTCGGCGAGGTACGAGAGACGCGGAGAGGGCCCCCCTACCGCTCCGTAACCCTTCCGTGTCCCCACTAACCCCACCACCACCGTGTAGTGTATAGTGCAGTGTATGGTGTAGTGTATAATGTATAGGGTAGTGTATCGTGTTGTTTTCGTGTAGTGTATAGTGTAGTGTCCAGTGCAGTGTATAGGGTAGTGTATAGTGTATTGTATCGTGTAGTATATAGGGTATTGTATAGGGTTATGTCTAGTGTAATGTATAGTAGTGTAGTGTATAGTAGTGTACTGTATAGTGCAGTGTATCGTAGCGTAGTGTATAGTAGTGTGGTGTTTGCTAGTGTAATGTAAAATAGTGTAGTGTTTAGTAGTGTAGTGTATAGTGTAGTGTATAGTAGTGTAGTGTATAGTGTAGTGTATAGTTGAGTGTATAGTGTAGTGTATAGTAGTGTAGTGTATAGTGCAGTGTATCGTAGCGTAGTGTATAGTAGTGTGGTGTTTAGTAGTGTAGTGTATAGTGTAGTGTTTAGTAGTGTAGTGTATAGTTTAGTGTATAGTGTAGTGTATAGTAGTGTAGTGTATAATAGTGTAGTGTATAGTGTAGTGTATAGTAGTGTAGTGTATAGTAGTGTAGTGTTTAGTAGTGTAGTGTGTTGTAGTGTAGTGTATAGTGTAGTGTATAGTGCAGTGTATAGTAGTGTAGTGTGTTGTAGTGTAGTGTATAGTGTAGCGTATAGTGCAGTGTATAGTAGTGTAGTGTTTAGTAGTGTAGTGTATAGTGTAGAGCAGGGGTGTTCAAACTTTTTTTCCCGAGGGCCACATACAGAAAAATAAACGAAGGACTGGGCCACTCACTAGAGGTGGGTCATACTGCCTCACTTATCATGCACTAATATTGGCAAAATCAGTCAAATGCAGGTAAATTACGTTTGATAATTGAACATGTTTGAAGAAAAAAAGCCTCCATCATAGCTCTCCATTAGTAGATTTTCATTTTACTTTTTACAAAAAGGTTGGCAGGTCATTCTCTCAGTGACAGCCTCAGATTGGTTCTTAGGGTGCTGATCTCCCTTCATTGTCCTGTATGAAGGGAGAGACAAGAAGAGAAATAGGGGATGTGTATATTTCAAGCTTATTACACAAATACATTATTGGGCTTGTTAACACATAAACTAACGTTTGTTAAAAAATTGTCATCAACTTTAATTGACTGAATTTAGTAAGTAATTGGGCTTATTAACAAATGAAAACTGCGTGTATATTTTTAACTCACCTGTAATGGGAAGATTTTTGCGCTCAGTGGGAGCAGTGATGCTGCGCTTTGGTCTGAAGGATAGCTGGCAGGTCAGGAGTAAGTTTGGTGGTTGAGATGCGAAGGACGTCACGGAGATGGCTGGCGGTCGTTCTGGTTCTCAGCCTGCTTTTGTTCAGCGTTAACAGAGAGAATGTCTGCTCACAGATGTATGTTTGAGCCGAACAGACTCATCATTCGTTTTGCGTGGCGTCTCGTCAGAGGAAACTTGGCCTTTTCCAAGCTCCGGTAGAAGCTGATGCTGAGTCTTCAGAGAATCATCACACTGAATTTCGATCAGTTCTAATTGCAGACTCTCCTCCACTTCTTTTGCAACCATTGAAAACGGAGCCGCAAACAGTGTAATTTCCTTCTCAATGACAGAAAAATATTGGAAGCGCCAACTGAATTCTGTCATGAGAGATGTGATCACGGACACACATTCTCCCATTTTTGCAGAGAGCTTGGCATTTGGGGAAGTGCGCTACATTGAAGTTGCGCAGTTTGTGACTCAAAGAGACGGAGCTTCGCACGGAATGCTTTCATGTGCGCATACAGCTGTGGCACCAGCTGCTCTTTGCCTTCATAATAAAGGTTTTTGGGTTAGGTCGCGTTTATTTATAAATGTGTCGTAACCCTCCACCACCCGACACGGCCAATCAGCAAAAAAGTGTCACGTTGACAAAAGACAAAAATAGTTCACTACTTTAGCCCACCGGTGTGTTGAAGAGTTAATCCACATTTACAGTTTGAGTACGACGTTTCGCTGGTAAATACATCCAGCATCATCGGGCAATTCGCCAGAATGGTAAAGCCCTCGCTTGCTCCCGGTTTTTATATAGAGCAGCAGGGTGACGTCATCACTTAACTCATATCAGGTGCAGTGATTAGAGGCGGAGGGGGGGGTATTGTAATTATATAATCGATTAGTAATCAGTCATTGGTTATGATTAGTAATGAGTTGTAGATTAGTAATTCTTTAAATGTAATGGAGGGTTACGACACATTTATAAATAAACGCGATCTAACCCAAAAACCTTTATTATGAATAATATTGGTCGCGAAAGCCTACGTGTTAAACTGCTCTTTGCCTTGTAGTCTCTTGTTCAGGGTGTTGAGATGTTCAGTGAGATCAACTAAAAAAGCCAGGTCTGCCAACCGCAAAGGGTCACTGATCTCATGGAGAGGTCTTGCCCTTTTCTTTCAAAAACTTGTCGATATTTGATCTCGGGGAATGAAACCGCTGCAGCACGGAGCCGCGACTGAGCCAGCGCACTTGAGAATGGTAGAGTAGGTCCCCGTATTCAGCGTCGACATCACAGAGGAACGCTGAGAAATTCTCCGTGGTAAAGGCCTCGTGCCCGAATTACGTTGACAGTTTTCACAACTGCGTTCATCACATCGCCAAGCGGGATTATCTTGGCACAGAGGGCTTCTTGGTGGTTGACACGGCGCATTTTGACAGCCTCACCTCCGCTCCCCTGCACCTTGGCACTCACCATAGAAGCCATTCCTTTGCGCTCGCCTGTCATTGCTGGAGCCCCATCCGTTGTAATTCCACACAGCTTGTCCCATTGAAGTCCAGCCTGGTCAATTGCCTCTGACACAGCTTCAAAACATGTCCTTCCCATTTAAAGCTTTCGTGACTGCAATGATTCATCTTCTTTGGTTCTTTCGGTAAAGTCACCACGTAGAATGAGAATAAAATAATAAATTGATAAAATAAAATAACACAATAATATTCTCACGACGTTTCGGCCACAACACAAGCGGCCTTCATCAGGTGAAGGGGGCGAGACTGTCTGGTAGGACAGCGCTGGAGTGAGAGAGCCACGTTGAGATCACGGCTTTTAATGGGTGCCTCTGCGGATGTGTATGGGTGCCTCTGCGGATGTGTATGCTTTAACTTTTAACATAGCTATTTCTGTGACCAGTCACAAGCTAATCATTCAGCCATTTCAATGCTAAATTATATGCTAATTCCTTTGTCAAGGCTCTTTGTTCCTCTCACACAGCTTAAAAGCCGTGATCTGAACGTGGCTCTCTCACTCCAGCGCTGTCCTACCAGACAGTCTCGCCCCCTTCACCTGATGAAGGCCGCTTGTGTTGTGGCCGAAACGTCGTAAGAATATTATTGTGTTATTTTATTTTATCAATTTATTATTTTATTCTCATTCTACGTGACTTTACCGAAAGAACCAAAGAAGATGTCCTTCCCAGTTGGTGTCCCCTTTAGACTCCGAAGATGGAGCAGTTCCGCCATAATGCAACAATTATCATCAACTCCCCGCAACATTTTTTTTTACAGCTGTGCAGTGTCCGTGGCATCTGTGCTCTCATCACATGCAAATCGAGTAAAAATCGAAAGCACAAAAGCTTTCTCTGGCACTTGCTGTTTTAAGTTAGCCGACAAGTCTTCAATTCGCCGCACGACCTTATTTCTGGACATGCTAACATCGTTGAAATCCTGCATTTTCTCCGGGCACATTATCCCCACGACTTTAGTGAGGCGCTTGGTTGATGAAGTCACCGTCTGAGAAAGGTTTCCCGTGTAGGGCAATGAGTCGAGCTACTTCATAACTGGCTATTGTTGCATTTTCTTGAGCTTTGTTAGCACGGAAAACAATCTGCTGCTGCTGCTGCGTTAGCAGGCTAGCTGACATTTGCTTTCCCTTCTCTTTCCGCTCGGCGCCAGTGTAGGACGTGAAGGTCTGATGTTTCGTTTCATGATGCCGTCGTACATTGTACTCTTTCATCACGACGACACTCTCATTACAACTCAAACAAACACACTTCCCCATGGTTTCTGTGAAAACAAAAATTCATTTTTCCACCGAGCCTGAAATTTTCTGCACTCGCCGGCATTCTTGCGTCTGTCTCTTCGGTTCCGGCATTTCTGGTGACCCTGAGCAAAATTTTTCTTCGATTGCTTGCTTTGTGGAGACGCTGCCTTGTTCAAGACAATAGCGCCACCTAGTGTTTAAACTAAGAAGTGCAATACAGTGGGCCACAGTCAATTACATTTTTAGACTTTGATACGGGCCGATTAAAAATGGATGGCGGGCCGCAGTTGGCCCGCGGGCCGTAGTTTGGACACCCCTGGTGTAGAGTATAGTGTAGTGTATAGTGTAGCGTAGAGTAGTGTAGTGTATCGTGTAGTGTATAGTGTAGTGTGTATTGTAGTGTTTATTAGTGTAGTGCATAGTGTAGTGTTTAGTAGTGTAGTGTATAGTGTAGTGTATAGTAGTGTGTAGTGTATAGTAGTGTAGTGTATAGTAGTGTATAGTTGTGTAGTGTATAGTAGTGTAGTGTATAGTGTAGTGTATAGTAGTGTAGTGTATAATAGTGTAGTGTTTAGTAGTGTAGTGTATAGTATAGTGTATAGTGTAGTGTATAGTAGTGTAGTGTATAGTAGTGTAGTGTATAGTGTTTAGTGTATAGTGTAGTGTATAGTGTAGTGTAGTGTGTAGTAGTGTAGTGTATAGTGTAGTGTATAGTGCAGTGTATAGTAGTGTAGTGTAGAGTATAGTGTAGTGTATAGTGTAGTGTATCGTGTAGTGTGTAGTGTATAGTGTAGTGTATAGTGTAGTGTATAGTAGTGTAGTGTATAGTGTTTAGTGTATAATGTAGTCTAAAGTGTAGTGTATAGTGTAGTAGTGTATAGTGTAGTGTATAGTAGTGTACTGTATAGTAGTGTAGTGTATAGTAGTGTAGTGTATAGTAGTGTAGTATACAGTGTAGTGTACAGTGTAGTGTATAGTGTAGTGTACAGTGTAGTGAATTGTGTATAGTGTAGTTATAGTGTAGTGTACAGTGCAGTGTATATTAGTGTAGTGTATAGTAGTGTAGTGTATAGTGTAGTGTACAATGTAGTGTATAGTAGTGTAGTGTATAGTGTAGTGTAGTGTACAATGTAGTGTATAGTAGTGTAGTGTATAGTAGTGTAGTGTATAGTGTAGTGTACAATGTAGTGTATAGTAGTGTAGTGTATAGTAGTATAGTGTAGTGTATAGTGTAGTGTATAGTAGTGTAGTGTATAGTGTTTAGTGTATAATGTAGTCTAAAGTGTAGTGTATAGTGTAGTAGTGTATAGTGTAGTGTATAGTAGTGTACTGTATAGTAGTGTAGTGTATAGTAGTGTAGTGTATAGTAGTGTAGTATACAGTGTAGTGTACAGTGTAGTGTATAGTGTAGTGTACAATGTAGTGTATAGTAGTGTAGTGTATAGTAGTATAGTGTAGTGTATAGTGTAGTGTATAGTAGTGTAGTGTAGTGTTTAGTGTATAATGTAGTCTAAAGTGTAGTGTATAGTGTAGTAGTGTATAGTGTAGTGTATAGTAGTGTACTGTATAGTAGTGTAGTGTATAGTAGTGTAGTGTATAGTAGTATAGTATACAGTGTAGTGTACAGTGTAGTGTATAGTGTAGTGTACAATGTAGTGAATTGTGTATAGTGTAGTTATAGTGTAGTGTACAGTGCAGTGTATATTAGTGTAGTGTATAGTAGTGTAGTGTATAGTGTAGTGTACAATGTAGTGTATAGTAGTGTAGTGTATAGTAGTGTAGTGTATAGTGTAGTGTATAGTAGTGTAGTGTATAGTGTAGTGTACA
Source organism: Petromyzon marinus (assembly GCF_048934315.1). Lineage (NCBI taxonomy): Eukaryota > Metazoa > Chordata > Hyperoartia > Petromyzontiformes > Petromyzontidae > Petromyzon > Petromyzon marinus. The sequence goes on from NW_027422618.1 coordinate 1,728,870, forward strand.
ATGTAGTGTATAGTAGTGTAGTGTATAGTAGTGTAGTGTATAGTGTAGTGTACAATGTAGTGTATAGTAGTGTAGTGTATAGTAGTATAGTGTATAGTGTAGTGTATAGTAGTGTACAGTGTAGTGTATAGCATCTGAAAGCGCCGCATGAGGCGGTAACCATCTTTGTTTGATGGCCCAGAAAACGCCATCGCTGCTGCTGCGAGGTTGGAGCGGAGTTCGAGTGATGATGATTTACGCTCCCCTCTCGCTTTCAAAACCTCTCATCATCGTCATGGTCATTGTCATCATCGTCATCATCATCGTCATCATCATCGTCGTCATCATTGTCATCATCATTGTCATCATCATCATCGTCATTATCGTCGTTGTCATTATCATCGTCATTGTTGTCGTCATCGTCGTCATCGTCGTCTTCCTCGTCATCATCGTCGTCATTGTCGTCATCGTCGTCTTCCTCGTCGTCGTCGTCGTCATCATCGTCATCATCATCATCATCGTCGTTATCAACAACGTCATGAGGATCCTCAACACCGCCATTTTACCGAGCTAACTCGCCCACGCGGGGTGCGAAAGAAGTTCCACGCACAGACGGACGCACGCACACACACGGACACGGACACACGAAGGCAAATGTCTGGGCGTTACTCACAAACTCACACACACAGGGGTGAGAGTTGGGGTGTTCTCCACATCGGCCCGCACCCAACCCGCGACCTTACCGCCCCCTGCTGTCAACCTTAGCACACGCAATGTCGGGTTCTTCTTTTTGTTGGGTTGGATCACGTGGATACAACGGTTGTGTGGTTAAACATCTGTAAAACGCATCTACATCTGCAGGACGTGAAGAACCAGTGGCATCTACATCTGTAGAACGTGAATAACCAGTGGAATCTACATCTACAGAACGTGAAGAACCAGTGGCATCTACATCTACAGAACGTGAAGAACCAGTGGCATCTACATTTCTAGAACGTGAAGAACCAGTGGCATCTACATCTGTAGAACGTGAAGAACCAGTGGCATCTACATCTACAGAACGTGAAGAACCAGTGGCATCTACATTTCTAGAACGTGAAGAACCAGTGGCATCTACATCTGTAGAACGTGAAGAACCAGTGGCATCTACATTTCTAGAACGTGAAGAACCAGTGGCATCTACATCTGTAGAACGTGAAGAACCAGTGGCATCTACATCTACAGAACGTGAAGAACCAGTGGCATCTACATTTCTAGAACGTGACGAACCAATGGCATCTCCATCTGCAGAACGTGAAGAACCAGTGGCATCTACATTTCTAGAACGTGACGAACCAATGGCATCTCCATCTGCAGAACGTGAAGAACCAGTGGCATCTACATCTGCAGAACATGAAGAACCAGTGGCATCTACATCTGCATAACATGAAGAACCAGTGGCATCTACAGAACGTGAAGAACCAGTGGCATCTACATCTGCAGAACGTGAAGATTCAGTGGCCTCTACATCTGTAGGAAAAAAAGAACCAGTGGCATCTACATCTACAGAACGTGAAGAACCAGTGGCATCTACATCTACAGAACGTGAAGAACCAGTGGCATCTGCATCTACAGAACGTAAAGAACCAGTGTCATCTACATCTGTAGAACGGTATGAACCAATAGCATCTACATCTGCAGAGCGTGAAGAACCAGTAGCACTACATCTATAGAACGCGATGAACCAGTAGCATCTACATCTGTAGAACGTGAAGAACCAGTGGCATCTGCATCTACAGAACGTAAAGAACCAGTGTCATCTACATCTGTAGAACGGTATGAACCAATGGCATCTACATCTGCAGAGCGTGAAGAACCAGTAGCACTACATCTATAGAACGCGATGAACCAGTAGCATCTACATCTGTAGAACGTGAAGAACCAGTGGCATCTACATCTACAGAACGTGAAGAGAAAGTGGCATCTACATCTGTAGAACGTGAAGAAACAGTGGCATCTACATCTGTAGAACATGAAGAACCAGTGGCATCTACATCTACAGAACGTGAAGAACCAGTGGCATCTACATCTGTAGAACATGAAGAACTAGTGGCATCTACATCTGCAGAACGTGATAACCAGTGGCATCTACATCTACAGAACGTGAAGAACCAGTGGCATCTACATCTGCAGAACGTGAAGAACCATTTGCATTTACATCTGTAGAACGTGAAGGGCCAGTGGCATCTACATCTGCAGAACGTGAAGAACCAGTGGCATCTACATCTGCATAACGTGAAGAACCAGTGGCATTTACATCTGCAGAACGTGAAGAACCAGTGGCATCTATATCTACAGAACGTGAAGAACCAGTGGCATCTACATCTGCAGAACGTGAAGAACCAGTTGCATCTACATCTACAAAACGTGAAGAACTAGTGGCATCTACATCTGCAGAACGTGATGAACTAGTGGCATCTACATCTGCAGAACGTGAAGAACCAGTGGCATCTGCATCTGCAGAACGTGAAGAACCAGTTGCATCTACATCTACAAAACGTGAAGAACTAGTGGCATCTACATCTGCAGAACGTGATGAACTAGTGGCATCTACATCTGCAGAACGTGAAGAACCAGTGGCATCTACATCTGCAGAACATGAAGAACCAGTGGCATCTACATCTGCAGAACGTGAATTACCAGTGGCATCTACATCTGCAGAACGTGAAGAACCAGTGGCATCTAGATCTGCAGAACATGAAGAACCAGTGGCATCTACAACAACAGAACGTGAAGAACCAGTGTCATCCAAATCTGCAGACCATGAAGAACCAGTGGCATCTACATCTACAGAACGTGAAGAACCAGTGGCATCTACATCTGTAGAACGTGAAGATCAGTGGCATCGACATCTGCAGAACGTGAATAACCAGCGGCATCTACATCTACAGAACGTGAAGAACCAATGGCATCTACATCAGAAGAACGTAAAGAACCAGTAGCATCTACATCCGCAGAACGTGAAGAAGCAGTGGCATCGACATCTGCAGAACGTGAATAACCAGCGGCATCTACATCTACAGAACGTGAAGATCAGTGGCATCTACATCTGCAGAACGTGAAGAACCAGTGGCATCTACATCTGCAGAACGTGAATAACCAGTGGCATCTAAATCTACAGAACGTGAAGAACCAGTGGCATCTACATCTACAGAACGTGACGAACCAATGGCATCTACATCTACAGAACTTGAAAACCCCTTTGGCATCTACATCTGTAGACCGGGAAGAACCAGTGGCATCTACATCTACAGAACGTGACGAACCAGTGGCATGTCCATCTGCAGAACGTGAAGAACCAGTGGCATCTACATCTGTAGAACGTGAAGAACCAGTGGCATCTACATCTGTAGAACATGAAGAACCAGTGGCATCTACATCTGCAGAACGTGAACAACCAGTGGCATCTAAATCTACAGAACGTGGCGAACCAGTGGCATCTAAATCTACAGAACGTGAAAATCAGTGGCATCGACATCTGCAGAACGTGACTAACCAGTGGCATCTACATCTGCAGAACGTGAAGAACCATTGGCATCTACATCTACAGAACGTGAAGAACCAGTGGCATCTACATCTACAGAACGTGAAGAACCAGTGGCATCTCCATCTGCAGAACGTGAAGAACCATTGGCATCTACATCTGCAGAACGTGAAGAACCAGTGGCATCTACATCTACAGAACGTGAAGAACCAGTGGCATCTTCATCTACAGAACATGAAGAACCAGTGGCATCTACATCTGCAGAACGTGAAGAACCATTGGCATCTACATCTACAGAACGTGAAGAACCAGTGGCATCTACATCTACAGAACGTGAAGAACCAGTGGCATCTCCATCTGCAGAACGTGAAGAACCATTGGCATCTACATCTACAGAACGTGAAGAACCAGTGGCATCTACACCTACTGTAGATTCTACGAATTTTAAAGTCACTCCCCGTGTTTAGTGTG